>NW_026622830.1:10286395-10606931 GCF_023065955.2 Ursus arctos | reverse complement strand
AACACAAGCAGGGGGAGTGGGAGAGGAAGAAGCAGGCTCCCAGCAGAGAAGCCTGATGTGGGGCTCGATCCTAGAACGCCGGGATCACACCCTGAGCCAAAGGCAGACGCTTAACCGCTGTGCCACCCAGGCGCCCCTTGTTCCTTACTCTTAATGTCATTCGTTGGACAGTGTGCTAAAGGAAAGGAAAGAGAAAAGTCTTATGTCTTAAGATTTCCCTTCTTAAAATTTCCCTTTTTAACCAAGGTGCCAGAGTAGGGTGACATTGATGGAATATGTTTGGGGCATATTTTTAAATTAACTGTTTTCTTTTCCCGATGCTTCCAGATGAGGGAGACCAAAAACGAAGTAGAATTTAGCAGCGCAAAGTTCAGATGAGTTGAAACAGTGGACTCCTAAGTACAAACTCCCAAGCAAGGTTTACTTTACTAGGAACAAAGGGAAGTAGTATTTTACAATCTTGACTTAATCATCCCCTGGGGGTAAACTCTGGCTTGTCTACCCAACCGCCTCCCCACTCCCCCTTTCCTCCTCACCAGCAGGGCTGAAAATACCCATTCTTAGCTTCCCTTGCAGTTTTTGAAGAACTTCCCCTCCTAAACAATTTCTCCCATCAAATACAGTTCGAATCTCTTCACTTCTCACCATCTCTACGGCTGCCGCCCTAGTCAAGCCATCTCTCCATCAAATGTATAGCTTTTTAGGAACACACACACACACACACACACACACACACACACACACACACCATCAGCTGCATGGTTGAGTGCCAAGAGTGTATAGATCTTAGGTCCTAAGATAATTAAAAAGGTGCCTTTGCACAGGAGGGACGACAGCCTCAAATTTATTTAACGTAAGTGTCCTTGAACTTCAAGATCACAAGTTTCATTCAACATAATGAGCAATAGTTAAATATCTACTTTGCACAGAGCTTACAGGGATTTGTAAGCTCAGTATCTACAGGGGCTGGCCTAATAAAGACATGAGTAAGGGTGGCCAGCAAGAGAACACGGTGAGCTAGGAGCACACAGCACCTGTAAAGCCACAATACAGCTTTAGCCCATTTTGCCATGCAGGACTGTGGGTAGGCTATTCCCAGATCTTTTTGTATTAAAGAAAAATCTGGACATTTGTAGATCTGAAATCTGATCCTTGGAGTTTTCTGTGAAATCTTCTGATTAAATGTTGAAGGGGTGCCTGGGGGGCGCGGTCGGTGAAGCATTCGACTCTCGATTTGGGCTTGGCTCATGATCTCAGGGCTGTGAAATCGAGCCCCGCCTCGGGCTCTGTGCTTAGCATGGAGTCTGCTTGAGATCCTCTCTCCCTCTCTCTGACCCTCCTGCTGTTCTCTCACTCTCTAAATAAATCTTTTAAAAAAATAAAATGTCGAATATGAATTTTAAAATCCCAAAACTGTTTTACCAGTTGAAACATATCTGTAGGTTGGGTAAAGCTTGTATTTATTTATTTTAAGATTTTACTTGTCAGAGAGAGAGAGAGAGAGCACATACAGTGGGAGCAGCAGGCAGAGGGAGAAGCAGGCTCCCCACTAAGCGAAGAGCTCAATGCGGGACTTGATCCCAGGACCCTGGGATCATGACCCAAGCTGAAGGCAGACGCTTAACCAACTGAGCCACCCAGGCATAGCCTAGATGAAGCCTTAGGTTTAAATAGAAACACAAAACAAAATGAAACAAGACATGATTTGGGTCTTATTTAATTTGGTGGACACAGAGTTGAGTGTCGGGGGTAGCCTAAGGCAGTTTAACAATTGAACACTTGTATTTTGTCCTTTTCATTTATATAGTATTTATAAGCTGGCATCCTAGGTGGCTAAAGTTTTGAAGGAAAGGCTATTTTTGTCTTCATTTTCATGCCAAGTAAATTTAGTATCAGAGTGGTTTGAGATTGATATTTTTCAAAGACTGAAAAATTGGAATTGGGGTATTTCATGCACTACCAATCTATGCTCTGCTTTTCCTAGTATTTTGATGAATTGGTGTTTGAGTGTAATTTCTTAGAAAAAGGTACCTGTACAATAGATAATGACAGTGAAGATGGACACCTGTGATGGGAAGGGGAGTTGACACATGATATAGCTGGCGATTTGCACCTGTAGTGTTTAGGCTGGACTAGACTCATACATTAACCTCAAATAACAGCAGGAATAAACAGTGGTTAAATGAGTTTTCTTAAACACAAACTGTTGAAAGATACTTGACTCATAGTGATTATTTGAAAAAGATTTTATTATCCTTTTGAAAATTTACTTCTAATTTTTTTTAAGATTTTATTTATTTATTAGAGAGACAGAGAGAGCATGAGTGGGGAGGGTATCAGAGGGAGAGGAGTAGAGGGAGAAGTAGGGCTCATTCCCAGGACCCTGAGGTCATGACCTGAGCTGAAGGCAGACCCTTAACTGACTGAGCCACCCAGGAGCCCCCTACTTGTAATTTTAAAGAGCAAAATATACCTTCAGAACATCAATACAACATGAGTGATACGATCATACCCTCAGTTTTTACAAAGACTTAATTTAAAAAAAATACTTGATACTCACAGTAAAATTTGAACAGTTCCAAAGTATGTACACTAAATGCAATGTGGGATCCTGGATGGAATCCTGGAACAGAAAAAGGATATTAATGGAAAAACAGGAAATCCAAGTAAAGTCTGTGGTTTAGTTTAGTTAGTTTCTTAGGTTTGAAAAATGTACCCTGAGTTAACGGGTATTAACATTAGGAGAAGCTGGGTATACAGGAACTCTCTTTACTATCTTTGCCACTCTAACGTTATTTAAAAATAAAAATTTAACAGCAAAACAAAAAATAGTGCTACATTTGACCCTTGAACAACACAGGAGTTGGGGCACCAATTCCGTGCAGTAAAACAAAACAAAAAACAAAACAAAACAAAACAACCAACAACTCTCCAAAAACTTTACTAGTAGCCTACTGTTGACTGGAAGACTTACCAATACTTAGTGGATCAACACATATTTTATATACTGTATGCATTATATACTATATTCTTCTAGTAAAGGAAGCTAGAGAAAGAAATGTTAAGAAAATCATAAGAGGGGCGCCTGGGTGGCTCAGTTGTTCAGCGTCTGCCTTCGGCTCAGGGCGTGGTCCCGGCGTTATGGGATCGAGTCCCACATCAGGCTCCTCCGCTATGAGCCTGCTTCTTCCTCTCCCACTCCCCCTGCTTGTGTTCCCTCTCTCACTGGCTGTGTCTCTCTCTGTCGAATAAATAAATAAAATCCTAAAAAAAAAAAAAAGAATGACCACTTGGGGGAAAGTATCTGTATTCCTTAGCAAAACGGTATGGAATGAATTCATTTTTGCAGATTTATATTGAAAGTCTACTATGTACCAAGCACTGGCCATGTTCTGGGTACAAGATAATTAGGATGTGAGGCTGGCCTTCCAGGTATTCGTAGCTCATTTTGCAACTTTATACAGGTAATTTCCAGATCCTTTCCCACCTACATTGTTTCATCTAATCCTTCAGCAGGGATTCAGTCCTTTATCTGAGATACAGAGAACTATCCCTTGTTCAGAGTTTCCTCTTAGTGTTCTTACCGGTAATAGATTTTCTTGAAACAACTTAGTTGGTGGGAAGCCTTATTCTTAAAGTGGAACCCTTCCTCCACTAATGAGGTCAGCCTCTCTTGTCCTTGTATAGCATTTTAGAAAAGATTGTACTGTAGCTTGGGTGAATTTTTCAGCTGTTCCCAAGTATTTTGTATGCCCTGATTGTCATCAGAAAACCTTTTTCTTGGAGCCACGGTGGGTCATTGAAAGCAATGAATGTCACTGTAATGAGGCTTGTGCCCTTTTGGTCCATTGTTGATGGCCTCCTGATGGGGTCAGTGCCGTCTTGGCTCTTAATTTAAGAGGAGATGGTTGGGCTCAGGGCACTTGGGACACTTAGACCATTAGTTAAGCTCAGATATTTCTGACGCACATTCTTTATTTCCAATGCGTGGGTTGTATATACTATTTTATTGAAGATTCCCTGTGTATCTCTTTACGATATAATTTCACACTTGAGTTTCTTGATTTGAAAACAAACATATCGTGGGAACTGGTTCTCATTGGTTGAATTTCTGAAAGCTGGATATACCAGGCTAATGGCTTTAGCACTTAGAACTTTCCCAAGTCCTTGTGTCTCACTCCTCCATTGCCCTACTAGATCTGGGATCTCCTCCCACAGCAATGGCTTCACCCAGATTCTTGTCTCAGGACCCCTCCTTTCACTCAACTCTCTCCTGGGACCCGACACTCAGCAGGTGTCCAGAAAGCCTTTAAACCAATACCTCTGGCAGCTGAAGTATATAGAGAAAGACATGCATGGAAGTTTAGGATTTCATTCCTTCTTGTTTTGGTTTTGACTTATTTTTTAAAAGGAGGGCTAGAGAATATATTTGTCTTAGCTCCCACTGGATTTTACCTGAACGGACTGCATTACATTCTATGCACTCCACAAATACTCTGGTTTCTTCTACATGCCCCAGTACTGGAACTTCTCCTCTGGAACTTTATTCCTGGGGCCCTTGGGAAGCATACAGAAGGGACCTCTGCTGGGACTCTCCCGCCATAGCTGGTATGGGCCCCCCAGCCACAAGGTTGCCTGGGGAGGCAGAAGCTGTCCTATCACTGGCTTCTTCAGTAATGAAATGGCCAGGCAGAAACAAATGCCTTCTCACGCCCATGGCTGCTCCAGGCTGGCAGATTTGCTTGGCTGGATGCTGGGGACATCTGATGGTCAGCATGAGACTGACGAATGACAGTCACCCAGCAAATCAAATCTGCAAATCTCACAAAAGAGGCAGGATTTCATAAGGTGATGTTGGAGAACTGCTTGAAACTCCCGAAGTTGCTACACGAGGATTTGGCAGACAGCCGCAAAGACGAAATCCACATGGGTAAGGCTCCGAGTGGCACTTCTTTGGGAGAATCATGTGAAAACACTTAAGAGAGTCCTTTAGAACATCAACGAACCTTCATGTAATTTCCAGGAGTTCCCAGAAATTATATTCCAGAAACAACCCTCCTTCTGTTTGGGCTATGAAAGTGAAGTGGATAATTCGTTGGACAATGGAAGTGTTTTTGTTGAAAACTGACCAAAAAAAAAATCTATTCCTGATCTGTTCTAGTCTTTGTTCTAAGAATGAGGTCATAGTCTGCAATAGCCTAACTTTCATTAAATAAAATTATATATATATTTTTTTATTTTGGAGGAATCATAGATGCATAGGCCATTGTGGAAAATGTACAGGGGTCCACGTACCCTCCCCCGGTTTCCATCTTGCATAAATAACGATGCAACCATGTCAAAACTTCCCTGAGGTCACTAGTGGGTTGAACAGTTTTTCTATAAAAGACAGGTCTAAGTTCCAAACCTTGGAACCTGTAGATGTGACTTATATGGAAATGGGGGCTTGGCAGATGGCATTCATTTAATGGATCTTGGGATGAAATTATGCTGTCTATATGTTGGGCCCTAAGTCCTAGGACTGGTGTCCTTATAAGAGTAAAGGGTGGGAGATGTGAGACACAGAGACACACGGAGGGGAAGGCCACGGGGAGGCAGAGGCAGAGAATGGCGTGATGCAGCCACAAGGCAAAGGACAGGAAGAGTCGCTGGCAGCCACCGGAAGCTGGGACACAAGCCCGAGACAGGTTCTCACTCAGAGCCTTGGGTAGGAACCAACCCTGCGTGCGGACACCTTGTGTTGCATTTCTGGCCTCCAGAGCTCCGAGGATAAAATTCCTCTTTTTAAAGCCACTAAACTCATGATAATTGGTTACAGCCGTCCTAGGAAACTGACGGACACTCCGCCCAGTGGTTGCGAGGATCCCTTTCACTGCTGAGTGGGGTCCGTGGTGCGGGGCTACAGTGGCTCGATTCATCGTTCATCTGGTTATTTCTAGTCTGGGGCGATTATGAAGAAAGCTGCTATGAACATACATAGATTTATTTTTTTTTAAATAAATTTTGCTTTCATTCTTCAAGGTAAAACCCCACTCAGATTTCTTCCCCTCCACTGTTTACTCTGAAATGGGGGTCTCCCTTTTAGGTAGACTTACTCTCAACAGCCTTTTTCTGGTGCTAGCCATACTCATCTAGCAAGGGCCTGCTGTCTTTAGCTCATCCGGCTCTAAGCATCGCGACCTGGTGGACCCAGATTTTTGGATGGGGGCACGAACTAAACTGGCCAGAATTCATACAAAGAGAAAGCCTGCTTTGAACGGGCAGAGTTTAGAAATTCAGCGTTAGGACTGTCGCCTCGGCCCTGTCTTCTTACATCTGGGGATTATTGTTCAGTCCAGCTGACATGGCATATGGAGGGCCACGCGAAAGACCTGGAGACCACACAGGGTACACTTGCCGCTCGACACGCATGAGGAGTTTGGAAGAATGTTCCGGCAGCCGGGGGAAGGAAGGCTATTGAATAGAGCAAGTTAAGCGGGTTGGCTAAGGTTATATTTCCCTTCTGTTCCTCAGCCAGGAGAGCCTGCAGGGCCTCCGTTCAGTGTCTGCCTTGCTCCTTGTCTTCTTCAACTATATATATGTATTTCTAGCACTTTCTCTGTGCCGGCACTGGGGTACAGCAGTAAATAAGGTAGACACACTCTTCACTCCCAAAGCTCATGTTGTAGGGGGAGAGAAGCATTGAAAACACCAACCCCCCCCCCCCAAAAAAAAAAAACAAAAAAGAAGCAGGCAGTAGAACCAGCTGTCTCATTTACGGGGCCCCTTATTCAAACACTGCTGAGAATTTCACGACGGAGACAACAGAGCATGAGACCGTATGTGGGACTCTGCCTGCACCTGCGTTGGCCGGGAGCACAAGTAGTGTGCAGGCTAGTTGGTGACGTCACAGCTGGGGGTGGGCAGGGGAGTGGGTTATTGGCACCCAGTGATGAGAGGTCAGGGGTGCTACTTAACATGCTATCATGCACAGGACAGACTCACAACGACGGTTTATCTGACCCCAAATTTCAGTTGTGTCAAGGTGGAGAAATCCTGCTTCAGTCCATGACAGTTTTAATATGTGCCAGAAAAAACCCCCCACAACTCAGAGGGTTTTCTGAAAACATACAGCCAGGGGACCTGCTTTAGTCTGGGGACGGCTTCTTGGAGGAAAGACCCTTTAAATTGAGACACAAAGACTGGGTATGGATTAGCCAAGCCCGAGAGGAGAGGAGATGGCCCTGTTTTGGTCTTGGTTGGGGGGGGATGTCAGTTCTTAACATCCTCTTCATCCCTATGGAGGTTCAAATCCAAGCGAGAAAGAGACACGGGGTTTAGGTAGACAAGGTGACACTTGCACCTTCGTAACTCAAAAAGCTGCTTGGGGACTGTGCTTCCGTGCGAGCACACTTGCTAATCGGTTGTGCTGGTTTGCACGTACTGTGCCAGCCAGGAGACAACCCCCCCCCGCCCTCCCCCCCAGGGACAAAGCTGCTGGGCTGTTCACCACAGTACACCCCCCACCAATCTCAAAAAGAGGAGGCAGGAAGGGGCCAAGGCCAGTATTCCCCCCTGCCCCGCTCCCTGCCACTCACCAGCTGGGTCAGTCATCCTCCAACCCCCACCGAGGGCGTGAGAGGGTAAGTGGGGGTTGAGGGAAGACAGACGGGAGCTCCGGCTCAGTGCTCTCCACCGTGACTGTGGAGTATAATAACCTGGAGACCTTTGCAAAGCCCTGTTGCCGGGGCAGCATTCCAGCCCAAGGAAGCCAGAATTTAAGGGGTCGGGCATTGATTTTTTTTTTTAAAGCTCCCCCTCCCAAGGTTGTCAGAAAAACCACAGGACTTTCAGATAAGCAATACATACATTTTTTAAAAAAGACTTTTGTTTATTTATTGGACAGAGAGAGAGAGCATAAGCAGGGGGAGCAGCAGAGGGAGAAGGGCAAGCAGGCTCCTGATGTGGGGCTCGATCCTAGGACCCCAGGATGATGACCTGAGCCGAAGGCAGACACTTAACCAACTGAGCCACCCAGGCGCCCCAACACATTTTTTTAGTTCAAGTGTATCCCAAAGATCGCCTGAGACAGACTTATAATACAAACGCATGTGTTGTTCATCTGAAATGCAAAGGTTTTTTTTTTTTGAAGAGTTTACTTAATTCATTTGAGACAGAGAGAGAGACAGAGGCAGAGAACACAAGCAGGGGGAGGAGGGAGGGAGAAGCAGACTCCTGAATGAGCCGGGAGTCCGACATGGGGCTCAATCCCAGGACCTGGAGATCATGACCCAAGCCAAAGGCAGACGCCCAACTATCTGAGCTACCCAGATGCCCCTGAAATGCAAAGTTAACGAGGCATCTTGAATTTTTATCTGCTTGATCTGGCAACCCTGTGATCCCAGATGATTTCCACCTGCAACCAAGTTTGAGCCCCACTGAATCAAGGAAGCAGGAAGCGTGAGAAATCGTTGTCCTCCTACATTTTCCTGTCTGGTTCTCTTGACCCATTAAGCATAACTATCAAGCCTGGGGACAACCTGGTCTGGGCTGTCCCCACGGGGGGAGAGCAGTCTCTCTGGCCAGTCCTGCGCCTGCGTTCTCGAACTCCAATATCAGCTGGTGCTCCTTGAGGGTCCTCCTGGACTGGCTGGCTCAGCAGTGGGCTGGGAAAAGCATGGTCTTTAAAACCACACAAAGCCTACTCAGTACTCCTCACCGAAAATGAATTTCCTATTTATTTTCCTATCTCAAATTATGTCCAGCCTTGTTAGCCAATGTGGCTCGTTGAGGGTTCAGTAATGAGATTATATATACTCCCAGAATAAAAGCCAGCAGTATGTTCTCCCACATTTGAAGATAAAGTCTTTATTATATTCCCTGGGATGAATGAATGTCCAAAGATTCCTTGTAACTGGAAGTGCAAATAAATTGAAGTCCAAAGGAATTAAAGGCTGAACTCCAATCCACTTGCCTTATAAGTTGTAAGACCAAAGGAATTAGGCTCCAAATTCATTTCCCCTAGTTTCTTACTCGGCCCAGTCTCAGCCGCGAGGGGTCTCATGACTACGGCAGGTAGAGCTGGGGGTCCTTCGGGAGCTGCGGTCTGGGCTGTTCTCTTCTGAACAGGTGTAGTTCCCACAGGATCTCGGAGGTTGAATTCCTCTCCCGGGGCCCTTGCTTCAGGGTCTGAAAGAGGGAAAGTGAAACCAGCATATAGCAGCACCAGCCCCACACCCCCAACATCTTCTGAAGAAGCCAATTCCCTCTCCGAGCAGCCCTTCGAGCCAAATGACCGTGCCACAACCCCTCACCTGGCATCCCCCAGGCCCACATTATTATTGCTAATAGCAAGAACTGAAAACACCAGCTTCCCCAAGACGCAGTGCAGCCAGGCTGAATTGCCACACGCCCACAGCTAGTAAACGTAAATCCAGTTGGAAAAAGAATCAGAAAGCTTGTTCTGTAAAGGGCCAGAAAGTACCTATTTTTGGCTTTGCAAGACATATGGTCTCCCTTGCAACTACTCAGCTTGGCCAGTGCAGCGTGAAAGCAGCAACAGACAGTAGTCAGCCAAAGCCTATGACTGTGTTGGAATAAAACTTTATTTACAAAACCAGGTGATGGGCTGTAATCGGCCAATCCTTTCATTGGGAGGAATCTCCCACCAAAAAGTTACTCTTGGCACTAGCCATCCACCAGATCCGTGGGGAACATCCATCCATTGGCTCAAGTGACTTCTTCCTCTGAGAGTAGCCCTTAAGATGTTTTTTGTTTTGTTTTGTTTTGTTTTTTTTGCCAAGTTTTAAGACATGAGGATCTTATTTGAGGTCTTTTCCTTCTGACTTTGGATAATCACGTACAACAAATAAGGATCCAGTTCAGGTCACCGTGTCCAACACAGGCCTAAGTGCCCTACACTTATTTACTTTTTTGAGTTTCATGAGAACTCACTCGGCAGATTCTGTTCTTATTCCAGTTTTTCAGGGAAGGAAACCTCAGTACAGAGCAGTTAGATAACTGGGTCCGAGTCTACACAACTGGGAGGCAGTGGTAAAGACAGGATTTGTACCCAGGCAGTCTGAGCTGGTCCAAAGCCTCTTTATGTTTGCCTCCCCTTGAGCCTTGTGTTTCCAGAGCCCTCATGGGAAACAGGCAGGCATTCTCGGTGAGAACCTGTAAGGACTGGCTTTTCGTCTGCAAGAGGATATTCTGGCCATTTTTTCTGCAGGAGTGGGCTGCACTCTGCTGACAGGGGTTTTTAATTTAGGGGGCGGAGGGGTGCCCTGGTGCCTTTGGCCGTTTAGGGTTGCCCATGAACCCTTTCTCAGAATACCCAATTGGCTTCCTTTGTAAGCCTCCGTGTGGCTTATGGTGAAACACAGTTACGTTTTTATAGAAACAAATTTGTGACGTGGGAATATTTGTGCTCCTTGTGTTTTGGTGTTATTGATGCATTGAATAACAATCTGATGGCAAGGTCAACCCCCTAACTCCGAGCAGAAGCAGTATTCTGAAATACTTGCAACAACTCTAATGCATTGTAAAAATATCCGGGATTTCTACTGGTCACCAAGTCACAGGTACCGTTAATCTGCTGGTACTGAAACGTAGCATGTTGATTAAAGGTTGATGAGAATAAAGATTTTTTTTCCTGATCCAGGTTCAGAGACACCCTAGGTGCTTCTAGAAGTATGAGGACCTAGTTTAAGGATGCCTGCACTCAGTTTGCATTTCTCCCGCTGGTCTCATCCTATAGGAAAGGCTCATTCAGAGTTTTAATGGTTTACCTCAGGGGTCGGCAAACATTTTTGGTAAAGTACCAGAGAGTAAGTATTTTTGGCCTTACAGGCCAAACGGCCTTTGTCTCAACTACGCCGCTCTGCAGCTGTAACATGGAGCTGGGTTTAAATAAAACTTTATTAAGGGACCCTGGAATTTGAACTTCATGTAATTCTTATGTGGCATGAAATATTATTTTCCTCGTGATTTTTATTTTTAACCATTAAACAAAATGTAAAAACCATTCTTAGTTGCAGGCCATCCGAGAGCTGGATTTGGCCTGGGGGTTGCAGTTGGCCAACCCCTAGTTCCACTTGTTTCTTAAGGCCGGTCCATTTCCCTTTCTGCCACAAGGAAGGCAAGCTCTGTGTGCTAGACCCGTGGGTTGGCTTTCTTTGCTTTCCCTCTGCTTTCTGGCCCTGCCATTTGTTTTTCTTCCATATTCTTCTACTGGGGTCTCTTCATTCCTTGTGGGATTTCTCAGAGTGAGATTTATGAAGTTAATTCTAGGTCTGCCAAGAGCATCCATCGTTAAACAAGTCTTGTTCCCTTTTCCTCCTTGACTTGAGCTGTCTTCCCTGGGAGAGAGTCTCCTTTCAGACCAACTTCTGAATCAGCCTGGGCTTGGTCTATGATTCCTTTTTAACTTGTCTCATCTTTGCTGAAGTCATCTTTTTTTTTTTAATATTTATTTATTTATTTGGAGGGGGAGGGGCAGAGGGAGAGAGAGAACCTCCATTAGACTCCCCACTGAGCGAGAGCTCGAGGCAGGACTCGATCCCACAATCCTGAGATCACAACCTGAGCTGAAATCAAGAGTCAGACACTCAACTGACTGAGCCACCCAAGTGCTCCAGCTTAAGTCATCTTTGGACCCATGATTAAATAGCATTTTCAAGCCTCTTTTTCCTCTGGACACAGTCCTGTGTCCTCACCTGAATCCGTGTTACCTTGAAACTCCCAGAATAATAATTTTGTTTTACTATGACGTTTTCCTCTTGAATCTGAACCACTTGGTCTAGCTGTTCCTACCTCCAAGGGGTGATTCCCTTATCATTCTCAATTTGGAGTCTCTCTCTGCAGCTTTAAAGGTTTCCCATATCTTTTTTTTTTTTAAGATTTTATTTATTTATTCATTCGACAGAGAGACAGTGAGAGAGGGAACACAAGCAGGGGGAGTGAAAGAGGGAGAAGCAGGCCTCCCGCTGAGCAGGGGCCTGATGTGGGGCTCAATCTCAGGACCCTGGGATCATGACCCGTGCTGAAGGCAGACGTTTAATGACTGAGCCACCCAGGCGCCCCTAAAGGTTTCCCATATCTTAGCTCCATATCCAAAGCCTGCTCTAGTCTGTCCAGATCTTGCCTTTCTACCTCTGGTAGACTTCTTTGCTTCTTAGTAGCAATCAGGGCTTTTCCTCTCTTCAAATACCCCTGTAGGCTATGGTAGACCTGAATATAGTCCCTTTGCCTTTAAGATTTTGGCCTTTCATGGGGCGCCTGGGTGGCTCAGTCGGTTAAGCATCTGACTCTTGATTTCAGCTCATGTCATGATCTCAGGGTCGTGAGACTGAGCCTCATGTCAGGCTCCACGCTCAGAGTGGAGTCTGCTTAGGATTCTCTCTCTCCCTCTCCTTCTGCCCCCCCCCCACCTCATTCTCTTTCTAAAAAAAGAGAAAAATTGGCCTTTTGTTTCTCATTTTCTTCTCCATTTTGGTCTGGCTACCTTCTTAGATGTTGACATTTATCTCTAGGGAAATATCTTATTTCATCCTTAGCTTAATAAGCTATACCCCCTTCTTTTATTAACTTTTTTTGATGGAGCCCTTCGATCACAAGAGGAGACAGAATAGTGAAATGAAGCCGCATGTACCCCTCACCCAGCATCAGTCAGCTTAGGAGCGACCCTTTTAGGCATGACCCCACCCACCTTCTCTTGCCTTTCGTAGCTTGAAGGAAACCCCAAACACGGTTACTGCTATTGGTTTTCTATTCCTGCGTAACAAATCACCACGGACTTCGCAGCTTCAGACAAGACAAGCTTGTGATCTCCTAGTTTCCACCGGTCAGA
This sequence comes from Ursus arctos, assembly GCF_023065955.2. NCBI lineage: Eukaryota > Metazoa > Chordata > Mammalia > Carnivora > Ursidae > Ursus > Ursus arctos. The sequence continues at coordinate 10,594,102 of NW_026622830.1, read as the reverse complement.
AGTCTGGGTCTGGCTTAGCTGACTGTTCCGGTCAGAATCTTACCAGGCTGACGTCAAGATCTTGGTCAGGCTGCAATTCTCATGTGGGGCTTGAAGTGCTCTTTGAAGGCCACTGGTTCTTAGCGAAATTCATTTCCTTGAAGCTGTGGGACTGAGGCCCCTGTTTTCTTTCTGCTGGGCATTCCCAACCACGTGGTTCCCACAGACAGTTCACGACATGGCTGTTGGCTTTATTCCAGGCCAACAGGAGCACGTTTCTCTAACTTACTCTGTCTCTGACCTCCAGATATTGGTTAAAGAGCTCATCTGATTAGGTCAAGCCCAACCAAGGTAACCTCCCTTTTTGGTGATGACTTCAACTGGTTAGGAACCATGTTTATAAGCGCAATGATCTCTTTTGCCTATCAGGTGACATATGGTGGGAGTGATAATCCTCATACCAGATCTCACCCAAACTCAAGAACATGAGAGATTGGGGATCATCTTCGAATTCTGCCTACCATACCATTTTATCCATATTTTTAAAAATAAGGACTTAAAAAAAGCTATAACCACAATACCATTATTATATCTTAAAAATAATTATAATTATTATTGGATATTAACTGGATATTAATATCATTGGATAGCCAATAAATATTTGAATTTCCAATTGTCTCATAAATATTAGCATTAAAAAAAGTTAAAGATTTAAATTATGTTCACATATTCCAATTGGTTGATCTATGTCTTCCATATCTTTTAATCTATAGACTTCTTGTTCCACCTTTTCTTTCCCCCGGGTGGTGTGTCCTGTAGAGTTTCTCACAGTCTGGATTTTGCTGATTGCAGCCCTAGCCTCATGGTATAGTTTAAAATGTTCCTCTATCCTCTGTGTTCCCGGTAAATTGGTAGTTAGACCTAGTGGCTGAATCAGATTTAGGGCTAATTTTTTGGGGCAAATCATCTTCATAGGGGGTGGTGCGTTCCTCCAGCAGGAGGCTGGGAATGTCTGGGTGCCCCTCTGTCTGTGACATTACCCGCCCTTCATGGCCCCCGAGGATACGTTCACCAGGAGTTGCCAACTAGTGAGTGACCTGTATTGGTTTTCATTTTTCCACTATTTCTGTTCTGATGGGAGGAACGAAGCTCGTAGGTTCTCAACCATCTCCATTCCTCCTCAATTCCCTGATCAGATTTGACTTTGGGAAGCAGAGTCCCAGGCAGGCCCCAAATTTTACTACTATTGTTGAGAGAATACTTCCCTCAAAAATAGTAGTAAAATTTGGGGCCACCAAAGAAGCGGAACCAACGTGGGTCTGGCAACAATTATTTCAAGCCAGATTCTCTGTAACGTGGTTGAGAATTCGAGCCTGCAGACTGGGCGGAAAGCCACAATGAGATCAGCAGCCATTGTCATCAAAACTCTCTTAGAGGAGAAGCTCTACTGGAACCAAAAGATGGCCACTTACAATCTCGTCACAACCTGGACCCAGACCTGAGCGGTACCAATAATCAATCGTGTATCCTCCATAATCGAATTTCAAGGACTATCCTAGCCAGTGGTTCGCCACGAAACTAATGAAGCTTTTAAGCTTCGGACCCCTCTTTCAGGCCCTGGATGGGATCCTACTAATTTCGTATTTAGAATTTTGTAATCTTTTTCTTCACAAGGATCCCCAAATTATACGACCAGGCTCGTGAGGCCTGGATCCATCCTGTTTCTACCTCTCAATTCACTCCCTGTAGCGCTTCAATTCCAGCCGTGCCTTGACCCTGGGGCCTCACAAATCCAGGATCCTACAGCCTTCTCACTGCACCCTGACCCCTCATTTCGCTCCCCTCTACCCCGTTTTAGAGTCCACTGTCCATCACTACGATCACTTTCCAGCATACTCCACACCCTTGCCCTTCCTGCTGTGTTACATACGCCGCTGGCAAGATCCCAGAGCGGACGAAATCCAGACTCCGGTCCACTCCCGCACATGCGCAGCTCAGCGCGGCTGGAGAGAACACCGCCATGTTGACTGACGTTGTTCGGCCAAGTGGGGTCCAGCCGCCCACTGGGGAAAGTCTGCTTGAGAACTGAGCGGAAGAACAAAGCAGACGCGAGAGATCATCTTCTCAACCACTTTCTCAATTGCTCTCACTCAAACCTCGGGACTGACTCTCGCTGGGCATTTAACTGGGGCAAGCAGGGATGGGATGACCTGACTGGCCAGGTCTGGTCACCAGTGCTCCCCTGGAACCGGGCTGGGGGTGGGTAAGCTCCTTCTAAATCCATGGACTTCAGGTAGCAGGGAGGTGGCTCTTGCTAAGGCTTTATTACTCTTCGGAAGCGGGGAGGTCAGCATATCAGGAGATGGTTTTATACCCACAGCTCCCAAGCAGAGGGGGCATGCCACGGGGGAGCCACATGGGGAAGCACTGGGGTTGGGCAGGGGTGGGGCGTGGGGGGAACGTGGGCAGGTGCCTTTCTGGTGGTTTCTGTGAGAAGGAACAGGGAGAGAGGGTAAGCAGCCTTAGGATTGGCCAGTTTGAGTCATTTCAGAGGGCTCTGGGGCAGGGGGACTGTCCCTAGTTGCTTGGTACCTGGCCCTGGGGTTTAGGGCAGGTGGACAGTGGCCTGGAGGGTGAGAGCAGACGCAGGAGAAGGTTGGGGGGTGTGGCTCTGGATTGCTTGGTCTGCATGGGAAGAGCGGGCTCCAGGCCAGCGGTGTCTACTGCCGCTAGGAATCGGTTAACTTTGGGAGGGGCAGCCCCTCCACGGCCAGCAAGACCCCAGGAGGTGAAAGCATAAAAAATACATAACGAAAAGACATCACTAATAGAGTCCTCCAAACAAAAATCCAGTTTCTGTGGGCAGAAGTAGCGACAGACGCCGGGCAGGCAGAAACAAGACACACGCTACAGAAATGCAGTTCCCGCCGCTTCCAGCCCCCAATTGGAGCCCTGCTTTCCTTGTCAGCTTCTGTCCTGGCGCTCCCAGAAGGGCCGTCTTTCCCCGCTGTTGGGACTCGCTGCACCCACGGGCCTCCCGGTTAGCCCCCCAGGTCACAGGGCCCATGGGGTGCACCTGCCACTGCTATCCATTCGGGACCACGGCCGGGAAAAGCTGACATTTGACACTCTTCCTTTATTTAAAACCGTCCAGAAACTGTGCCTGCTGTCGCCGGGAGCAAGGGGTGATCTGAGCAATTTATGATGTTTGTCTTCAGGCGTTAACGGGCGTGTGAGTGACCTGAGAGGCACATGCGTTGGGCCAAGTGAGAGATGCACGCCTGGGCGGCTGCCACTTGGACGGTCTCTGCCGAGAGAAGACTGTCAGGCTTTGAGACATGTTATGTGTTCAAGGGCTTTGCCCCTTTTCGTTCCTGCTCCTTCCTCACTGAGATCTTCCGCAGGGAGCTGGGCGTTCATCAGAAGCTGCAGATCAGAAGGCGTGTCCTTTGCGGTGTTGTGGTTGTCATGTGTGGACGGGGAGCTGATCGCTCAAGGCCCTGAGCCTGGGGCCTGGGTTCCACATGGGGAGAGAGGCCTGGGCGCGCCCCCCTCCTCCAGCAGAGCCTTCTGTGCTCAGCCTTCGTCCTTGGCTTTAGCAGCCCGTTTTGTGCCTTGGCGATGCCAGCAGGAGTGTGCACACCCACTTTTAACCGTTTTCTCTGCCACGTGCTGGACTGATGTTTGGGGTTTTGTGAGGGACTGGTTTGGGATCATCTTGAGTTTTCTGGACCCAAAGAAGCTTGGTTTGCTACACAGAGCTCCGAAACCTGCCCCCCTTACAGCAGTCCCGGGTTTGAAAGTGGCAGCACCATCCTTCCGGGCGCTGAGGCTGTAAGCCTGGGAATTATCCTTGCCCCCTGTCTTTTTCTTTTTCCCACATCCCATCTGTCATCAGACCCTGTTGGCTCTCCCTTCAAAATACAGCCAGAACCTGTCCATTTCTCACTGCCTCCGCTGGCTGGGGCACTAGCGCCTCTAGTCTCCCTGCTCTCCCCTTGCCCACCTCGATCACAGCAGCCAGGGGCAATCTGTTAGCACCAGTGCTGTCCTGTCACACCTGTGCTCTAAAGCAGGTCCGAGGAGACCCTGGCTCCCATCTTACTCAGAGCAAAACCCAAATTGCCCAGAGGACTGCCATCTGCTCTCCTCACGTCTCCTGCTCACTCAGCCCCCGTCACACCGCCTCACCGCTGTGCCTCAACACACCAGATGTGTGCCTCAGGGCCTTCGCACAGGCTATTCCTGCTTCGGCCACATGTCACTTTTCAGGGAGGTCCTCCCTAATTAGCTAATTTAAATAATTTAAAATTAAAAATGCAATTTCAGATTGCACCTCCTCTTGGCCTTTCCTGCTTTGTTTTTCTCCGGGGCATGTCACCCTCTGCGGTACCATATGCTTCCGTTGTTTATTTGTTTACCATCTGTCTCCGGGGCATCAGCGCTGCAAAGGTGGGGCTTGTGTCTGTTTTGTTCCCTGCTGTATCCCAGTAGGTGCTCAATAAATATTTGTCAAATGATTGATCAGATCACCCTGGCAACTACCTAATGGTCTGAATAAGGGTTTGGATGAGTTGATGACCCTTTAAAAAAAATCTGCTTGATGCGTCTGAGTTTTGAGGATGCATAAGGGTTCCCCTTCTGTCCACGGCTCCGAGAGGCAGTTCACTAGCCAATTTGGTGGCTGAGGGAATGAGTAATCTATTACTCTTGCCTGTGAGTGAAAAGTTCCATTGATACTGTGTCTACACATTCTTTGAAAATGTCAGTGATGATGAATCACGGGCTGAAGGATTGTACCAAGATGCTGGCCAGTGAGCTGGCTCGATGACTAAATCTCCCCCATGGGATGTCACCAGACTCACAGTCCCACTCCCCACCAGAAGGGAAAAGCAATTTCACTGGAGATGCCTGACCCAACTCCGGTGTGGCCATGTCAGACCCCGGCAGCGTGGCTTAAGTCAAAGGCACGACCTTCGGGGACACTTCTAACTATCCGGCAAGTCACTCCCCTTCTCTGAGTTTCCGTGTGTGTAAAGTGGGCATAATGTTCATACATGAAACCAATCTTTATTGAACACGAAGTAGGAGCTGGAGAGGGCGAGTGAGCCAGCCAGGCGGGCACCTGTTTCCTCCGAGCTCACAGCTGGTGAGACAAAGAGGGGACAAACAGGGAAGGAAAGAGAAACATTAATTGCCCTGTTAAGAATATCATGAAGGGACTAGAACGGGACAGTGGCATAGACAGCTGGGGGTGAGCTGGGTTGGGGGCCAGTGTTAGTGGGGCCTTCAGGAGGGGATCGCACCAGGTAGACCCCTGGAGGCAGGGACCGAGCGGTGTGAAAATCTGGGTGGAGGAACCAGCAAGGGCATCAACTCTGAGGTGGGAGGAAGCTCCCTACGTTGGTGGGCAGAAGCCAGTGTGCTGCTGTGGGGAGAGAGGAGAGGAGGGGTGGGATAAGGTCAGGGTCAGAGGATGTAGGGACTGGAGAGCCTGGGAGAAATTTGTGTCTTGTGAACCTACCCAGGAAATGTCACGATATATCAAGAGCACAAGGACAGGAAGGATGAGTCCTTCCTTCTGAAATATCTTTGCTGGAAGGGTCCAGATCCCTGCTGGAGTGGGGAGGACCTCCTGGTGGGCTTCCCCCTGGGCTTCCTCAAGCCTGTGGACATTCCCTGGAGAAAACCACTGTCCAGGACAGTGCCAGACTGGGAAACCGGAGAGCGATCTTGAGTAGGGGCGGGGGGCTGGCTGAGTCTGGGTCCCCTTCCAACCTGGGCCACACTGAGCCCCTAATGGCCATTGAACAGCAGTGGCATAGGAGGTGGGTTCTCGATAAGCTACTTCTACACTGCAGGGTGCGTTTCTTGGGGCCGGCCATCCAGAACATCACATCTTCCATCTTCCTGATTTTCTACTTCTGAACGAGAGGATCAGTCAGATAGCTACCGCTTCAGCACCAGGAGGGGGCGCTAGATCACTTTAAAAAGTGTCATAATGCCTATTCGAAAAAGTAACCTTCTTTAAACCAAATTTTTAAAATTAAAAACATATTTTAGTCTCATTTTTATTTTATTTATTTTTTGAAGATTTTAATTATTTATTTGTCAGAGAGAGATTGAGAGAGATAGAGACAGCACAAGTGGGGGGAATGGCAGAGGGAGAGGGAGAGGCAGGCTCCCCACTGAGTAGGGAGCCCCACACAGGGCTTGGTCCCAGGACCCCGGGATCATGACCTGAGCTAAAGGCAGACACTTAACCTGAGCCACCCGGGCACCCCTAACTAGTCTCTTTTGATGAAGGAGTCTTCATCCTTTCATAATGCCCTCTAGCAGTCCAGTGAAATCTATGGACATCTTCTCAGAAAAAAAAATCTTTATGTGCATAAAGAAAAATACATAGGAGTACAAGAGAAGCTGATTACAGTGTATAGAAGTTCTCCCCATGGGCACTCTGGGAGTCTGGACCCTGAGATAAGGACCCTAACCGGTTCCCAGTTCCCGGCTGCAATGAACATCCTGTATAAATACCTACTTATTCCTCTAGGACAACTCTCTAGACATGGAACGGCTGGGGCAAAGATCTCAATTTTCTACCAGGAGAAAGCACTGCCTTTACATTAAAAAGAGGGTGTTATAAAAATAATTCTAGTCCTAAAGTATGGCAGTAAGGGCAAATTAGACTAAAATTTAAGGATGCTTACATTCTATTGGGGCCAACAGGTGATGGACAGGTAGAAAACAAATGATAAATACTTTAAGCTATGAAGGAAATCAATCCTGGTGATGTGGTAAGAGGGACTGACTGGGTGGGCAGGTGGGTGGTGGCTTCATACAAAAAGGAGGTCAGGGTAATCCTACAGAGTGGGTGTTCTTGGAGTTTGAGGATTGAAGACAGAAGTAGCCGGGCATGTGAGGATCTGGGAAAAGATTGTATTCCTCTTGTGCTTACATTATCCAAGTTTTGGGATCGACGTCTAATCTGAGGTTGAAGCCATAAAACTATTCTGAAGAGAGCCCAGCGAGTGCCTCCATGTGACAGAGAGCACGTTATAGACAGCCTGAATGATGTCTCCCTGTGGATATGGAAGGGTCCAGAAGAACATGGGGAATCAAGGGGAACCATGGAGAGAACTTCTTCTAGAAGCATAGGTATTTTAGGGTTCTTACCTTCTTTATGGAGTTCTACAAACCTGGATACTTACAAGCAAGGTCAATGGGGGAAACTCAGTCTTGACTTTGAGTCTAGAAGGCTGTAGTTCTTGGAAAGACCCATAGGTGGGGCTGAAGGATAAGGAACAGACAAAACTTTGCAGCGTCCCGCCTGCTGGGAGTTCAGATGGAGCCAAGCACTCCCTACATCCTGCGCAAAAATACAGCATATGAATGGCAGCTTCTGCTCCATTACTGTGTCTGAGAACGTGTGAGGTCCACACGGGGGAAATTAAAGGACATTTATGTAGCACCTGTCGAGGAACCTCAAAGTTATTTGCATGCAAGCATCTCCCTCTCGCTTCCCACTACTACATAAACCAGGCATCGTGCAAGGAATGTAGTTGAGTGGATAAGGCATGGGGGGGGGGGTGAGAAGCACGTGGCCCTTTGTAATGTTTTCATTTCTCCATTTTGGAAAGGCATCATAAGCAGAGAGAAAGATTTTTCTATTATAAGAAACATTATAGGCTTCAGAGAAGCAAGGGACCTCTGGCTGGAGGTCAGGTAGTGACCGGTCTGCCTGCTGTGCCTGGAGGCTCTGAGCCGGAGGACAGCACGTGCCCATGGACAGAGGACGGCTGTCATCCAGCGGCCCCTGAGTGCCAGCTTGGCCAGAATACAAGTCTGGTGCTTCCGGAGGTTCACATTCTGTGGAGAAGCCAGAAATCTAGATGGTTACGTAAAAGCTCCAGGTTTTAAAATGTTAGCAACTCACAACACACCGAGCAGGCCCCACTACAGGCTGCCAGCGGCTACCTGCAGTCCCCAGACTGCCCGTGTTCTCCCTCTGGCAAGAGCGGCTACTGGTCTCCTGACTGGGGGAAGAAGGGAGCCCTAGCGAGTGTCGCCAGGTGCCTGGGGGGAGAATTGATGTCTGTCACCTGTTCCTGTTCTGTCCACTGGACGAAGTGGCCATTCGCATAAGCTGAAGAGCTCAAGCCATGGCCTGGGGCTGCTCAGTTAATGCGAGGCCAAGGAGAGTTGGAAGCCGGACCCCACTGCCTCCCTCAGAAGTGAGCGACCAGGACACCTGGAAGTCACCCACTCCCCACTAGCCTGCTCACAGCAGCACCGTGCACGAGAGCTGGAGGTTGGCAGCGGCCCAGGTGTCCCTCAGCTGGGGAGCGGATCCACACAGTGACGTCCCCGAGGGAATGTCACTCCGCCCTGGCGGGAAACGGTGTTCTGACATGCATAGCAACATGGATGCGTCTCGGAAACATGGTGTCAAGTGACAGAAGCCAGACTCAGAAGGCCACATATTGTGTGATTCCGTTTCTATGAAATGTCCTGGGATGGCCAATTCATAGAGACAGAAAACAGAGGTGTGGTTGCCAGGGGCTGGGAGGAGAGAAAATGGGGTGTGATGCTTAATGGGGATGGGGTTTCTGTTTGGGGTGATGAGAACGTTCTGGAACATTGTGAATGGACTCAATGTTGCCGATGGTAAATCTTCCATGATGTGCATTTTACTACAATAAAAAAAAAAAAGAGAGAGAGAGAAGCCACTGGGAGTGGGGGAATCAGTCTGTGGATCCCCCTCCCCTCTTGGGTTGAGATGGCCTTTGTGCTTCTCAAAATTTACGGGGCCCGCCAGTCACCAGGAGATTTCCTTTTTTTATAAAGATTTTTTTTAAAAAAATTTATTCGACTGAGAGAGAGAGACAGCCAGCGAGACAGGGAACACAGGCAGAGGGAGTGGGAGAGGAAGAAGCAGGCTCCTAGCGGAGGAGCCTGATGTGGGGCTCGATCCCAGGACCCTGGGATCAGGCCCTGAGCCGAAAGCAGACGCTTAACGACTGAGCCACCCAGGCGCTCCAGGAGATTTCCTAAAATGCAGCTTCTGATGCCATTTGTCTCAGCAGGGCCTGAAAAAATCTGCATTTTTACAGGCTCCCAGGCGAGGCTGATGCGACAGTTCCCAGGGCCACACTTGAAGCACCGTGGGTACATTGAGAACGAGCAAGATAGGCACAGGGTTCTTAAGGAACGCGGCCAAGCCCTGCACCTCATACGTGGCCAAGCCAACCCTTTAGACTCACTCAAGCCAACTAAACCTCGGGCGGGGCGGGGAGGCCACTAATTGATGCTAAGGGGTTAGCTAACAGTTAAGTGTTACTTCGTGTTGGGCCCAGGGTTCAGAGCTAGAAGTCTGATGGTGCTTGACTCTGGGTGGGGACAAAAATCCCATCTTTATTTCACTAAGCTCTAGCTGCAACTAGCATTTTCTTCTACCATGCACGGAGCCACGAACCTCTGTAGTATCAGCCGTGCCCTTGGCCCATGATGGAGTTCAGGACACGTGGAGGAATTCAAGAATTGCCACTTTCAAAGGCGCTGCTTTGACATGTTGATTATTTTAAGCTGAAGGCACTGGAAAAACAGCAGGTGCAAAAAAGGGCACTCTGACCTCCCTCCCTTTTTCTTTTCGAAAGCAGAGGATAAACTCCCACGTGAAAGATGTCTCCTCCCTGCACCAGGAGGAATGCAACATTCTTATCGCCAGAGACAGGGAGCCTTGGCTGAGAAAAATCTGCACAAACTTTGTGAAAATAACTCATCTTCCTTTCGCTTTCCCCATATATTTTAGTCACTTTTCCAGAATTGTTACTCTGTTCAACCTAGTGTGGCACTGAGGCCTTACCACTTCTCTGGGTCTTCACTTCCTTACGAGGGCTCTGGTGTCACACACAACTTTGATTAAATAATTTTTTAAAATATTTATTTATTTGAGAAAGAGAGCGAGAGAGTGAGAGTGGGGGTGAGGGACAGAGAGAGAGCAGCGATCTCAAGCGGACTCCCCACTGAGTGTGGAGCCCAGCACAGGACTCGATCTCACAAACCTGAGATCATGACCTGAGCTGAAACCAAGAGTCGAACGCTCTACCGACTGAGCCACGAGACACCCCTTAAATAAATTTTTGGCTTTCTCTCTTGTTAATCTGTCTTTTGTCATACAACCCAGCTGAGAACCTAGAAGGGTAGATGGAAAGACTTTCTTTCCTCTCCTACACCGATCACTGATAAGATCCCAGATATTTTCATAATTCTTTGCACTTGCTGCAGATATCTTGAAATATTGTTTATTTTCCATGTTATCTCCAAATTATGCTTAATTTGAAACATGGCTATGTCTTGTGTATGGGTGAATGAAGAAGCTCATCTTATTATGGAAACACCTATTTGTTTGAAAAAATATTTGGTGACTATACTTTAGTACGATGGGTTTCTATTGCAAGCCTATGCGTTTTATTTTCTGAACTGACAACCATTGTTCTGAGCAGGTGTCCTTGGCACAAAATGGTTAAGTGCCTGTGTTTTAAGTGCTACACTTTATATGCCCTGCTTTATTTGGCTTTCAAAACAGCTTTTTATTTAGTTTGTTAGTTAGTTTTTTAAGTAGGCTTCATGCTCAACATGGTGCTTGAACTCACGACCCTGAGATTAAAAGTTGCGTGCTCTACCGACTGAGCCAGGGAGATGCCCCCTAAAGCGCATTTATTTATTTATTTTTATGTATTTTTTCAAAACAGCTTTTTGAAGCTGGAGCTGTTGTTAAGCACTTCCTTTTTGCAGAGGAAGAACCCGAAGACGAGAAAAGTAACCTGGCGAAGGTCATCTCTGTAGAAAGTTGGAGCCTGGGTTTGAATGACTCGGAGCCTCTGTTCCCAACCATTATGTTCCATGCCGAGAAACTATGGTAACGGAAGTGTTGGTGTTAACGGCTAAGCCTACTTAGAAAGATTCTCCTTAAAGTTCCTGCAGCCTTTTAAGTTCAATGGAACACTGTTGGTTACCCCATTACTGGCGCCCGAGATGGAGCCCAGGAACAGAGCAGACAGCAGAGAGGGGAGGAGCCTGGGCCGCTGCATCTGATTGGTGGATCCTCTGTCATGTGCCTGTGCCCTGCTGCAAGGGAGGCTGGGAACGTGAGTCTAATGGTGGAGGCTGGCATTGCACCGTGAAGTTGGGGGTTCTTCAAAATTGGAAAGAAATTGAAAAGACAAAACAAAAACAAGTTTGCTACAAACCCTAACATAAATCTGGCTGCTTAGTGGGCGCCAGCTTCTAGCAGCAGGTGGGCAGGAGGCTCTCGTTGGCAGATAATAGCAATGGCAGCAATACTAATTGAATACTTGGTATGTGCCAAGCAATATTCTAAGCGCTTTCCGTGCAGTAACTTATTTTATCTCCACAGCAACCCTGTGAGATACGTAGTATCATTAGCATACCCATTTTACAAATGAGGAAACTAAGTCTGAGAAAGGGGAAGTTGCTCCCTCTCAACCACTTTCAGCGCCATTCATTGACTGTGCCTTGCCTGGGCTGCCATGTTGACAGCCTTTGAGTGGCTCGCGTGCTCCACAGCCCTCTGTCATCTGATACTCCTCCCAAGTCCCACGTGCTAGTTGTTGGTCTGGGCCCTGTAGTTTTACACTTGAGTTTTGAACCCCTGCCCAGTTCCCTGAGACCTTTGGGGGTAGGAATGGGGGTCGGGGGTGACTTGCAGATTTATCTTAGTGGGGTCCCTGACCAGAACCTCCGGTATCAATAATTTTTAAAAAAAAAACCCCAGAAGATTCTCATGTGAGCATGGCTGAGAACCTCTGGATAGCTTCAGAAAGACTCTCAGCCCAGCTCAGTGTGATGAGTCCTGATTACGCACCCTCCGCTCACCGGATGGGCAGGCCCAAGGTCAGTGCTGGGGTGCAGCAGTGAAGGAGGGCGGAGACAGGCTGCTCACAGTGGGCTTGGGAAGCGAGGAGGGAGAGAGGAGAAGGCAGGCTGAAAGAGCATCCCAGATAAAGAGAACTCTGCTAGGTGGCAGTGAGAGGACCTGAAAGGTTTGGTCATGAACTGTTGTGCCATCGATGGCAGCTTGCCTGGGGCCTAGCCTCCTCTCCTCTGCACGCCCACAGCCTGGTTGCAGACCGCTACATGCCTGGAGCTTCCACGAGAGGAAGGAGAAGTGGGGAAGGAAGATGATGGGGAGGGGAGCTGGGGCCTGGCCATGGCTGACTCAAGATGGCCTGAGTCCTCTTACACTTTAGCTTGAGGGCTGAGGTGTTTGTTTTTGTTTTTTAAGCATATGGGCCCCAGAGGCTGCTAAAGGTGGTCGGAGTAGCAGCTGGGGTGACCACCTGTGCACTCTCATCCCTTCCTGCTCCTGGTCCCACCAGTGTGGGTGTAGACCAGTGTCTCTCAAACTTCACTGTGTACGTCGATCATCTGGACTCTTGTTAAAATGCAGACTGATTCCACATCTGGGGCGGGGCCTGGGACTCTACATTTCTAACAGACTTCCAGGGGCTTGGGTGCCACTGGTCCCTGCACTGCCATTCGAGTAGCAAGGGCCGAGAGCACAGTTAGGCTTCATGAGGGAAGAGAAGGCAAGCTGAGGACAAAGCAGAAGCTGACACCCCACACCCCCTCTCCCCAGATGGAATATATGTGACATTCCTCAGGCATTCCTGGTGGCCCTAAAGCTAAGGAAAGGAAAAACAAATAATTAACTTACAGAGACCACAGTCCTGCAGGACCAAGTCTCCCTGAGTTTACCAATGTCTTAGCAATTTACAAGAACAAAGCATTTCTATCAATAACCTAGCTTCCAGAAGGAAATGTAGATACAATGAAATGTCCTGATAATCTGCAGCCCATTGACAAATACTTGAAGCAGGGCAGAGTATAACGTTCCTCCAGAAAGCTCCCAACTATCTCACTGTTAATGCCTTACTAGAAGGGTAAACAACCTTAACTAGACAATGGCAAGGCCTCGGGTGGGTATCATGTGAGTCTTCTTTAACATATGAAAGTACTTTCTCAAAACCTCCCTTTTCCCTTACCTCCCCCAACCCCATAGTATATAATCAGCCACCCCTCACAACCCTGGTGCAGTGGCATTTTCTGCCCACCCGTCCTGTCCCCCTGCTGTAATAAACCATCATTTTGCACCAAACACGTCTCAAGAATTCTTTCTCGGTCATTGGCTCCAGACTCCACCCCCCTGAACCTCACCTATGTTCCCAAACCACACGAGGCTCATTGCAAACTAGCTACTTTTGACCACAACTAGGGGAGGGAGAGAGGGGCTTTGCTCATCCAAAAAGCGCACTCGTGTTTCCATGGGATCGTCCAGGCCCCCGGTTTGCAGTGCGCATCAGCTGCTGGCTGGATATATTTCGCTTTAACATCCACGCACACGGCTCACGACAACGCCCATCACAGGCACCGCTGACGTGGTTTGCTTTCTAACTGAGTGCAGTGGGGCGGCACCGGGCACCCTCCTCTCCTTGCAGCTCACTTACTTTTCACCCCACAGTAGCCCGGGTCCGTGTGCAAAGGAAAACAATCCCAGGGAAGATGAGAACACTTGCTGAGCCGCCTGCTGGAGAGAGACTGAAATAAAGATTTGTTCCCCCTCTCCCTCTCCTGAGCAAGTAGAGGCAGGTTTGTTGACATTGCTGGAGGGGACAACAATGACAGTTGAGTTCCAGGAATGTTATTTTGAAGAGCAGGAGTCTGGGGGGAGGGGGCCCACCCACCCCCAGCGCCCCTGCTCCCTCTCACTATTGCTTATAGTGGATGGCGCCAGGCCATTTCAGCGTGGTGGAGCTGGGTGGGGTGTGACCTTGGCAAGTTTCTCATCCTACCTATAATGTGGGGATAGCGACTGGGCCTGCTGAGCTGGGCATTCCCTGTTTGCTCTCCAGACCCATTCTCTGCCCTGGGGGACTGACCATTAGAAACTGCCTCACTCTGGCATCCTGCCCTCTGGCTTCTGGTTGCCTTTGCAAAGGGGGGCACTGGTGGAAGATGGGTGTTGGAGGGATTTATTGCCTGTTTCCTCCCTGCTCTGGCCTGAAGCTGTGTTTCTGTCTGACCACAGCTCCAGGCCTGAGGATGTGTTCCAATTACCAATGTATTTTGCCTCTCAGCTTCAAATTCACCCTTCAATACGCCTGTTCTGTGATACCTGCAGTGAGTGCAATGTTAAGCTCCATCCATAGAGGGCGCCAGAGGGACACAACTGGCTCTGTTTCTGTTTTCTTCCTTTGACCACTTTCAGCCCAGGAGGTGGAGCATCTCCTCAGGCCTGGCCAATCAGAGCACTGCCTCCTGGTGGCCTCACTGACTGACTCAGGGGTGGGCACAGGGTCTAAGCTACTCCACAGTCAGAGTGAATCTCAGAACTTCTGGCAGGAGCTACCCAAGAGGCGCCTTGCTCCTTCTTGTTGGACTTGAATTTGAGGAGATGAGAAGCAGGGCAGCTGCAGCCACGTTGTCACCATGTGGGGAGAGTCTTGAGCTGCCAGGTGGAACTGGAGAGTGAAGCCCACCAGGTGGAGACTGTAAGATGGAGAGAAACTGACGACTCCTGACATTGAGCTGCACCCGAGCCTGGCAGGACCTTGGACTTTTCAGTTACGTGAACCTATGAATGTCCTTTCTCCACATTTCTTCCTCCGCCAACACATTCCCCCCCGCCCCCCACTTCAGCCAGTTTGAGTTGGGTTTTCTGCTGTTTAGAAATATAATAATCCTTGCTGATATATATCCATTTAATTTTTACAAAATGGCTTTAGGAAAAAATATGATTAAATATCTCCCGCTTGCCAAGCACTTGATTGCATTATGTCTTGGGATCCTTTCCTCATTTCCACACAGCCTTGGAGGAGTTGTTATTATTCCCTTCCAGATGAAGAAAACAATGCGTGGGTGCCTTGGGGTCCTGGGATCAAGCCCTGTGGTGGGCTCCAGGCTCGGCAGGGAGTCTGCTTCTCCCTCTGCTCCTCCCCCCTGCTTGTGCATGCACACGCGCTCTCTCTCAAATAAATAAATAAAATCTTTAAAAAAAGAAAACAGTGCTTAGAGAAGTAGGTAACTAGTTCAAGGCCACCCAGCTAGTCAGTGGCAGAAGCAGGATACAGCCCTTCATGCTGCCTCCGAGCAGAGGCAAGCCAGCGGGCCACCTTCTCAAGCAGCCAGAGCCACGCATCACAACAGAGGGAGGACCCACGGGCTGCAGGGGAAGGCAGGGCGAAATCTGGATCCCTGAGTAATTGTACAACAATGCAGTTCCCCCACGTTCATTACCTAACTGCTAATGAAAAGATCTCCAAATCCTGGTGCTGCCCAATCTGTTGGAACGAAGTGCGAACATGCAATCGTAATTAGCCGCGGCTGCCGTGCAGGCAAGAGAGAAATGTGTGAAAGTGCCTTGAAATGTTATAAAAAAGCAGCCGAACGCATACCTTTGTTATCTTGTATATGCTATTAATTTACCAGACTCTTTTCATTGTTGCTAGCTGAGTTCTTGGGGAGTAATGAACAATAATAGCAATAGCTACTATTTATTGAACACTTACCATGGGCTAGATTCTGTTCTTGGTGCTTTATATTCTCTGTTTCATTCAATCCTCTTGTTGCTCCAGTATGGTAGGTATTATTATTCCTTTTTTACAGAGGACGAATGAGAGGTTTAGTAACTTACCCAGGGATACACAGCAAGGCAGTACAGGGAATTGAACTTGTCAGGGAATCTCCCCAGGGAATCTCCCTTGTCAGGGGGATTCCTTGGCTCCAAAGCCCAAGATCCTTCTTTCAGTTCTGGGATGTGCAACACCTTTTGCTATTCCAAGTCGTCCCACTCATGTATTAGCATGTGTCTATTCAGGGAGGTTTAATTAAGAAAACTGTGTGGATTGACTCTTCTGAAGGCAAGCGTGCCTAAGTGAGGCTAGCGTGCTAAATTCAGCTTTAAAGATTTATTTATTTTTATCTTAGAGAGAGAGGGCATAGGGGAAGGAGCAGAGGGAGAGGGAGAGAGAGAATCCTCAAGCAGACTCTCCGCTGAGCATGGAGCCTGATGCAGGGCTCGATCCCAGGACCCTGAAACCATGACCTGAGCCAAAATTAAGAGTCAAACGCACAACTGACTGAGCCACCCAGGCAACCCCCCTAAGTTCAGCTTTCAGACACTCTTCTTGTTAAGGCTGTCTTGATAGATGCTAAAGTTCACAGGACCCTTCCTGGACTTCTAATTCAGACTCAGGTATCTACCATGCATTGAAAATGACAGAAACCCAATTTATTGAATCATATCAATAAACATCCCAAGAGAAGAGATGGCTTCAGGTACAGCTGTTTCCAGAGACTCAATATTGACTAGAACCTAGTTTCACTCTCTCCAACCCTTGGATCTCTTTCCTCTGTATTGGCTTCACTCTCAAGCTCCCATCTCTATACCACTCAGGTTTATATTCAGTGAACAAGAGAGATCTTTGTGGATGGGGCCTCTAAGAATCCCAACGTGCATTCAGAGCACGGATTCCAGGAAGGTGACAGCTCTAAGGTACCCTCAAGGACCGAGATTCCCATCTTCCTGTCCTACCGCCCTCGGCTTTTGGCTTATATCTTTATGGTCATTTCATGGTCCAAGAGGGCTGTTAGAGATCCAGCAATCACATGTATGTTCCAGGGACAGGAAGAACAGGAGTACTATCTCCCTTTTAAGGAACCTTCTCACAATCCCCCACAAGACTATCTTACTGGCCAGAACTTTTCCATTTGGCTGCATCTAGCTGTATGGGAGGCTAAGAAACATAATCTCTGTTCTCATTGGCAGCATGTCTGGATTAAATTGGTAGAATTTTATCCTGACAATAGTAGGAAGGAAGGGGAGTGTGGATGTTGGATGGGCCATTAGAGTTTCTGTCCCAGTGGCCATTGGCAGATGCTGGTGGGGCGAGGAACTACAGGTGTCCTCTAACGTTGGCAGATAGTGTTGTGCTGGGGTCTTAGAGTTCCTCCTCAGTGAAATGGGTGTTTTAGAAAGAGCTCTGGAACAGTGGTCTTGAAGTTCTTGATCGCTAATTCCAGCTCTGCCACTAACTGGCTGTGTGATCACATACACATCATTTTGCCTCTCCTGTCTCAGCATCTTCAACTGTAAAATGGGCATAATCATCACATCAGCTGGATATGCTTCTAGATGCAAGCTGAGAATGCCCAACGAGCAGCAGGGTGACCAAATTATCTGGGTTTTCTGGGAGCTTCCCTGGGTTCAGAATTGAACACGGCATCCCAGAAACCACCCCGGGCCTGGGCAAAACAGGATGGTTACCCAAGTCGCAGTAACTTAAATCATAAAGGCCTTAATTGTTCAGAGGTTAGCGTTCCTGGGTGGGTCCAGCAGCTTAATCACGTTTGGGGGCCTCCCGCAGGTTCTTTGCGTTTCTCAGCCCCACCTCCTTCACAGGTTCGCCCCACCTCCTTCACAGGTTCACCCCATCCCAGGACACGTTCGGCCTCTAGGCAAAGGGCTGAGGACTTGCACGCCGGAGCCAGCGGGTCACGGGCAGCGAGCTGCCTCAGCGTGGTGCGGGTGTGACCTCGCGGGCCTCTCTGCATGCTGTCATTCCCTGGAGAGGGGGCTGCCTTGAGGCAAGACAGGACGCAGAAGCTGGGGCCGTCACCCACAGCGTCTTCGACCATGTCCCCCCTCAACAGCATCCAGGATGCAAGGGAGGGAAGAGGAGAAAAGGCCTTGCTCTCATCAAAGGGAAAACAGCCGCAGCAACCTCAGACAGACTTCTGGGGTCTCATTGGCCAGGACTGGTCATGTGACCACCAAGGCGCCTTCTTCTGGAGTCTCATTGGCCAGTACTGGTCATGTGCCAACCCCCAGGATTCACTGGCAAACGGTGATGGGATGAGCATGGTTGGCACCGAGCAAACGCCTGACCTCCTTCCTGGTGGGGAAGTCAGGTGAGCGGCTTTCACATAGGCAGCCACCAGCGTCTGCCCCCCAACACCGGGGGTGTGAAGTCTGAGCACTGATCACAGACACACGTGGTTGGCACTTCCCATCTAGATCTTTCCGAGGTCCCTGCTGGCAAATAGGTGAGACTCCCTTAAAGGAGAGGAGTACCTTCTTGATCGTCGCGGACCCTGCCTTGCAATTTCTGGGCAAAGGCGGGCTCTAGCCTTATGTATGCGGAGGAGGCTGGAGGGCCCACTGCAAGCCTTTGCTTGTAGACCATCAGTCTCAGGGTTTGGGGATATGCTTTCCGCTCGGCCTCCGGATTTATTCTCCTTTGAAAGCAAAACAGAGCCCAGCAGCCCCTGATGGGATAAGATTGAATTGCAGACTGCAAGAGAATAAAGGTACTTCTTTTCTGCAGCCTCCCCTCTCTTCCCCACAACTGTCCCCAGATACCCTGATTGACTGTCACTGCTGAGTAATTTTTATGCCAATTGCAAAAGACCTCTGAGCTTCTAAGGGGAGGAGGCAGTTCCTATTTAATCAACTTTATGGAGAAACAGTTTCTGTCCATTTAGCAGCAATTCTCGACGCCTATTAAATGCACTTGTCATTTAGAGAATGATTCTAATTACTTTTTCTTGGGTCCCATGTATATATAATAACAAACCTCTCAGGCTCCTGGGTGGCTCAATAGTCAGTTAAGCATCTGCCTTCAGCTCAGGTCACGATCTCAGGGTCCTGGAATCGGTCCATGTTGGCTACGTGCTAAGCAGGGAATCCGCTTGTCCCTTTCCCTCTGGTCCCCCCCTCCCCAGCTTGTGATCTCTCTCTCAAATAAATAAAATATTGAAAAAAAAATAAGCCTAATAACCAGTAACTGAGACGTAGGCTCTAGTCCTATTACATTCCCCCTCCCCCTTATTTCTTATAGCAAAGCCAGTTGATGGCTTTAAATTTACTTCATTTATGTGGATTTTATAGGTCCTTTGCATAAGCGGCACGTGCATTCCAGAAAAGGAAATGAAAAAGATCTTTCAGGCTCTGTTTTATGGTTGCAAACAAAGTCCCATGGTATCTTTTTATACATTTAATTCAAAATTCAAGGATGTTGGTGGAGGACTAAATTCACACAATAGACATTGTTTCCAAGCAGAAACCACTGGGTGACCTGGGTGGGGGGCGGGGCAGGTTTTCTGCCTGCCGTAATTGTGGTGTCAATACATAGGAATAAATGTCCATGAGATTCATGTCACCATGTATATGAACAGGAATGCTTGATACGTGTATATATTTTGTAGGACTTGTATAGAGCAAGGGATTTACAGATGCATTGATTCAGCAAATATTTATTGAGCACCTACTATGTACCAGCTGCTGCCATAGACCAGGGATACTCCTGTGAAGGTCCCTGCCCTCATGGAGCTAAACATCTGGTGGAGAGCAAATAAAGAGATAATATGTTAGGTGATAATAGGGTTTTAGAGAAGGATGAAGCAGGGTAAGGGGGCTGGGTGCTTCAGAATATAGATTTTATTATTCAGGTATGGTGAGGCCAAAAGATCAAGAGAAACCACCATTGAAAAGCCCGTTAGTTATGCTCACAGTTCCCAAGAAGAGGGGGCACATCACAAAATGGGGAGCAGGGGGCACATACAGGGCTGGTCAGAGACAGAGGTGGTGGTGGGGAGATCTGTGGCAAGCGGCTTTTTATTGTGATCTCCGGGGGAAGGAAGAGGTGAAGCCGGGCAAGCAAGCTCGGGATTGTCTAGCTGAATGATTTCAGCGGGCTCTGGGGCATGAGCGCCATTCCTGGTTGTCTGGTACCTGGCCTCGGGGTGACTAGGGCAGGTGGAGAATGTGCTAGTGTGTGACGGCCTGAAAAAGGAGGCGTAGGCTCTGGATTGGTTTGTATGTGAAAAGCATATTTGTGGGTGTGTGGTTTATCATCTCTAAGAATTGGTGAATCCTGGGAGGGGCAGGCCCTCTAAGGTCTGCGAGTCCTCAGCTATCAAAGCATCAGAATACGGAAAACAAAAGACAAGGTTAGTACACTGCGGCGTTCTGGGAATGTGGTCTTTCCACAGGGCTGGGGAAGAGGCCGGATGAGGTCTCTCTGTTTAAGTGACATTTGAGCAGAGAACTGAATGACGAGAGGGAGCGAGTGGATATATCTAGGGAAGAGTCTTCCGGGTGGAGGGAACAGCATGTGCAAAGGCCCTGAGGCGGGACCGTGTTTGGTCTGTTCAATGAGTCGAGAAGAGGTTGGTATAGCTTATAGGAGAGACGAGGAAAGCAGGTCAGGGAGGAAGGGCTGAGAGAGAGTCTGGCTTTTCATCTCACGTGAGATGTCACCATGTGTGGGGGCGGGGTGCTCTGAGCAGAGGGTGAGCATGATCTGACGTGGGTTCTAATAGGGTCCCTCTGCTGTGTAGAGAAGGGGTGGGGAGGGGAGGCGGGAGAGCAGGGAAACCAGGGAGGAGGCTGTGGCAACAATCCAGGTGGGAGAGGCTGGGGGCTGCACCACTGGAAGATCCAAGTGGAGAGAGCCCTGCTGTAAGCTGACAGGCCCGGATGGGGAGAGGTTTGAGACAGAGTGGGAGAGACAGAACTTGTGTTAGGAGGAACACTTTATTGGTTTCTGAGGGAAAACATACGTGAAGCCATTTTAGCAAATGGAAATCTGAGTGAAAACCATACTTTCTTTGACTGATGTCTTTCTCCACGCTCCTACAGCCCTGTGCCTGCATGCCCGTCATTCCATACGTTTGGAAATATCTTACGTGTCTTTTTCTCCACCAGATTATCCGCACCTTGGGGCAGGGACTGAGTCCAGTTCTGTTTTGTTTGTTTTGTCCCCAGCTGCTGTGATAAGGCCTGTTTCAGAGGAAGTTCTCTGGAAATGTTTGTTCAGAGGGTCTACTTTGCAGATTGGAGTTTTCTCCCTGGGAGGAAGGATGTGCCCAGCAGGGACGAGTTTCCATGCCCATGTGCTCCCTTGACAACCGGAGAATGTCTCCATCTTCCCCACCTCTTGCCCTTTGCACTGGCTGTCCCCTCTGCTTGGGATTGCTGTCTACCCCCTCCTCCAGGTCCCCTTTTAAATGCTGCTTCCTCAGAGAGTCCTTCCCTGACCCTCTTAAAAATTTTCAGTTTATTTATTTAAGTAATTTCTACACCCAGTGTGGGACTCGAACTCACAACGCTGAGATCAAGAGTCGCGTGCTCCCCTGAGCCAGCCAGGTGCCCCCTTCCCTGACCCTCTTAAGTGGCTGCTCTCCAGCTCTCCCTGGTCCCAGTCACTTCTTGCCAGGTCACTCTGCGCTTACCAACATCAGAAGTTACTGTCTTCAGTTCACCTGGCCCACTGTGTGGGCTCTGGTTCTGCGGAGGGAGGTGGTCTTGGTATCTGTCTTCAGCCCCCTCTGTGGGATGGGGGCTCCTGGCCCAGCAGCTGTGGGTGCCAGTGGCTAAAGGCTTGCTTTGCTGTTTCTCCTAAAGCAGTGACTCTCCCACGCTGTCTTCCCAGCTGAATGGGGTCAGTTGCCTGTACCAGCGTCAAAAGGGAAGCCCCATTAGGGCAGGGGCCAGGAATTTGCCCCCACACTTCCGTGAGAAGAGTTGTTTTTCCGTGTGATTTATAGCTGGGCTTTCTGCATCAGATTCCACATTGCCAGAAAAAGGCAGAAAAGCCCTAATCGTAAAGGTGGTCACTTTTGCCCTAGAAGCAGCTGGTGAGAAGTTCCAAGGCTCCCAATTCTTAATTAGGGCCAAAGACCCTAAGCTGCCCTCTGGGTGTGCAGGTCAGTGTCTGGAGCCCCTCTGTCCCTCAGGGGAGGTCTGGAGAGGTGCCTAAGTCTGGGTCTCTATCGTGGACCCTGTGCGAGAAGATGCAGAATTCTCAACCCTCCCATGACCCCAGCTCCTCCTCGGTACAACCCTAGACTCTGTCCTCTGTGTGTGTGGGGCACAGCTCCCCCACCAGTGCTGTCCTATTTGGGGCTCCCTCCTCCACCCCAAATGGTATTTGCTTTCCACTCCACTGAGTTTTAAAGGGCTCCATTGTGTACCGCTCTGTGTCTCGTTTCTGTCTGTGTAGCATTTTCAATTGTCTCCTGTCTCTCACAGCCCCTTTGGAGAGGGAAAAAAGGTCATTCCATAAATCTAAGGTATTATTACCATGACGGCAGTGCCCGATTGCTATGACACCCACCAGGCTGGGGAAGGTAGAGCTAATTAGTCGGAAAACTTACTTTTCAGGCGTGAGTCACGGGAAGCAGGTGTCAGGGAGCCTTTAACAAGGCCCTCGTGACTC
This sequence comes from Ursus arctos, assembly GCF_023065955.2. NCBI lineage: Eukaryota > Metazoa > Chordata > Mammalia > Carnivora > Ursidae > Ursus > Ursus arctos. The sequence continues at coordinate 10,571,825 of NW_026622830.1, read as the reverse complement.
AAATGATATTTCCCCTCTGCCTCACTGCATGTACACCGTGCTGAGATCACCATGCCTCCCCACCCAAGACAGGGAAGACATGCTCGAAGGCCCTTCTACTTTCTGGCCATCTTTCCCGTTTCCCTTCATTCATTCAGGTTTCAGGAGCTCCTGCTCTGTGCCAGGCGTTGGGCTAGGTGCTGGGAGTCAGCAGTGAGCGGCGTTGCCCCGTAGGGACTCACAGCGTGAGAGCAGCACGGAGCTCCTTGTGCGGGAGACAGACGGCAACCGAGAGGCAGGGAATACACGGGGCAACTTGGAAGGTCGACAGGCGGATGAAGATCAAGGAGCATAGGAGGGAGTTGGGAGGAGGTGCTGGTGTGCATTCTTCAGAGACGTGGTCAGGGAAGTGAGGGAAGGGGCAGCCGCGGAGGGTTCCTCGGATAGGGCATTCCTGGGAGAGGGATCTGCAGATGCGAAGGCCCGACATGGGAAGGGGCTGGGTGTGTCAGCAGAGATGGAGGGCCCTGTGGCTGGGTGGAGTGAGCAAAGCAGACAGAGGCGGGGGATGAAGCTGGACAGGAGGACAGGGCCCGGGACACTCAGGGCAGTTGGGTTTTATTCTCAATATAATGGATGGCCCCTGGTGGACTGAGGCAGGACAGTGAGGTGGTCAGATTTGCGTCAGAGCGTGCCGGGGAGGGGCCACGGCCACACCCGGGAGGGTGAAGTCAGGCTGTGGCTGTGCCCTGGGGGTGAAGCCCCCCCCCCCCCCGTCCTAGCACGAGGGGCTCTGATGCCCTCAGGCTGAGTAAATCTGTTGGCTGGTGGGGGGGTCCCTCTCTAATGTGCGTCAGGAGCAGTGCCCAGCCGGGTGGGTGCTCGGGAGGCCACTGGAGGGCACAGGGAGGCCTTAGGGGGCCCGAGACAGTGCCTCTCAGACTGCCCAGGGGACCCTGGCGCGCCTTCCCAAAGCATCAATCCCACTCTAGATTTAGATTGAGATTCAGGTAAGTGATTTAAAGCATTTTTTAAAAAGAAAGTTAAAATGAATGTGGAGTAGAGAAGAAAACCCACAGTATTTTTAAAAGATAAAATGAAGCGATATCACCTTTGTAGTCGGCAATGCGGACGGGCCCCTTGGTGTCCACTTAACCATTGGGGTGCCTTGGGGGAAAAGTTTGAGAACCCTAAGGCACAAAAGAAGAAAACAGAGGATGGAAGAGAAGGGAAAAGAGAAGAAGAGAGGAGACGGTAGGAATCAAAGAAAAACAGAAAGGGAATGCAGAATTTGACAATTTCCCCAAAGGTGTCTGTTCTCTTCCTGTTCTCTTACCCCACTGGGCCCGACCAGGCCTGAATGACCCCAGGAAGCAGGCCGTTGTCCTCCCAGGACCCACACTGGCTGGCTTTGCTGGCGAACAGCTTCCTCTCTTCAGAGCCCCACGGAAGGCATTTTCTCTCTTTTTCATCAGTTTTCTTTAATTGCGTGTGATCCACACGAAACACAGACATGTCCTGCTGTCATCTGTCCTTTTTTGTCCGGGCAGACCCGTAAAGCAAGTCTTTGCTGGGCATGTTATTTACATGGCGGAAAGAACAAAACCATCTTCCTATCGGGGGAAACAGACACGGGGCCGGGGGTGGGCGGGGGGCCTGTCACTGTTGTGTGCCGGGCTCCTGACCAGCCGTTGCTTCACTTGTGGAGGCGGAGGGGTAGGGACCCCTCTGCGGATATTGCAGGCGTCCTTCTTGGGGTGTGGTTCGAGTGGGTCCTATGCCAGGGCCGCGCCCAGGGCAGCACGTGCCTTCGAAGGCTCCGTGTCGTGATGGCGATAGCTTCAAGCCACAAGGGCAGGCAGAGCTGGGGGTGTCCTGGCGGTGGCGGTGGCGCTGGCGACGGGGTACGTCCTCTGGGCTCAGTTGTTGTCTCTGGTGTCCGAGGAGGCACTTCCAAACAAGATGTCGCTGTCGTGGGACATGGTGCTCAGCTGCGACTTGGTCTTGATGAGGAACTGGGTCCTCCGGAACATCACCCTCTCCTGCTCCTGCTTGAGCTCCAGGTAGGAGCGGGAGAAGGTGTGGAAGATGGAGGTCACCGGGAAGGCCATGAGGAGGATGCCGCTGAGGATGCTGCTGAGGGCCACCACCTGGCCCGGCGTGCTCCTGGGTACCATGTCTCCGTAGCCCACAGTCGTCATGGTGATGACGGCCCACCAGTAGCAGGCGGGGATGCTGGTGAACTCGGGGCTGTCGGCCATCTCGTTCTCGATGACGTAAAGGAGGGGGGCAAAGAGGGCGATGGCCACGCAGAGGAAGAGCAGCAGGAGCCCGAACTCGCGCGTGCAGCGGCGGGCAGTGAGCCCCAGCGTCTGCAGCCCCAGGGAGTGGCGGGCCAGCCGCATGACGTACAGGATACGCAGCGCCCGCAGGACCCGCAGCACCAGCCCCACCTTGTCCAGGTAGCTGTTGCCCGCGCCCGACTTGCGGCGGCCCGCGGCCGCGCCGTCCACCAGCAGCGTGATGTAGTAAGGCAGGATGGCCACCAAGTCGATGAGCGTCAGCGGGCTCCGCAGGAAGGCGAACTTGCTGGGCGCCTGGATGAGCCGCAGGAGGAACTCGAGGGAGAACCAGCCCACGCACACCGACTCCACGATGAAGACGTTGTGGCACATCTGCGAGCACTGGCCCTGGGAGAGAGGGGGGAGGGCAGGGGCAGGTCAGCGGTGCCACCGGCCAGGCCGCGTGCTTTGCTGCCCCCCCCCCCAGAGAGGGGGGAGGGCAGGGGCAGGTCAGCCGTGCCACTGGCCAAGCCGTGGGCTTTGCCAGCCCCACCCCCCCGCCCTAGATAGGCTCACGCCCCCCGGGGACCCGGGCCAGGCCGAGGGCTTGAAGCACCTGCAACAGCCACTCTTCATCTCTCTCCCCAGCCCAGACCTGCTGCCCCTGGATTCCAGACCCCAGAAGGGCTGCCTCCTTGATGTCACCCCTATGGTTGTCTGATAGGCGTTTCAACTTATGTCCCAAACCGGGCTGCTGATTCTTTAACGAAATTCTTTCTATTGAGATAGAATTGACATATAATTGTATCAGTTTCCGGTCTGCATGTTGACTTGATACATCTATCTATTGCAGTAAGATTACCACCATGGCCTTAAGCTAACACCTTTATCATGTCACGTAATTATCATTTCTTTTTTGGGGTAGAAACAATTAAGATTTAGCCTCTCGGGCTCTTGGTTTCTCCTGCACACCCGCCTACCAGTGCTTTCCCTTCTTAGCAATCCCACCTTTCCAGTTGCTCAGGATGGGAGACTCGGCCTCATTTTGACACCTCTCATATCGTCCTCAGGAAATCCCGTTGGTTCTTCCTTTAAAATGATTCTGGAATCAAACCACTTCTCCCTATGTCTGCTGCCCTCACCTTGGTGCAGCCACCATCCTCTCTTGCCTGGCCGGTTGCAGGAACCTCCTTGCTGGGATCCCTGGTCCCTGCTGTTTATTCTGCACACATAGCCAGAGGGATGCTGGGAACGTGAATCAGATCCTGTTCTTTGCTCAGTACTCTCCATGGCTCAGAGAGCTAGCTCAAGCCCTCTGGGGGCACACATGGCCTGGCTGCCACCTCTCCCACTTCCTAGCCCCCCTGCCTGCCTTGTTCGTGTGCTCCAGCCTAGCCCCCCCGGTTCCCCCCACCCCCAAGCCAGGCCTTGACTTTCTGCTCTCCCTGCAGGAGTCCTCTTCTGGATACCCACATGGCTCTACCCTCCCTTCCTCTAGCTCTTTGCTTCAATATCACCTTCCCAGGAAGGGCTTTCATGACCCCCTCGATTTAAAGTCCGCCCTCCCTTTGTCCTCCACCCTGATTCTCCTGTTCCTGGCCTATTTATTCAGAGGGCTCATCATCTCTTAAAATGCCTTATAAGTTACTTATGTATCATGTTTATTATGTTTCCAGCCTCCACCTCTCCTGGCCCCCTGCTCCAGCAGGTTATAGCCCCCTAGGGAGGGACAGCTCGTGCGTTGTTCGCTCTCAGGACCCCAGCACCTAGAACAACCCAGCACTTGACAAGTGGCCAATTTGTGTTTGTCACCAGGATGGATGGAAGCGCATGGGATTGGCATTTAGTTGGGAAGGCCAACTCAAGGCCAGGTGGGCAAAGGGAACCCGAAGGAGCTGGGCCAGGCGGGGTGGAGGCCAGCCAGAGAGCACTGCTGTCCTGCTGAGTACCTCCTGATTCCTGTGCCAGGAGGATTCAGGCCGGAGGCTGCGGCCGCACCCAAGTTTTCAGAGAGCCTGGGAATCTGGAGTTTTGCATGAAATCTCCTGGGTTTTAAGTGTTGTGATAATTCAGTACAAAGAAAACACTCTGTGGGCCGCTCAAACACATCTGTGTGCTGCATTTGGCATGTGGGCTGCCAGCCTGTCTCTCTGGCCTGCCATGGAACTGGACAGGAGACTGTGCCCGGTGGCTTTGGACCTCAGTCTCAAAGGGGCCTGAGACAGAGCGGGAAGGCACACATGGTCTTAGCCTGGGGCATCTGTCATTCCTGGACACAGCTGGGTTCTGTGAGTCCCGCACTAGCAGCTCTCTCTGTAGGAACAGGTTAGAGGCTGCAGAAATGAACGAGTACTCGGTGGGCCATGAGGTCTCAGCCCTGTGGGATGGGAAGCCTCCTCTAGAAAGCCTTCCTGGAGTGGGCCCCCTCCAAGTATCCCCATGGTTGATGGGCCTCTCATAAGAGCCCCCTTGGCTTGTGTCTCACATTTGTGGTCACAGGGGTGTCACTGTCCCTCCTCCAAGGGATCTGAAGTCCTTGTAGCTGGAATACTCGTTCTGGTCACCCTGCATGCTGGGTGATGGCTGAACACAGGAGCCCCTCGAATGTGTGCTCGAGGAGCAAGTGAAACAGTGAACCCCACTCGTCTCCAAAATCAAAGAACAGCATTTTCACTGAATCAAGGAAAAGTCCAGGTATTATTAAAAAAAAAAAAAAAAAAGCAAGTGTCAGAAGGTGAATAAAACAGTAGCTTTATTAGTATTTTCCTGATAAAGTCAGGATTGCATATGTTGGAGCCAAGAAAAGATTTATACCATGTACATGGACTTCCAGACAGGTCTCAAATGGTGACCATTTTCTCGCTTTCTTTGGCAGGTGCTTGTAATCCTTACAGTCAGCACCGCCTGAATGCTCCAGAGCCAGGCGTTACTCCAAACACTTCCCGTGGACTCACTCACTGAATCCTCACGACACTGTGAGGTGAGCCTGTGCACAGCCCCTTGGACAGGTGAGGAAACTGAGGCACAGAGAGGGAAAGTAACTTGCCCACAGATGTGCAGCCAGAGTGGAAGCAATGGGATTCAAATTCAGGCCACTGGGCTCTAGCCCCACCCTCTTGATCACTTCCCTTTCTGCTTATCAAAAATTAATTTTCCTGGTTGAGTGTTATTTTTTAATACTTGCTTTAAAAATTCAATGTATAAGGACGTGCCAGAAACCCGCCCTCCCCCCATGTGTTGTAAATGCAATAGCCATTGCTACCTTGTGGAAAAACCCTCGCCTGGTGAGTACTTCCAGTGCTCCATCAAAGAGTTCATGTGAAGCACTTAGCACATGCAGGGTACACAGCCAGTGCTCAATAAATGCTGGCTGGCATGATATTTATGTTGAGTTCATACAGCCATACCTATTTCTCCATTGCCTATACAACTTGTCTGAATGTTTTGGTCTGTCTTAAAACTTGCTTCTAGAACCCCCAGCCCCCCAATGTGAGGAAAGGGTCCCAGCTTAAAGGCCCAAAGGTCTCACACATTATGAAGCTGAATTGGGGAGCACACACTTTCCATAGACTCAGCTCCCACCCAGAGCTGCTGTGTGGACTGCAGGCAGGGGGGCCTGACCGTATACATTTTGAGAAGCTGAGAGTTTGAATTTTTAAATGCTACCATGTAAAACTTTTAGGGAGCATGGTGCGGGCCAATCACACGCTTCTGTGGGGTACATGAAGTCCCAGGCTGCCACGTGGGACCCGTACTTTTTCGTTCAAGAACACAGAACTTGGACTCAGTGGGACATGGGTCTGGGCAAGCTGTTCTGCCTCACCGTTCTCACCTGTCAGCTGGGTATGAGAACGGCTCCCGTACAGGGTTGCCGGAAGATTCGCTGAGAGCATGAGATGTAGGCAGCACGGCCCAGCCCCTGGCTGCTAGTAACTGCCTGCCGAGTGCTGCCCCTGAGAAGCCGGCACATGCCTCGGCCAGGCCACGGAGTGAACACTTTACACAATTCTCTTGCTGAACACAGAGACGCTCACGGTTCGAGCACGTGCGCACATGCACAGCTCTCAATAAAAATGATGTGACGGACCCAGAAAATGGTGCTGGGGTATTTTTAAACAAGGGAATTAGGAAGCTTGGGATAGGGCTCCCGTGGGTGAAATAGATGTTGATGATATATTACGTGTTTCGCTCAGGGGCAGGCACGTCATAGATCACATCATTCACAGACTCCCTTATCGCTTCCTTCCACAGAGTGGCTGAGCGCCTTGGCCGTGCTCGACACTGTTCTAGACCCCGGGGGCACACCACGGACCAGGACAGGCACCGAGCTCGGGTGTGAACGTGGAGGTGGACCACACGCATGTAAACAGGAGGGCCTGGAGATGCTGCTCTGTCACTGCAGTCAGCGAAGGCCTCCTGGTGGAGGTGACCGCGCCAGCGTGAAGGATGTGGACTTCTGGAGAGAGGGGTCCAGCGGACTGCTTTGTCTCCTGAACTCAGAGACCCTCCCTCACTGCAGCGAGCCTCCCCGCGCCCAGCCGTGGCTCTTACCTGCTCCTCCTCCTCGCGCAGGCTGGGCAGGGTGCTGATGGACAGGTTGATGGCCGTGACGGTGACGAAGAGCACCGAGAGGCAGGCGAACACCTTGCCGGGCAGCCCCGAGTGCGGCCTTTCCACCATGTCGCGCAGTCTCCGCATGCAGCGGCCCAGGCGGCCCTCGCCCTCGGCCGGGCCCTCGCTGCCGGGGTCCTCGCTGGACAGCGGCTCGTCGTCGTCGTCCTCCCGCTCCACCACGTCGGCGAACTCCTCGATCTTCTGCAGGTAGCGGCGCTTGCAGCAGCCGTCCAGGCGGTCCTCGGCGATGCCCCAGTACAGCAGCTCCTCCTGGAAGGACAGGGCACACATCTCCCGCAGCAGGCGCAGCTTGCCGGCCCGCAGGAAGGTCAGGATGGTGCCGAAGGCCCCCGGGTGGCGGTCGAAGAAGAACTCGTTGCAGGTCACGTCGTAGTCATCGCACACGTTGAGGATGTCGTCGAAGTTGGTGCAGGCCTTGAGCTGGCCCAGGCGCGTGAGCGGGAACTCCTCGAGCGTGGTCCAGGGCAGCGAGTACTTGATGCCGCCCACGTTGATGATGATCTGCCGCCGCCGGTCCTCGGGCTGGCCGGCCTGGCGCGGCGCGTCCTGGGGCCGGGGCCGCAGCCGCTGCGCGCGGCGGTAGAAGACGCCCTTCAGGGACTGGCCCTGTGGGAAGAAGGCCGGGTGGAAGGAGGCGTCCGAGGCGCAGCTCAGGGCGCTGTAGTCGTAATCAGAGTTGTCTCCCGGTAGGAGGGTCATTTTGGGCTTTCACATCCCCCTCGTGCCTGGGGTGGAGAAAGGAGGAAAGACCCTCAGTGACGCTGGAGTCTAGGCCGACAGCGGCCCCCCCTCCACCCCCATTCACAAGGGAAAACTTGACCCCTGTGGGCCAGTATTAGGAGGCAGGGCCTTGGGGGGGGGCGTGATTAGGTTTGGCTGAGGTCATGAGGGGTGGGATCAGTGCCCTTATGAGAAGAGGAAGAGGCACCAAGCTCCCTCTCTCTCTACCACGTGGGGACACAGTCAGAAGACAGCCACCCACAAGCCAGGAAAAGTCCTTACCAGAAGCCGACCACATTGGCACCCTGAACTTCGACTTCCAAGCACTTGTGGTTACAAGCACAGACTCTGGAGCCTCATGGCCTGGGCATGCTACTTAACCTTGAGGTGTCTCAATTTCCTCATCTGTAGAGTGGGTACAACCATCTGACCCACTTCGTAGGATTACCGAGACGATTCAATGAATTATGTGCAGAAGAGCATTTAATAACACAGCGCCTGGCACATGGTAGGTACTCAATCATTGTTGTCTATTATTACTATTTGTGTTTACCTTAAAGGGACACCTTGTATTGCTTCCATAAGTGGAAAACCTATATCATTGGCCATAAATAAGAGGCAATGTCCAAAGAAATGCATAATTATCACAATAGTGCTATAATTGCTCGTATATCATCAAACATTTTGAGGGGGTGAGCTGGGCTCCTCTAGGAAGCCTTCCTTGGCTCTTCCAGCGAAATCGAGTCCTCCCACCCCTGTATCCGGATCATTATCCTTACTCTATCTGTGTGTAAGCCTGGCTTCTTTATGAGACTGCTTGCTTTGTAGGGCAAGAACTGGGCTCTACTCAGCTCTGAATCCCTGTGCCCAGCAGTGTAAAAGCTCAAAGAAGTAGTTGCTGAATGAGGCCAACACGAGGAAGACACTTGAGAACCGGAGGTCAAAATATCCACTTACACAGGCTCCTTCCTTCCTGGCCCTCCAAGCTAACTAAGGGTGTGTGCTACTAGAATGACATTGCTTATTCATTCGTAGCTCATGGGCTGAATTTGGTTCACAAATAATTCTGCCTGGCTTGAAGAAGATTTTGAAAATTGAGGAATTTCCTGTAAAATTGACATTCTTGGTTTCTCTTGAAAAATCAGACTATTTGGCAACATTTGGCCTAAGTTACAGCCGAGAAATGACTGCGCCCTGTAGGCAGGGCATGCATGTGGCAATCTACCACAGTCCCCACCCTTCCTTGTTGTCTTTCTAATATGCCCTCGCCTTCACTCATGTATGTTTCCTTCCTGCCCCCGTAGGCATTTGAGTTCGAGACTCCCAGAATAAATTGTAGCAGTTGAGCTCTCCAGAATGAAGCTGATCCACAGAAAAGTAGTAAGAGTCTAGTACTCTGCTTTTTAAAAATCACCATCCCTCCCTCCAGCCCAGTCCCCCATGGAAGCAAGTAGTACCAGCAAAGTCTACCAATAACATTTCTAATACCTGAGTGTCGATCTGTGCCATGGACACGTGCAGGGAAAATGCACGTGCACGCACGCACGCGCAGGCACATCTGTAGGGACGAGAAAGCATTCAACAGGAGCCGGGGGGGAGGGGGTGCCATCGGAAAGAGGATCCTTCCTAACAGAAATTCTTTTACATAAAGCAAATCATTGCTCCACTCATTTATCTTCGGGGAAAGCTACGGTTTCACAGATTGGGTTCTGGAAAACTAGGTACACCTGCGCTTGAAATGAAAATGATATGATTTTAGAGTGTTGAGAATGTTTCTTAACTTCACCTAAAATTGGAACCCATCTCCTCAGGCACAGCCTGCCAGAATCCCTTGGAGGAGCGAGAATAATCCCTTCCAGGCACTTCACATGAGCGGTACCGCTTTTCAGCTCCGCTGCTTCATCTTTGCCACCAAAGACAAGAGGAAAAGTGACATTCTGTTTGGTAAGAATGGTGACAGAGGAAAAGGAAACTTCCTCTGGTCCTGCAAGCCCTGAAGAGCCCGTGTGAAACCCCCTCGGCTGTAGTCACGTCTTACAGACCGAATGTCTTCTTTCAAGCTCCCAGCTCTCCCTCCAGCACAAAGCTCCCCCAATTAGCGATCCTTTATTTCTTTCTCTCGTGACCCCTGTCAGTTGTGAATTAAAGCCTGATGAAGTCAAATTAAATACTGATTTCCTACGCGGAAAGTTATCCTGTCCCAGCGTACTGTTTAGCATGGAGAAGGAAAAAATCCGCGTCGTGCAGGCTGCTTGCACACGGAAGGCCAGATGCTGGGATTTGCTAAATGAGGAATGGGCACACTTCTCCTTGGTTTTTGGTCTTGGGGACACCCAATCTGATGGGTGTAGGGGGGATGGCTCTGCATGCTAGATTCTAGAGTCTCAAGCAAAGTACATAAATCAAACAGGCCCCAAAGTCCTGCTTCCGGAAAACAATGCCACTTTTCACCCAGCCCGATACCCTCATGAGAGGTTTGGTCTTTTAATATTTCTCTGCAGTGTTAGGTCTGTCAGTCCTAGAGCATAATGGATTTTGGTGATTTTGTCTCCAAGGGTCAATGGATGCTTGGGAAGAGAAAGCCATTTGAGAAAGGGGCTGTGATACTGAGGATGACGAGAAGTACTGAGATGTCATTCAACACTCACCATGTGTTGGGCCTGTGTCAGGTCTGCAGGCACAGCAGAGACCAAGACAGACCCAGCCCTTGTCCTCAGGGAGCGGACATTCTAGTGGTGGAGGTGGTCTCTAAGTAAGTACACAGACCATTTCAGGAAATAGAGCAAGAACATGATGGCAACAGGAGCTGGAGGGGTCTGGGAGGGCTTCTTGGAGGAGACAACTTCGGGGCTGAGGTTGGATGGGAAGGAGCCAGTCCTATGAGGACCTGGAGGAGGGGGTCTAAGGCTGAGGTTGGATGGGAAGAGCTTGCTCCTTGACCTGGGATGGATTTGGTGGTCGAGCCAGAGAAGGCCGAGTTCTGGGATGCAGTGAGTGAGGAGAAGGTGGGAGAAGTTGAGTATGGGGAAGTCATCAGATACCAGATGGAACAGAGCCTAGTGGGCCATGACAAGGGGCTGGGGTTTACTCTCCATGGGAGGGAGGGTCCTCAGGAGTAGACTGGGTGGGCTGGGGAAACCAGGCTGGAATTCTCTGTAGTCATTCTTGAAAGAGTCAACTAAGGCTTGGACCAGTGGAGGGGGCTAGAGGACTGGCTGCATTCCGGATGGACTTTGGAGGAATTGCTGCCAAGACTTGGGGGGAGGGGAGTGTGGTGAGGGGGAGAATGGATTCCAGCGGTGCCATTCACTGAGGAGACACTAGGTGGCGTTTTGATGAGGCTTGTGTAGGAGGCAACATTTGCCGGCTGTGGGATGATGGACAGGAGGGCAGATGGGCAAATCAGCGAGAGAGTAGGGATGAACGTGGTTTGCATGGATGGATGGACGGATGGAGTCAAATCACACCAAAGCTGTCTTGATGAGTGTGTGTGTGTGTGTGTGTGTGTGTGTGTGTGTGTGTGTGGTGGCGGTGGTGGGATCAGCTGGTAGCTTTGACCTGGCTGAGCTGCAGAGGGCAAGAGGGCCAGCCTAGCAGAGAAACGGCAAAACCCAGAGGCCGAGGTGCTCCCTGTGCCCAGCACCTACTTCCCTGTCAAAGCTGCACTCCATACCAGGCCTGGTTAGTGCAGGTAGACACCACTGGGTGGGGGGGACGTGTAGGCAGAGTGCTACACCCCCACCAAGATGTCCTAATCCTAATCCCTGGAACCAGTGTCTAGGTTAGATTACACATGAGGAGGAATTAAGGTTGCCAGTCAGCTGCCTTTGGGATGGGAAGATGATCCTGGATTCTCCGGGGGCCCAATCACGAGGGTCCTTAAAAGATGGAAGAGAGAGGCAGGAAAGTGTGTTGGATGCCATGCGGCGTGAGGAAGACTTGGCTGGCCACCGCTGGCTTTGAAGATGGAAGGGGCCACAGGCTGACGACAGCAGGCAGCCTCTAGAAGCTGGACAAGGCAAGACCTGACTCTCCCCGGGGCTCTCCAGAAAGGAATGCAGTCTGCTCACCCCTTTATCTTAGCCCTGCAAGGCCCATTTGAGACTTCTGTCTTCCAAGATGTGAGGTCATAAGTTTATGTTGTTTTCTGCCACTCAGGAGAGTAATACAGGGGATACTGGAAAAAGCAGGTCCTACACCAGCTTGGGGGACAGCCTGCTGACTACTCCAAGCTGCGGAAGCAGAAGAGCCCATGTGCTTTGAAATCAGGAGACGTGGGTTCAAGGCCAGTCACTCTGACTTTGGGCAAGTCATGTCTTACCTCGGAGACTCACTAGCCTCGTCTGTAAAATGGGGATACGAATAGCTCCTACCTCCCTGTGTCATGGTGAAGACCAAAGCAGATGACCTGGGTGATGTGCGTGGCCCAATGCCTGACCCATAGCAGACCCTCAACAGACACCTGCTGTGCCGTTAGCTATGAGGGAGGTCTGTCATCTTTCTCCACCTGCCGAGGGTGACCTGATCCAGAGGGACTTGAACCCAGCATTTGTCTGACCCCCAGAGCTCCCTGCTGGAGGAAGTACAGTCTGGTACAGCCTCAGGGAAAGCCATCAGGGGTGCTGAGGGAAGTGAAGGACGTTGCTGCTGTATGAGCCAGGAATCCCAGTCCTGGGTGTATTTCTCAGACCTGCATCGATAGGGGTTGTGACACATAATAAGACATTATTTGTACTCAGATCCTTGCCTCAGAGGTCTGCTTCTGGGGACTCAGATCCAAGAGAGGATGAAAGTATAAGAATGCCTGTTCCATGTTGCCCGTGGTCCCCTGGCATCCATCCTGGGGCCGGGGGCGGGGGGGGGGGGGTGAGGGGTGGGGGGGGCGAGATGGGCAAGTGAGTCGTGGTAGACACAGATGGTGAACTCCTATACATCGCACAGGAATTAGAAGCATTGAACTAGATGTAGGTTTAGCAACACATTTAGATCTGAAAAGCATGATGCCGAGTGGAAAAGAAACAGAAGTTTATAGCACTATGCTATTTATGTAAATGAACACACACACGTTACAAATTTGACAAAGACTCAAGCACATGGAAGGATCTATATCAACCACGGGGAAGGTGCCTGGCAGGACAGGGGAAGGGGATAAGCAAGGGGTGTGTGTGTGTGTAGAAAGAGGGAACAATGAATAAGACAGCCTGGCACAGGCCAGGGATGGGTGGTGGCATGAAGTGAAGAGTGTGGTTAACACAACTTTGGGATTTAATCCAGGCAAAGAAAAATGAAGAGCACGAAACCAACCAAGCCACCAGGCTCTGAATTGCCCCAAGTGCTCAGTGGAGATACGGATTCTTAGGACCATCCCTAGACCTTTGCAGTCAGAATCCCTGAGTGGGGGGGCCCCAGGAACTGGCATGTTTGACAGGCTCCCTTACGGATGCCCACGTTCAAGAGACAAAAAAGAGAGAGTGCCTTGGATACCTGGAGCCCACATCCCCTCGGGCTGGGGGCTGCAAGAGCCGCTCTGGATTTTGGTGGGGAGCCCCCTGACCAACTTCTCCATCCTTTGGGGGCTCTGGAAAGCCCTGGGGGTCCCAGGCTTGGGAACTTCACTGGAGGAGAAACCTTTCCGCTCTGAGAGAACAGACTTCTGCACTGGGGCCGCCTTGATCAAATTCCCCTTTGGGAGCACACAGCACTGCTGAAACGCCCCATGCAACTTCTTTTCCTTCCTCTTGGGAGAAAGATGGTGCCCACAAGCTAGGACGGAGGGCTGAGTGCTCATCTCCAAAGATAAAGGGTCACTGAAACCGTAAGGAGTTCTGAGTGGCAGAGGCTACTGTGTGGTCAGCGTCTGCCGCGAATGGAGGGGCTAGACCTGGGTGCGGGGGTTGGAGAGGGGAGCGGGGTGGGACGAAGGTCCAGGACAGGCTGGCCTGGCCACCGCAGCTGCTCCTGCTGATGAGCCTTTGGCCTGAGACAGTCATCTGCACCCACCGAGTTGCCGGCCCTCTCTGAGCCTCTTTCTTCCCTAAAGGAGAAGCATGCCCACCTCACGGGGCTGTTGTGAGGATCGGGTGAATGGAGGGTTACTGCAGGAATGAGCAGCGTCGCCCGATCGCTCACCCCCATGGCCACCTCCCATCAAGGTCATGAACAGGTTCCATAAACTGGTGTGCACTGATCCTAACTGCTAAAATACCTCCTGGTATTTTTAACAAACCACGAGTCTCTCTGGACTCTGTTCTTCCAGTCCTGTGCCCCTCCCTTGGGACGGAACTCTCTGTCCCTCCTCTGAGAGTGGGAGGGGGGATGCGGAGAGAGTGCTGAACACTCACGGTGCTGTAATGACAACAACCACAGCCACCCTTAATTGCATACTAAGTGCTACGTGCTGTACTAAGAGTCTTAATCAAGTGAGCCACGTCAGGCACCACTAACACCCCCATTTTATAGATGAAGAAATTGAGGCTTTGATAAATAAAAACTCAGGACTCTGGTGACATAAGTGATAAAGCCAGAATCAACCTACGCCCCGCCCATAGGACTCTTTGACCTCTGTATTTTACTGTCTCCCTGGATTACTGGTTCCCAGCGGAAGGGGGAGGTCTCCACCACCTGCAGCAAGCTAGGGACTGGATCTCTTATCTCTATGTCTATTGACAAGCTTTTGGAAGGTCTTTTGTGATGGGAAGAAGCAGGCAGTTGCCCATGGCTGGGGGCAACACGTTTATCCCTAGTGTATATTTGCACAGGAACAGAGTAAGAAATCAACAAAACCCCTGGTATTGTCGAATTCCGAGTTGCCATTTTGGCCTCCGGGCAGAAGAGCTCTCCTGAGCCACTGTAAGCAGGTACCGGTTGGAGGTGAGGGTGTGGCCTCTGGGCCCAGCTGCCTGCTTCCCAACTTCCTAGCTGTGCACCCTTACGAAAATGACTTCACCTCTCTGTGCCTGAGTGTTATTAGCTATCAACCGGGGTCATCATCACACTTCCTTGTAAGTGCTCGGAGCTGTGTCTGCACATGCTCTGTGTTTGCCAGAATGTCTTTTGTGTAGCAAGCTTGGCACCTCCCCTCACATTTCCTTCTTAGAGGAGGCATGTGAAGCAGAAAAACTTTCCAGAAGGGGGGCTTCAGTGCTGGCTCTCCTCTTACCCAGCACTGACGTCAAGTCGCTCACTAGGCTGGGCCTCAGTTTCCCCATCTGTAACAAACTGATGAGGTAGGCAGAAGAATGGGCCCTCAAAGAGTTCTATGTCCTAATCCTCAGACCCTGAGAACGTGTGACCTCACGTGGCAGAAGAGATTTTGCTGGTGTGACTAATAAAATCGATGATCTTGAGGTGGGGAGAGGATCCTGGATTATCGAGGGGGGGCACATGTCATCACAAGCATCCTTAGAGAGGGAGGCAGGAGGGTCAGAGTCAGAGAAGCAGATGTGATGGTGGAAGCAGAGGTTGGAGTGATGTGGGGTCAGGAGCCAAGGGCGAGGACAGGTTCTAGAAGCTGGAAAGGGCAGGGAGATGGATTCTCCCCCAGGAGGAATACAGCCCTGCTGAACCCTTGATTTTAGGCCAGGGAGACCCATTTTCAACTTCTGATCCCCCACTCTGTAAGATGCTAAATTTGTGTTGCTTTAAGCCAAGAAATTGGAGGTAATACGTGGCAGGAAGGAACGAACACAAGCTCAAAGGCAACTTTCTAAAAGAAAAGCATTTCTCTCCTGAGCAACTCGGGCTTGGGTTTCTTCTTCTCCCATCACGATTCTCAGCCTGCGTTGTTCCCTCACTCTGAAATCTCCCCACGCTGCCCTTGCCCTGCCAGCGTGGCTTCATCTGTCAGGGTTAGGGCTCCTCGCTGGGCTGACTCAGAGGCGGGTCATGCTGCATTAATTCCCAATTAAAACATTAATCAAAATGGATCCAGCCAGTAGGCTGGCCCCGGTCCCAGCATGCTGGACCACCTCGAGATGCGGCACCTGCATGGAGAATCTGTCTTTCCTAGCTACCTGCTGTCCATCCTCATCACCCTGCAACCATGCCAGATGGATCTCAGTCTGGCTTCTTGAGAGCTGGGGCCCAAGACCCTGGTGATAGTGACGCTATTTGCTGGGAGCTGGGCTTTTCCCTCCATCGCCACCTACCCCCTAAAAGAAAATGTACCAGGGTCTCCCCCCTGCCCCCATAAAAAAGACCAAGTGGCCTCTGGAGCCTCCTTATTCTGCTTCTGGCAAAATAACAGCAAAGGGCACATTTGCCTTCTACCGGAAGGTGTTTTGGGGTGGGAGCCAAGGGTCCTTTTCTATTTGCTTCCTTACAGCCAGAAACCTGGGAGCGCAGGCATCAGTGGAGGAACCGGCTGGGGGAGCACTGAGGACCTTGGGCAGCCGGAAGGGGACACCTGCATACGCGCAGTCTGTCCGTTCTTTTTCCTTAGTAAGTGCTAAGGCTGCAGTGTCTGCGGTAAGCCGTGGCGGCCCAGGGAGGAATGAGGGGGAACCCGGTTGTGCGTGCCCGCCTGGGGAGGCGCAGGGGTGAGGCGAAGGCACCACAGAGCAGGGACACATCTGAGGCAAAATGCAGATCCTGTCTGTGGCACGTTACTTTGTGCTCTGATTTTGTTAACCACATACTGCCTGCTCTGTCATAAAGATGGCCAACACTGATGGAGTGCTTGCAGGCTAGGCTTCCCTGCCTCTCCCTTTTTATTCATTCTATGTAGGGTGGCTCTTCCAGCCACCATTTTCCACCCAGGGACTCCATTTCTGGGTTTAATAAATCAACCAAGAGTGGATTCCTGGACCCTCCTTCTTAGAGGAGGCATGTGAAGCAGAAAAACTTTCCAGAAGGCAAACGCTGACGCTTCATCATGTATGTATTCAGAAAGGGGAGGTGGAGAGAGGACAGCGCAGTGAAGACACTTTTGAGGGGTGCAAGCGATTAATTCATTCGTTCTGGTTTGTCTTAGCCCTGCATCCAGGACACATTTCTCTGCTCTCACATTCCCTGGGGCCATCAGTCGAGTCTCTTGCCAGGGTCCAGCTGTGTGTCTGATACAGAGAATTCGAAGCGGCAGTGGGACTGGAGCCTGGCTCCCACATCTGTCCTGACCAGGCTCCAGGGTGCCCCCAGCCTGGGTTCTCAAACTTTGGGACAGGGATCAAGGCTGCCTTGTTTCCAGCCCACTCACAGCTCCGCATGGGTTTGGAGTGTGTCCCACAACAGACATCTTTCCACTGGAATGGGCTGAGTTAGGGAATGACCCATAAGGGCCATCCCCAGGGGCCATCCTAGCCTGTCTTTCAGACACACCTTCCCTCACTCCCCATTCAGCGGGGGCCTCTGTAGAGGTCCGAGACAGAGGACACCAGGGCGAAGCTCAGGTCCGGGAGAATCCAGGAAATCTACTCAAGAAAGAGCGCAGGCCCAGGCCACATGGCCCACAGCGTCCCCTGGCTCCAGCACTGGCGCTGGGTCTCCAGAAGGCCAAACTTTCCTTGGAGACTTGCTCCCTATGCTGACTGCAGTCATGTGTGTGGGTATCGGACACACCCTAGTGAAGAAATCTCTGCTCAGATTCATCCAGGCAGGTGCCCCTCCACCCCCTGCCCAATGATCAGAGCAGTCCCTGCTCCCTCAAGGCACCTCCCCTTGCCCTTATCTCATGGTACCAGTGAAGGAGGTCTCCATGTCTGTCTCATCCTCTGGGTGACTTTGGTGCCTGGCAGCCTTTAAGTGCTTCAGATAATGCCTGCTGAACAGACAACTTTAATAAACCATTATTGGTGGGAGCCTGATTCATCAGTAAGGTTAGATCACTATTTCTCAACAGCCGCTCTCTGTGATCAGCCTCCCCTAAGGAGCTTTTTGAAGACATTTTCTTTCTATCCCAGAACCTATTCCAGCTTTCCCGCTCTCTTTGAGAATGACTGCATTACATGAACCAAGGAAAGGCTATTTTGTTTCTGTCTACACACATAGGGGTTGCTGCAGTCAGTCACCCCTGCAGGCTGGGGCCTCCTCAAGGCTCGGGCTGGGGCTTAATCCCTACTTCTCTCTAAGCTGCAAGATGCTCATCCCATCCCATCCCTCTCCTTCAGTGTTCTCGTCCTAGCTCAGCACCTCAGCAACTGTTAAATGAATGAAATAATGCCTGTTGGGCACTGGCATGGTGAGCTGCCCATAGTAGGTGCTCAACCCATATTTGTCCAATTTATGAATGAACGAACGTCTCTCTTTTCCTTCCTTAACCAAAGATTCCAGTCCATCAGGCTGAGCCCCTCCCGGGCATGGAGCCCCTGAGGCAGAGGAGGCGACCACCCACTTTTCCTATGAGATCCTAGAGCCTCCAGTGAACACAGCTGTCTTGGAATCCCCAGCGCCGAGCACACAGTGGGCGCTCAATAAAAGCTACTTGAGTAAATGAATGACTTAACTAAAGCCCGCTGGTGGAGATGCTCCATTCTGTGCCCAAGGATGGAGTGAATAAGCCAGAGACCGGCGCCCCCTCTTCCACCTCCCCCAACACCCCCCCCCCCATCCAGAAACCTCCGCCACAGCCAGGATGCGCCCCCCGCCCCGTCACTGCGGCGGAGCACGTCCAGCACTTCGCACCCCGGGGACGGCTCGGGAAGAACTGAAGCCGGACCCGCACCGTGACGGGGGCGAGCGCGCCCCACGCCGCCGCCCGCAGCCGCTCCCGGGTTCCCGGTCGCCCCCGCCTCGCCGCCCTGCGGCTTTCGGTGCCCGTGCAGGGGAGCCCGGGGTCACCACCACGTGCAGCCCCCGGATCCCGAGTGTGCAGGCGCGGGGGGCCGCTCGGCGGCGCCCGGCGAGGCTGCCGCGCGCAAAGTTCCCACCTCAAGTTCCCGTCACGGCGTCCCCGCGGCGGAGTTGGCCCGGCCGCGGCTGCCGTCCCCCCGGGCGGCCAGCGGGTCCCGGGCGAGGGCGCGAGCAGGGGCTGGCTGGCAGCCGCCCGGGCCGCCTCCCGGAGCCGCGGGCAAACTTGGGCCCCCGGCCCGGCTCAGCTCCCGCACTCGGACCCAGGGCCGCCCCGCCTCCGCCTCCCGGTCCCCGCCGGGCTCCGAGTGCGCCGGGAGCGCCGCGCCGCAGCCGCCGAGGGAGGGAGCGGGGCAGGAGGCGGGACGGAGGGAGGGGACTGCGCGCGGGGCGGGGAGAGTGGGCGCGCGGCGGAGAGCGCGGCGCCGGCCTCGCCCCGCGGCCCGGTTCCGGCCGGCCTCGCGCCTCGTGTGGCCCGCGCTCCGCCCGGCCCTGCCCGAACGCTCCCGGGACCGCGCGCCCCTCGCCGCGGCCGCCCCTCCGCGCGCCACCCGCCCCGGCGCTCCCCCGCCCTCGCTGCCCCGGGGCCGTCCGTCCCCCCACCCCCACCCCCGGGGTCGCGCGCCTCGTCACGTGCGTTCCCCTCGCCGCTCCGGCGCCCCGCGGGCCCTCCACCCCTGGCGCCACGGCCCACGGGTCTACACGTGCCATGTGAAATCCCCACGCTCCGCGGCCTCCGGGCCGCACGCTCTTCAACCTTGCGGGGGCCACGTGCCGCCTCTCGTGTGCTGTTCCCGCGAGGTCTGAGCGCACGGTGCCCTCGGGCCCCTCGCGCCGCTGCCGGCCGGGGACGGCACGCGCCGGGCGGCGTCAACTTCTTAGGGACTGCACCTGCCGCGCCAGGCGCCCTTCCCTCCGGGTCTGCGTAAACCGGCCGCTCGCACGCTCGACCGACAGGGGGCACTGACACCGGGGCCTGAGGTTCCGGGGGTCCGGGGGTCCGGGGGTCCGTCGCCCTGTGGTGCACAGGCAGCCGGTCGGGTGCGACGTGGCGCTTCGAAATTGGTAGGAGTTGCGCTTTTGCGGGGGGGTTGGGTTGGACGGCTCTGCCCGAGCGGCGGGCGCCACCACAGAGTTGGCACCTTAGGGTCGCTTGCCTCACACCCGCCTTTCCTCTTTTCCTTCCAGTCTCTACCGCCCTTTCTCCCTCCATCAGAGAACGTAGAAGGGCCTGGAAGAAACCCCACTGTGGGCGGGGCCTGAGACCTTCTCCTTAAGGGTGAATGCCCACGTGAGTGAATGCCCTTGCTTTCTGGGACTTGATGAAGAGAAATAGGGTTCGAGTGTCCGTCCATTCGGCAGTGGCTTCCTGGTGCCGCGGGGTGACCACAGCAGACAAGGATTTGTCTCCAAGAACTCACCTTCTGCTCGGGGAGAGGCTGAACCAGGAAAACCGCTGACAGGCACGACTGCAGTATGTGAGGGGGGCAAGGGAGAAGCCAGAGCAGGGTGGGGGGTACAGAGTGAGGGGAGAGACCACTTTCGGTAGACCTCTGAAGAGGGGACATTTACACAGCCATGAACAGGAAGATCTGGTAAGAGAGCTTTCCAGGTGGAGGGAGGCATGTCTGAGGGACGGCAGGGACGTCAGAGAGAGGTGCTGGGGAGGGTGTGTGGGAGAGGAGGTCTTCCTAGCTGTGTGTGCTTTGGCGGTCAGGTGGTCCCCGGAGCACACTTTGAGAAACAAGGCTCTATGCCGTGGATAGGTCCTTGTTTTCCCCTCCCGTCTGAAAATGGGCATCTGTATCCTTATTTTCCTTGCTTATTGTCCATCTCCCCACTAGACATCAAGCTCCATCAGGGCTGGGACTATATGCTATCCCTCCAGCATCTTTCACACTGCCAGGCACAGACAGACCAGGCTTCTGAAATAAGTGACAGAGGAACACTCAAGACAATCCTTTAGGAGTAGATTTGATCATCCCAGGGAGACATTGGACTTGTTGAAGAGCACAGGATGAAGATACAGAACAGAAGTGCTCCCCCTTCCCCGGATTTCTGTCTCAGTGGTTTGGAGTGGAGCCCTTCTACTAAGTTCTCTGGTCATTCTGATGCTCCTGGTCTGGGACTTTGAGAACCATTGATGCTGAAGACTTGAAGCTCATCCCAGCTGGGTCTGACTTCAAAGCCCACATGATCAATGAGATCCACTGGGGTGTAGGGTCAGCTGGACGTTATGAGCACCTCTGGGTACTGTCCCCGGGGGGTTGGGCCTATCAGAACACTATGTGCCTGAGTCAAATGTTGGGGTGACCTGTGGACAGAGACCCCGAGAGACTGGGTGGAGGCCATCAGTAGGGACAGTCCTTTCCTCCCCCTCCCCCCCATCCACCCACATACACAGACTCACTGTGCCCAGGAGTTAAATTACTGCCTGATC
The DNA here is from genome assembly GCF_023065955.2 of Ursus arctos. Taxonomy (NCBI): domain Eukaryota; kingdom Metazoa; phylum Chordata; class Mammalia; order Carnivora; family Ursidae; genus Ursus; species Ursus arctos. The sequence goes on along the minus strand of NW_026622830.1, from coordinate 10,550,987 downwards.
TTATCCCTGACTTGTGCTAAACTATGTCCAATAAAATTCTTTTAAGTCCTTTTAAGGAATTCCCTCTTTGCAGTTCCTCCCTCCCTTTAGAGCCTTCCAGATTTTCAGCTCTTCTCTTCATATCTTCATTTCCCTCCTGAGAAGCATTCCTTCCCAAGCTGTTGTGTGGAAAGGCACGTTGACGATGCCAGCGAAGGTTTTCTGGAAAGATGAACCATCGATGCTTGCTGAGCACCTACTAGGTGCCAGGCAGGTTGCTGGGCGGTTTGTAGGCGTCAGAGGCACAAAATGGATTCTGGCTCTGGCTCAAAGAACTGTTTTCTTTGGCTGGGCTGGATTAATTTTTTAAAAAATTGTGAATTAGTTGCCAACCTTTAAAAATTGGGAGATTTCACATGACATTTTTTCTTTTGAAACACGGAGAGGTCTGGCTGATATCCCTTAAGTGAGTGGCATGCTGCTGCTGGGCTGGGGACACCCCTTCGCCTCAGCCCCTCAGCCCACATCATGTCATTCGCACGCCCACCGGGCCGCAGAAACGTGAGCTGGCGGATGGTCTAGGAACGCACAGTCAATGACGGAGCTGGATCTGAATCCAGGCCCATCAGATCTAAAAGCCCAAGCCTGTCAGGGGCAGAAAGCTGCTATTAGTATGGGGGCAGGAGAAGGATGTGGCCTCACTGGCCCCAAAGAAATACCTTAAAAGGGCGTTACTGTCAGGGGTTTAAGCATATGGTTTCCTTCCCATTCATAACCAACTGTCAGTAAGTCATAAAGCTCCAGGTTGTTTTTCCATGACAGGAAGGGTTATCCAGAGCTGTCCAAACTTTTTTTTTTTTTAATCCATCCTCCCCCTTGAGATGAGAGGGCTTTGATTTGCAAGACAACTGGCGACAGTAAGGAGAGGAGTCTGGAGAGGGGGTGACGGATGGGATTTTCTCCCTTGGCTCTCCTGGCAGGGGATGTACCTGGGTGTCTGAGGGGTACGCACCCCATGGGAAGAGTGCTGTTCTGGGAGTGGGGGCAGGGCGGGGATGGAGGGCCTTCCCGGCCACCTCTGCCACCTCCTGTCACTCTGCCCCAGGCACTCTGCCTTTGTGTGCCTTGGACACCCTGAGCAAACTCTGTCCTTGTGCCTGGAGCGACCTGCCCCCAGGTTTCCATGTCACCAGTTCGCCCTGGTCTCAGTTGTCCCCTTGGGACCACGGGCCCGGAGAGGGTGAGGTTGAGCAGTGCAAGGGCGCAGCTGTATTCAAGTCTTTATTTTTAAAGTTGGTATTTTGTTCATCAGGGGTTTATTTTGCACTACATGTTGATTTTTTAAAACAATATTATATCAAGATATTATTTGATTGTTGAACATTTTTAGCGCCTCCTTAAATTCTGCACCCTAAGTGAGTGCCTCCCAGCTCGGCTCCTAGTCTGGGGTGCTCCGGACTGGCGGGCAGGGGAGCCGGGTTCTGGTTCAGGTTGTGCTGCTAGACGAGGCGTGTGAAAGGACACAAGTCCCCTCTGTGGCGCCCTGAGCCTCTCGGCTGTACCATCTCTCCAGGGAAGAGGTTGTACCTGAGTCTAGTTCCGGAACCATCCAGGACACCCAGTAGAGCTCTGACGGACTGTGCATCATCTGTCTTTCCTGGGAGCTTTGTAACAGTTTTAGTCCTCGCTGACCCCGGTCGTTATGGGTTGCCACTGTCCTTTTGTGGGTACCCCAAGTGAGGTGTTCGTCTGTGCACACACCAAATCTTTATGGCTGCTGTGAGCAATGAGCATTGATTTTCTTGCTCATGTTCCCTGTCCTGGGGAAATCTTCTGTTTTGGAGCTGTGATCATACACCCTATTCTTTGATGTCTTACTTTTTGTTCTTTGGTTTCATTCATTGGATCATGTGACTCACCTTCATTAAGAACCTTCCATAAGCCAAGCACTGAGCAAACACTTGGGATATAAAAGACACATTTCCAGCCCTAGAAGAGCTTACATTCTAGTGAGGGAGACCGCACATAAGCAGATCCTTGTGCTGCGAGCAGTCTGCATGAGGTAGAGGACTTCCCGCCCAGTTAGGGCCACACCGAGAGAACTGTGCACTGTCCTTTCTGCTGGGAGGACCTTGCGTCCTCGGTGCTATCTCCAAATGTCATCAGCCCAGAGCCACGTATGTTCGCCTTCCTAATAGAATCTCCTCGAGGCAGTGCTGAAAGGTTTACATTTTGTCCACACTTGAATGGACAGAGCTCTGAGCCAGAGCTTCCAGTTCCTTCTAACTCCCCTCTTCCTCCATTCCTCCTCTGGACTGTGGTTTGTTCCTTAGTTTTTCCTAGTCCTCAGGTTCCTCAAACCCTGTCTCAAAGCCCACCTCCTTCTTTGGCTTTCCTTCACCGCCCCAGCCCTCAGGGGACTCTCCCTCGCTCTTGTCCAAAGCCTTTATCAATGAATAGGTTAGAGTTCCTTGCTGCTTTAGTGCCTGCAGCGTGTTCTGGTTTCTGTAGGGAGAGGTCACTTGTCTGCTAGTCAGGAACAGCTGGGAGGGCTCTGTCCCCTCAGCTCCCAGGATTCAAACAGATGCACCTTGCTAGGACTTCCATGTTTTAGAAATAATGAATTATGTGCCAATATTTATAAATCAGTAGATCTCACATAAAAATCTGGATTTCTGGCATCCTTTGAAAACGTAGAAGATGTGCCAACTCTGAACCTTATTTTCCTCCCTGGCAAAAATTGGCTAGAGCTGGTAGCAACTTTTCCTTTAGAGGGAGCTTGGGTTCTCTGGTGTGCCACAGTCCCCACTACTCCTTAATGTCTAAAAGGGGGCTCCTTTTACTCATCCAGTTTACCGTCATGGCCCCCATAGGCATTTGAGATTTTAACCCCTGCTTTCAGCTTTTTTTCTTTAAAAGGAGAGACAGGTCATCAGAGCACTCTGTCCTGGCAGATGTTTAGCAAGGCTTAGAGGGAGTCTGGCCATGATTGCTGAAGATTTGCTGGGGAGGGGGGAGGAGAACGTCAGGAAGCTGCTCGCTATGAATCCTGTCCATAGATTCTTAGGATCAGTGAAGTCACATGGGTGTTTGAACTTGGCTGGTGCTATTTGCCTTATCTGAACATGTAGAGATATATTTAGTGTGAATATAAAACAATGGAGAGCCTACCGTTCTCAGATTTCTACATATATTTCTCACCGTCTGCGGGCAGTACTATTTTCCCCCATCTGAGAGCAAGGGAGTGGAGACCCAGGTCGGGAACTCGCTCGGGATCACGCAGCCAGGAAACGCGAAGCTGGGATCGCAGCACAGCCAGAATGACCCAGGAATCTCAATTTTGGCCGGACTGGAGGCGCCGGTAGATGATGGGTTCATTATCGTTGTTTTCTCTCGCTGGAGTTGTTGCCTCATTTTCTGGGGATGTAGCCCATCTCCTTCCTGGTTCTTTCCTTGGCACAGGGTTGAAGTGAGCTGGCCCGCAGGTCTGTTAGCTCCAAAGACACGCAGGGGGAAGAGGTTTCAGAAGCAAGGGGAGCATGGGGTGGGGGGAGGCAAGGAAGCAGTGGTCTCACACCAGCCATGGCCAGGTGCCCTTAGCCCGCGCCTGGATCCCGGAAGCACAGGACCCACCAGCCAGCCTGTGGGCATGAGCTCATTGCCCGTGTCCCTGCGTCTGAGGTCAGCGCCCCGTTGAGCATCCATCTTGCTGCAGTGGAAGATTTTAGTACCCTTGTTGTTACTTTGCATTGCTTCTGGGCTGCATTCCCTCTTATTTCATTTTCATCTGAAATCCTGAGCTCACCCTCCTCGGCAGCTGACGGGACCATTTATCTCCAAGGCTGCAGCCAGTCGGAGGGCTGCTGACAGCTAAACGGAGCGCTCTGGGTTTTTGCCACCTTGTTTTGTTCCTGCAGACAGGGATGGGAGACAGGAGAACATCTTCATTTTGGAGCAGCAAAGCTGCCAGAGCTTTCGAGTCTCAGCTCTAACCCCTCCACCCCAGAGGGCACTGCCTTGGTGGACTCTGTCCCCCCATCTTCTGCCCTTGGGGACTCAAATCCTTAAGAGAGTGTGGCCTGTGCTTTGCAAGTATCCTGTCAAACGCTCCTGGATCGTCATAGTTGGAACGGCTCCTAGAGATGTTGTTGTTAGACCTTTTCTGAGGATTCAGATAATCAAACGAGGCTCAGAGAGGGTGAGAGACTTGGGGGGTTTGCACAGCAAATGAGTGGCAGAGCACCACTGGCAGCTCCGGCCCTAGCCCTTTTGCCTTGTCCCAGCCTGCCCCTTGAGGATCTCAGAAGGCCAAGACTCAAGGGCCCCCCTCCCTAGGCACCAGCCACCTGGCATGCTCTTCTGCCAGCTCTCTGAGCAGATGCTCCTTCTCCCCGACAGTTCTCATCTCAGAAGTTTCCTCCTCAGAGAGGCTGCCCCCGACACCCCCCCAACCCCACCCTCTACCGCATTCTCTCACATCCTCCATTTCTTGTCGACTCAGAGCTCTGATTAGCACCTGAAATGATCCCCTATCAGGGGCGAGCTTGCATTTTTATGATCTCTCCCATCAGAACACAAGCTCCATGGGGGCAGGACTGCTGGCCGGCTTATTTTTTCTTAGATAGATCTTATTTATGTATTTGAAAGAGAGAGAGAGAAAGAGCATGTGCGAGCACATGAGCAGGGGGAGGAGCAGAGGGAGAGGGAGAAGCAGACTCCCTGCTGAGCACGGAGCCTGATGCGGGGCTCGATCCCAGGACCCTGAGATCATGACCTGAGCCGAGGGCAGACGCTTAACTGACTGACCCATCCAGGCGCTCCGTGCAGGCTGTCTTACTCCCTGTTCTTTCTCAAGCACCTGGCACACGAGAGGGCTCCATAACCATGTGTGGGATGCAGGAATAAACCGAGCTAGGGGGATTTTGGGGACTCCAAATGGCCCTGTTTTTAAACAAGGAAACAGTTTTCAGTAAGCAATGAAGATCGAAACATCCACAGAAACCCCTTCATTTGCTTTAGGAAAGGTCTTAATGTGTGGAAACAAAGTCCGCTCCTAAAAACGCTTCAGAGCCAGGGGTTGGTGGCTCTGACACCATTTGCTAAGCACTGGGGCCATGGCGTGCGCTGTGCAAGTGCTGGCCCCGCACCGACCGGGAGAGCCGGGCTTCACCAGGAGTCTTCTCAAACTGGCTTAAACACAAAAGAGACTCCATCGGGTCACGTGGTTAGAAAGTCTAGGGGTTGGTCTGCTTGAGCCCAAAGCCCACACTCTTCCAAAACCACTTAACAAATTACTATATACTTGATATACCGTGAAACGCGCCGATCTTAAGTGTATGGTTTGACCAGTTTTGACAAATGCGGGCACCTGTGTAATAACACACACCTGTCAAGGAATAGAACCTCTCCATTACCCCAGAAAGTTCCTTCAAGTTGCCGGCTTCCAGGCAAACCCTCCTTCCCCAGCCCTGCCGTCCCAGGGGCAAACACTCTCCCAAGTTCTTTCACCATAGATTAGCTTTGTGTCTTCTGGGATGTCATGGGAATGGCGCCCTACAGAGTGGACCCTCTCGCATCTGCCTGCCTCTGCGCAGGATCGAGTTTGGTGTTCAGCGTCCATGTTGTTGCAAGTGTCAGCGGTTCACCCCCTACTACTCCACACCGGGCAGTGTTCCCTTGTACTGACACACCACATGTTGTTTTTCTGTTCCACTGTTGACGGGCACTTGGGTTGTTCCAGGTACCGGCTTCCTGAATAAAGCTGCTGTGAACATTCATGGGGGAGACTTTTTGTGGACATGTGGATGCATTTTTAAAAAAATTCCTAGGAGAGAACTTGCCGAATGTAGGTGAGAAAAATCCCGTGTCCTCAATAGTGACGATAGACCACCTCCCTGTGCTGGGGGCTTCTGTCTGTAGGTCTGACTGAAGCCTGGTTGTGAGCTGGGTGAGGGCCCAGACCGTTGTCATTCGAAGTACTGTATTTAATAGCTGGGCCCTACCCAGCATCGATGAGTGGGTGGAGGGCTGAACCTGTTTTGGTCGGATAGCTGGTTGGAGACAATTCTCCATGGGTGTCTTGCATTTCTGCATATCTCGCAAGCAGAGGCACTAACTGCCTTCCTTCCAGACTATAGTTTAGAGGTCGTTTGTGTAGTGAATAGCCTTGGAAGATAGAGATAGTATCTTTCTCTAGAGCAGAAGGTAGGCATGTTTACTGTCCGTTATAAAAGATTTGGGTTTCTAAATATCACTCAGACTGGAAAAAGGAGGGAATTCTGACACGGGCTACAACATGCATGACCTTGAGGGCATGATGCCAAGTGAAACAAGCCAGTCACAACAAGGACAGAGACTGTAGGATTCCACTTAGAGGAGGTCTTTAGAGTAGTTGAACTCAGAGAGACAGAAAGTAGAGTGAGAGTTGCCAGAGGCTGGGGGAAGGGCAAATGCGGAGCTGTCGTTTAATGGGTATGGAGCTTCAGTTTTGCAAGAAGGAAAAGCTCTGGCGATGAGTAGTATATTTAATGCTACTGAACTGTACACTTAGAAACGGTTAAGATAGGGATGCCTGGGTGGGGCAGTTGGTCCAGCATCCGGCTCTTGGTTTCAGCTCAGGTCATGAGCTCAGGGTCCTGAGATTAAGCCTTGCATTGGCCTTTGTGCTCAGCATGGAGTCTACTTGAAACTCTCTCCCCCTCTTGCTCTGCCCCTCCCCCCTGCTCCTGCTCTCTCTCTAAAATAAATAAATAAATTTAAAAAAGAAATAGCTAAGATAGTAAATTTTACGTTATGTGTATTTAACACACACACACACACACACACACACACACACACACACACACATACACTTTGGGTTTCCTAAGCTCAGAGTTCCTATCCTGTCCTATCCTGTAAGGCGACTTATTGCATGTCTTTGCACTGTCGTGTGGGAACTGGACCTTGGGGAGCGGGAGCAGGGAAATGCTGATACTCTGGTTACTGCTGTGCTCTCGGTAATAAACTGTCCCTCGTCTCTGACCCAGAGGTCTTGTGTCTTCTGCCAGCATCCATAAAGCTACGGCAGGCTAACTCGCTAGCTGCAAGGAGGGTCGATCTCAGACCTTTCCTAGTTCTTGATAATAGCAATCTCTGTTGTTTTCCTTTGCAGTGCTTTTTACAACTATAGTCAAATACGTATCTTTAAGTATCTTTAAGTACTTGTCTGCCTCACTCAACTCTACGCTCGCTTCTTCAGAGCTTTATTCCCAGGGTCTCACAGAGTGCCCTTGGCACATAAGCAGTGCTCAATAAATATTTGTAGAACGAATGACTGGATGGCTCGGTAAACGAATGCTTGTAGCCTTGATCCCATTGTCTCTTCTTCAAGAAGAGCACTTCTGGAAGAGATGGCCTGGCTTACTCTCCCAGCTCTTTGGAGGCAGGCTCCTGGGGGAGCCATCTCTGCTTTGTGCCAGGCTGGCTCTCAACTTCTTCCCCACCTCCAGCCCCTCCCCGCAGCTCCCACTGCACCAAGACTACCGAGGGCACTGGAAGGGGAGGAAAGTCCCACTGTTCTCCATCTGCCAGCTGTTGGCTTGTGGTGGTTACGTATCACCCTCTCCACTTTCCTGGAGAGGAAACAGAGGCTCAAGGAGGTAAAGGTCTCATGTAACCCTTGCCCTGGGCTTGGGCATTCACTATCCAGGCTCAGATGGGTCCAGGGGCTGGGACTTTTGTTCCCATAGACTACCGGCAGACTTCCGGCCATCACGGGGGCTGCATGGGAGTGGAGTGTAGACGTATCTTGGACTGTTGACAAGAAGGCTGACCCACAGCAGTTCAGGTAGCTCTCCACAGGACCGTTGGGGGCCTCGGAGCAACTGCCAGGGGGGGGCCTTGCCTGGCTCTGCGTAGCTCAGGAGATTACTTCACTGGCAGGGGGTGGTGTGTGGGGGCAGACTTGTCTTCCCAGGCTCTCTCTCTCTCTCTCTCTCTCTCTTTTTTAAAGATTTTATTTATTTATTTGACAGAGATAGAGACAGCCAGCGAGAGAGGGAACACAAGCAGGGGGAGTGGGAGAGGAAGAAGCAGGCTCCTAGCGGAGGAGCCTGATGTGGGGCTCGATCCCATAATGCCGGGATCACGCCCTGAGCCGAAGGCAGACGCTTAATGACTGTGCCACCCAGGCGCCCCTTCCCAGGCTCTCTTGATGCTGACTGGAATCCTATTCTTGCTCCCTCTAGGTCCGCTCCCCTCAGACTCCCAGGCTAGTCGAATCTCCTCCAGCCACCCCAGGATGGCAGTCTCTGGTAATTTCTTTGTTCTCTTTTCATAACATTATTATGGCATACACTTTATGCCTTGTTCCCCTTGGGGCCTCCCATTTATTTTCAAGAGCTTCCTTTTGAAGTAAGAAAAAAAAAACCAAAGGAAACTTATCAATTTCTCCTTTCTGCGGAAATAGCTTCTATTCTCTTCCACACAATGTGGGTCCCTCTGACTTATGGGGGCAGAGTCTCCATGGGAAGGACGGGCAGAGAAGGCAACAAAAATGTAAATACTCTTATTTAAGATAGGACTCTGCGGTGTTCAGGAATTGTGGGATGGGTTTGGGGCTGAATTAGGGCTTCCAGGTGACATCCCTGGTCAAGTCTGTGTGTATTTATTAAGCACCTACTGTGTGCCAAATGCTTTGTTGATTCATGGACCTCGAGTGCTTAAAAGATATACTTTCTTCTCAGTGGTAAAGCCGTGGTTGTTGCATTTCCATTCATATGGGCTGGAATGAAAAATCTGGAGGAAGAAAAAATTAGCCATCACCCGTAGGAGTAGTTTGCGTGGTCATCGACGTACCCATTCATCTTTAAACAAACATTTATTGAGCACCTGCTATGTGCCAAGTCTTCTACTGGACCTTGGGGCTATGGCTTTGGCTGTGACAGGTAAGGTCTCTGTTTCATGTACTTTAAATATTAAACAAGTAAAGAATCCATATGGGATGACAGATAATGATAAATGAAAGGCGGAGAAGTAACGTGGGTGAGTGATATGGGCAGCGCTGGGAGAGTGCTGTCCAGGGCCAAGTATGCTCAACCCACTCAACAATTACTTCTTGAAGGGCTTAGGGCTGAGTTGTGGACGCTGTACCCGTGTCGCATGTCCCTTGTGTTCTTTTTTTGGTCTCTCTGCTAAGCCACCGTCACCCTCACCCTATTCTTGTTGGCTCCTGTCCTGCCTGCATTCCCCAAATCCAGTCCCTCCGGGGGGTCGGTCGATCCCCTCGTGCCCCTTGTGCATATGCTCCAGCTGCCCTTGCTCCAATACACCAGGCATCTGGAAAGTTCTTCCCTAAGATATCTGCATGGCTCAATCATTCACTTGTATTTAGGTCTTCACTCAAATGTCACGTTCTTGGTGAAGTCTTCCCTGGTCTCCCAGTTTCAAATTCCAACAACCCCACCCCCACTCTAGACCTCTCCATTCTCCATCCTGCTTTCCTTTTCTTGTTAGCTTTTTGTCATCATTTGATAAACCATGTATTTTGATTAGCAGTTATTACTACCCTTAGGTCAGAAGTGATTAGAGGAGGGAGAAGTTACTGGAATCCAGAGGGAGACTACTGGGGGGACAGAGAGAAATGTCCTGAGTAGACCAGTGACCCTCCTGTTGAGGACCCAGCCAGGCAGCCTGATGCAACTCCACTCCCCTCCTCCCTCTGATTTTGCTGAGGCTCCCACTTGGCCAGGCCCAATCAGAAGATGGGGCACAGAGAAGCTGGGAGAAAGTGATCTTGTTTGGAGCCCCAGGGCTTTGCTAAAAAGATATGGGGACATCATAGTGGGCAAAGGGGTGACCCAAAGGACGGGACTTTGATTGGCCACCAACATTTCCACCAGTATGTGTGTGCTGGAGAGAAGACGGAGAATTTACAAGGCCTGAATTTGAACTTCAGCTCTCCCAGTAATCAGGTCCGTGTCTCTGGGCAAGTCACGGTGCCCTCTGAGCCCAGACACTCATCTGTTAAATGCAGCTAAAAATCCCTGCTCTGTCCCTTTCTGGATGGTTGTGAAGATTCAGTACGATTCAGGATGTGGGAGTGCTTTGCAAATGGCAGAATCTTGGATGATTGGTTGTTTTAGTCTCAGCTGCCAGAGCACGCTCCCATTGTTGACTCAGAAATTCCAAGTCTAGATGCAAAATGTGTTACTGGTCACCATGAGGACCTGGGAGTGACAGATGTTTTCAGCCCAACCGGTCCACTGAAATTGGTTTCTGATGAAAAAATCCACAAAATTCTTAAGATCCCAGGTGTGGGTAGCCATTCTGTTACCCATCAGTATGCAAGATACCCAGCTTTTTCTGGGGGCCTAGGACAAGGTCTTGCTTCCAGCTCGATAAATGCTTCAAGCAGTGACCAGTTCTCATCCCTCGTTCCTCCCTCACTCAAGCCAAAGGGAGCACCTCTCGAGGGGTGAGGGAGGACGGCAGGGTGGTGGGCAGGGCTGCGTGCTCCCTCCAAAGCTGCGGGAAGAGCGAGGGGGAAAGCTTCCATCTGCCCTTCTTTGTTTGGGGGCCCACGGGCCATTCAGTAGCCGGTAGGAGACACCCCGCGGCCGGAGCCCCGTGGTCCTGGCTCCAGGGATAGCAAGAACGTTGCCTGTGGTTGCCAAGGTGTCTAACTGCAGAGGGCATGTCTCCTTAGCAGTCTGGGCCACTAGCCCAGCGTGAAGCCGGCTAGTGGGCACGATGCGGCTAATTGCTGTGATTTGGCATTCAGTGCCGAGCACAGCACATTGTGCCAAGTGCGAGGGTTAGAGGCGGTTCTCAGCCAGCCCCTGCTGCCTGCTGCCAGGCTCTGGCTTTGATAACAAGTCAGAGCTATGTCTGTTATGGGGGGTTAAGAGGCCCTCATTTTCTCTGTACGGCAGCTTTGAGTACATTCTCATTTCCCTACTGCGGGGGCCTGTGGCCCCCCGGCTCTGCTCCACCACCTCCTTATTCCATAGCTTTGGACAAGCTGCTTCCTTTCCTGGGCCTCAGTGTGCCTCATAGTCAAATGAGGAAACTTGTACTTGATATGAGATGTTCCTTCCAATTTGAAAATGTTGTGTTTCTAAGCAAGTTTTCTCAACCTGGCAACATTGACATTTGGGGCAGGATCATTCTTAGTTGTGAGGGGCTCCTGTACCCTGTAGGGGGCTTTAGCGGCACCCCTAGTCTCTATCCACTGGATGCCAGCGGCCCCCATCCCTAAATTGTGACAAAAACCACTCAAAAATAATGACGAAAATGCCTCAGAGAGCAAAATTGTGCCAGGTGGAGAACAACTGATTTTGGGTGTAAGCTGAAGGTTTTGTGGGTTGTGGGAAATATTTACCCTGGGTATTACTCTGGAGGGTAACTTGTTATCATTATTAGTTACTGTATGCATATCTATCTATTGATCAATTGATCAATCAATCGTCTACTATCTGCCAGACATTGGGAATATACAATTGAATAAGACAGGCCCATCCCTGCCCACACAAAGCCCATATTCTAGAGAGGGCTTGGGGAGAGAGAGACAATGTTCATGTAACCACATGAGTGATTATGCAATTTCAGATATCACCTTGATGAAACAGGTGGGCCCGATAGAATCATAGGGGTCCTTCTAAGAGGGAAGCAAGAGTGTCAGAGTCAGAGAGGAAATGAGATAAGGTGCACAGAGCTCAGAGAGGAGAGAGGGTGCTTGCGACATTGCTGGCCTTGATGATGGAGTTGGGGCTGCCAGCCAAGGGATGCAGGCAGCCTCCGGAGGCTGGCCGTTTAGGAGCCTGTCTCCCCTGTGCCTCCAGAAGAGACACAGCCCTGCTAGTCCCTTGACTTTAGTCCAGTGACACCCATTTTGGACTTCTGACCTCCAGAACTGTAAGAGAATAAATTTGTGTTGTTTTAAGCCCCGACACTCATAGTAATTTGTTACAGCCACTGTGCGAAACTCATGCAGTTCCCCAGCCTGGGTCTGTCATTTAGTCCTGCCACCTCTGCTCTAGTCTACCCTTCCATTATAACCTTTAAAGTCTGTTTGTGGCTTATCCTTTTGTCTTTTCAAAATATGATCAAATAGGGGTGCCTGGGTGGCTCAGTTGGTTAAGCATCTGCCTTGGGCTCAGGTCATGATCTCAGGGTCCTGGGATCCAGCCCCACGACAGGGGCTCCCTGCTCAGCGGGGAGTCTGCTTTTCCCTCTCCCTCTACCCCTCCCTGCCCCCCGGCTTGTGCGTGAGTGCTCTCTCTCTCTCAAATACATAAATAAAATCTTAAAAAAATAAGATCAAATGTATGTATTATCAACCATAAACATATAACCAAATGCATATGTATTTGTGTCCTTTTCTTAGGTTAATAGCATTTTATACATGGTCTTTCTCTTGCTGCTTTCACTTAACCATAGATTCTAGAGACCGCTGTGCAGTGGTATGGACATACTCCTCGTTCTCTTTCACTGCTGTGTAGAATTCTGTTGTGCTGCGGTACCACATTTTATTTAGTGTTCTCCTTTTGGTGAACATTGGGTTGCTTCTGGTTTTTTGTTCCTGCAAGTAGGGCTGCAGTGTGTATGTCTTCTCCTACTTTTGCTACTGTATGTTTAGGATAGATTCTGAAATCAAAGCGTAAGGGATAACATAATTTTGTGGATATTGTCAATGTCCCTCATAGGGTTATCACATTTCGCATCATCACCTACAATGTTCAAGAGAGCTGCTTTCCCCCAAACTTAGTTAAAACCGCACGTTTTCAAATCTTTGGACTTTAGCCAATCTGATAGGGAGAGGTGGGTTACCGGTGTGGTTTTATTTTGCATTTTTCTTATTATAAGTGAGGTTGAGCATCTTTTTGCATGGTTAATAGACCTTTGCATATCTTTTTTTGTGAATTGTCCAATAACATTTGTAGTGCATAAGCTGAACAGATGAATGAATGAGTGAATGAGGGACTAAATCCGAATTTCCAGGAAGAAGATGAGCTCTCTGCTGTTTCTTTGTTTCCCAGCCCCGACCACTCTGTCAGATGGCCAGCTCCACGCTGGGCACCTCACTGGTGCTTGGCAAATGTTGATTTTTATCATGCAAAGTCAAATCTGATAACGTTTCAATAAAGGTAACAGCGCAAGCGGGTTTGTGTGTATGAGGAATTGGTAAACTGATACACCGGGTTCTGCCGTGGATGGCTAGGGCTGGGAAGCTGAGCCCCAGCTGCAGGTTGGGACAGACACTCTCGAGACACATCTCAGCTGAGACTTGCCCCCGGCTGCAAACCTCCTGGCGATTCCTGTTCCTGTTCTGTACCCACCAGCCTGATCCAGGGATGGGACTTGTTGGCAAGGACCAGAAGAGCCCAGAAGGAATGAGCCATGGTGGAAAGATGACTGGCTTTGAGCCTGGTAGCCCTGGGTGTGAACCCTGGCCCTGCCCCTCACTTAGCTCTGAGGATGAGGGTGAGTCCTTTAATCTGCTGGGTCTCTCAGATGCCTCATGCAAAATGAGGATAACTGTACCTTCAGCAGTTTGTGAAATTATATTTGTGAAGTGTTTATCTGGCAGCTGTGGTGATGCCAAGAGGTGTCATGGATTCCTGCATTCCTAGCATTAGAGAGGCCTGGGGCTATGTGATTTTACGTACCATCCCATGTATTCCTCCAGAAGCCCTTATGAGGTCATACCATGATCATCGTTCTCACGCAAATGAGGAAATCGAGGGACAGAGGTTAGTAATGGTCCGAGGTCTCTGAGTGGCAGAGGCAGGAAATTGCCTCAAAAGCCAAGGTGCTCGCCTGCCTTGCTCTCCGTAGCTGATTCTGTAGACCACACGCTGGGCCTCACCTGGAGGCCAGTGAACCAGACCTGGCCACTCAAAGGACTTTGCCCCTTGTGGCGGGAGGTCTTCCGGACTGGCTATGTCATCTGCAGGGTCCAGTGCAAAATAAAAATGCAGGACCCTTGTTAAAAAAAAAAAAAAAAAAAAGTAAGAATTTTAAGACGCCAACAGCAGGGCATTCAACCAAGTACATGGTCCTTCTGAATGGGGGGGTCCACAGGTTGTACGGCCATGCAGCTGGCCCTGGTGGTCTTGCCTGGGCTCTGCCTCCCTGCCTGCTTGGAGGCTCCCTCTGGATGCCTTGACAGCTTCCTACCTTCTTCTGAAGACCCAAGGGAAACCCCGAGATCTGCAGAGCAGCCCCCAACATGAACCCTGAAAATCTTCATGACCGGGTCTGCATAATAGGGTTACATGTCACTTAGGCTGGCCAAGAACCCTAACATGCCCAGGTGAGACTAGGAAGGTCTCCACATAATAATTACATTAATTATTAGTTACAGTAATAATAATAATTATAATTATAATACAATAGTAATAATTATTATTATTATGCCTGTCAACAGTAATTTACTCTGCATTCAGCATTCATATTTACTTAGCGTTTGCAAGTTCTAGACTTCCTGTAAAATCAATGTTACTGAGCCAGCCTGTTTATGTCCAGAGTTATAAACTGTCTTCTCTTTCTTGTCCTGGAAAACTCCTAATGCCACAGCTCCCTGCAAAATTCAGCACAAGATTCCGGCACCTTTCAAGTGGTTGACAAAAAGGAAGAACGCCCTTCTCATCTCGCACCCAACACACACAGAACATTAATAAATTACATCATTATAAATATAATCCTGTAGTGTAACGTTCCCAGCCGAGACTTGTCCTCACATAGGCCCGTGTCCGGTTGTCCTGCTTACACCTGAATTCATAATTTGGGAGCCTGGTCCATGTCACCTGAACGAGAAGAGCTGCTTGGGCCAGGCTCCCAGGCAGGCGGAACAACCAGGCACTGATGTGACCGGCCTTACAAACAGGGGACCTGTGATGGGTGGTCAGAGGGACATTGAGTCATTCGCATGGGATGTTGGGGTATACCCCCAGCTGGCCCAGGGAATTCGGCATATGTCTTGCCTTGACTTCTCAGGGGTCTCTTTGCAGTAGGTATAAATCTTAGCCCATAAAAACTGGGCATGCACTTCAGGCTGGTGGTAAATTCTGTGCCAGTCATTAATGGCGTTTTCTATCTCCCCCACAATCGCCAAGGCAGCGAGAACACCCTTGTTTCTGCGCATGTTTGGGACACAGGTGTCTTCACCAAGGGTGGGCATCCCAGTGCACCATCCTAGGACACTCGTCCTCCGCTGGGGGCAATGCCACGCATGCTGCTAACCATCACCACGTCACAGGACAGCCCCCCGCAAAACAAAAGATTATCCTTCCCCAAACGTCAGTTGTGCTTGGATTGAGAAACACGGCCTTTAGAGATTCACAAAACTCTTTCTTCCCAGCCTTCGGAGCTCTGACCACTTCATAGGCTGGGGACCACTTTTCCTTCCCTTCACATTGTTTTGAATGTAGCTCTCCTCTCTATTCTTTTTAATGTCTAGGGTACCTCACCCTTTGAAGAGCTTAGTCTTTAACAGACATGCACTCTGACTCATGATGCCCACAACCCAGTGCTAGATACTGGCCTCTTCCCAGCTTCCCTTGTAGCTAGGGGCTACCATGTGACACACTTCTGGCCAGTGAGATCCACAGGGAAATGTGCTAGGGGCTTCTGGAAAAGAGATTGCTCTTTGAGTGAGGTGTTCTGGAGAGGAGAGCTGGCTGGTGTCAATCCCCATGGCCTCCTTCCTGGAGCACTCATGTGAGAATGTGATGAGTGGGCCTGTGGCAGCCATCTTGCAACCATGAGGTAAGTCAGGAGAATCATATAGATGCCTGACCTCTGAGCTGTTGAAGGAACCTGGAACCATCCACCTACAGGCGTCTTGTTAAATAAGCCACAAATGTCCTTAAGGTTCAGACCACACTTGATACACTTGGGCAAGAGATTTCTGTCTTACTCTTGTGTAAGAAGGGGAGGATAAATACTTACTGAATAAATTTGTGTTGGAGATTTAATGAGATGACATATGTAAAAATTTGTCTAAGTGCTTGGCATATAATAAATATTTAATGTATTGTAAATGTTTTTGTTACTGCCCCCATGAATGGAATTAATCAGGAATGATATTGACAGCCTTCCAGGAAGTTTCTTCTACTGATGGATTGTTCGCTCAATTACCCAACAAATATGCATGGAAACCTGCCACGCTAAGGTACTGCAGTGGTGGGAAATTATTTTAAAAGAACGCAATTAGAGGGAGACAACACACAAGAAGTTATCTTAGATCCCATCAAAATTCCCTTTCATTTAAGGAGAATATTTCGCAAACTTTAGTTTTTTGCCTCCTGTCTTTTTGTTTGTCGTATCTATTTACCACATCCCTTCGGTAGTACAATACCCGTGCTGTTATTGACTTAAAGCTTTTCTTTAAACCAACTTACTCTTTTTGGTTAAATAGATTTCTTTTACACAGAAACTTTGCATCACTGTGGCAAATGGAAAATCAAAATCACTTGGCATAAACAGAAAACATAGCCAAAATATAAATGCAATGCAAGATTCTCTAATGTTACTAAATTAAAATAAAATAATTTTTTGTGGGCTGCATAAAATCACCTTGCATACCACAGCCGTAGCTATACTGCACTTGAGGAAACACTGAAGAGAATAATCATACTTCGTGGAAAAAAACTTACCTAAGATTCATAAATGTGGCAGTGGGTTTTGACATAGGAGTTATACATAAGCAATATGATTATTATACCTAATTATTCCTCAGCAGTTTTTCATACTTAGAGGAACATTACTATGAAATATAGTGCGAATTCTCTGGTTAACAACAGTTTCCCCCTTTTTTCAATTTTTATTTACATCTCTTTATCCTAATCCCCAAGATATTTCACAGTGAATATGGGGATCCAGTAATACCTTTCAACACTAATTTACTCTGTGGTCAGCATTCACATTTAGTTAGCTTTTGCAAGTTATGGACTTTCGGAAAAATCAATGCTACTGAATCAGTCTGTTTATGTCCAGAGTTATAAATAGTTTTTTTCTTTCTGGTTCTGGAAAACTCTTAATGTTGCAGTTTCTTAATGCTGCTGTTTGTGCAAAACTTAGCATAAAATTCCAACACTTTATAAAATTGTTGACAAAAAGTTCACGCCCCCCTACCACCAAACTCACACATACAATTTCAAGAATATATGTATGATAAATTGCCCTGGAATAAATCCGAACCTGAATCATTCCACCTATGGGAAGTATCTTGACTTTGGATTATTTTGTGATTGTCAGTCGAAGTCATGGTAGGTAGGAGTAAGATCTTATGAAGGGAATAGACACTCTCATTGTCAGTTGTCCTGGGAGAAGAGCTGAGAATGAGGTCGGGAGCTGGGTCTAGGATGGAGCTGTTCAGAAAGAGCAACTTTGGAAATAGGTATGATTTTTTTTTTTTAGATTATGTATTTATTTATTTGAGAGAAAGAAAGCACGAGCAGGGGTCAGGGGCAGAGGAAGAAGCAGACTCCCTGCTGAGCAGGGAGCCCAATGTGGGACTCCATCCCGGGACCCTGGGATCGTGACCTTAGCTGAAGGTAGACGCTCAACCAACTGAGCCCCTCAGGTGCCCCTGGAAATAGGTATGATTTAAGGATCCATATAAACAACTTGGGGATGGTGGTCCTTAAGGATGTGTTGGGGTCAGGCAACCTATGGAATGACAGAAAATATAAACGGTAAATATCTATGTAAAGAACTCCTACAACTCAACAACAAAAGGACAGCCTAATTTAAAAATGAGCAAAGAACTTTCTCCAAAGAAGATATACAAATGGCCAACGAACACATGAAAAGATGCTCAACATCACTCATCACAAGGGAAATGCAAATCCAAATCACAATGAGATATCACCTCACACCCATTAGGATGGGTACTGCCAAAAAGCAGAAAATGTCAAGTGTTGGCAAGGACGCGGAGCGATTGGAACCCTTGTGCACCGTTCGTGGGAATATAAAATGGTGCAGCCACTACGGAAAACAGTATGATGAATCCTCAAAAAATTAAACAAAGAATTATCATATGATCCAGCAACTGTACTTCTGGGTATATGCCCAAAGAACTTGAAAGCAAGATCTGGAAAAGATAATAGAACACCCATATTTACAGCAGCCTTATTCATAATAGCTGCAAGATGGAAAGAACCCAAATGTCCATCAATCACATTCCAAGTGTCCACTGATGAATGGATAGACAGAATGTAGTAGTATATCCATGCAATGGGTACTATCCAGCCTTAAAAAGGAACGAAATGGGGGCGCCTGGGTGGCACAGCGGTTAAGCGTCTGCCTTCGGCTCAGGGAGTGATCCCGGCATTCCGGGATCGAGCCCCACATCAGGCTCCTCCGCTAGGAGCCTGCTTCTTCCTCTCCCACTCCCCCTGCTTGTGTTCCCTCTCTCGCTGGCTGTCTCTATCTCTGTCAAATAAATAAATAAAATCTTTAAAAAAAAAAAAAAAGGAACGAAATGACAGAGGCTACAATATGGATGAACCCTGAGGACATTATGCTAAGGGAAACAAACCAGTCACAAAAAGACAAATACTGTAGATCCCGTTAGGTCAGGTCCCCAAGAGCAGTCAAATTCATAGAGACAGAAAGCAGAGTGGTGGTTACCAGGGGATGCGGGGAGTTGTTGTTTAATGGATACAGAATTTCAGAGCTGCAAGGTACAAAGACGTCTGAAGATTGGTTGCACAGCAATGTGACTATAACACCGTACGCTTACAAATGGCTAAGACAGTACATTTTACGTTGTGTGTATTTTACCACAATTACAAACGAAAAGAATGTGGAGGGGTCCCTCGGGAAATTACTGCTCTTCCTGCCAGTATGGGCAAGTGATGACTGAGGGTCAGTGAACCTTGAGTATCAGAGAAAATATGACTCTGCTTTATGGTTACAGACTAGAAGCATGTCAGTTACTATGTGGAAAGCATCTTCCCTCTGCCCAGCTGGGGCCTGAGGAAGGTTTGATAGAAAGGTTCGTGTCTGGAACTGGGTAGGCCAGAGCTGTCTTCTGCACGCTTGTGCAGGTATGATCACCATCACACCTGCCAACAGGCCAGCTGTTTTCTTCAATGCTTGGGGTAGCTAGAAAATTGGATTTCAGGGTGCTTTAAAGTTAGAAAGCTCATTCCCTTGAGGAGTCAGGGCTAGGAGGCAATGTCTCCTTCGGCCAGTAAGGAAGACATCCCCATTCATGGGTGGCTGATTTTTGGTGTCTGGGTTTTGAAGACTTCCCTGGGATTTGGGGGCTTACCTCTCTGTAACTCTAGCTCCCTACACGTTTGGGCCATGAACTTGTTACTGAATTATTGCAATTGCTTCCCTGATTCCCTCCCACCTGGAATCAAATGGATTCCTCACGATGAGGTCCCATCCCTCTCCCCAAACTGCAGCTGTATTGCCCTCTGAAGACAGTCTGAACATTTAGCATTTATGGTTCTCCACGTGGTTCTAAGCCACCCCCCCTAACCTTGGCCCCCTCATATCTTTTGCATGTGGCTGCTGACTGAACAAGAACTGTTCTCTGCACTTGGCCCCACATTCTTGTTTCTGGCCTTTGTCCTTGTCACTCCTTCATCCGGGACTCTCCCCTCTCAATCTGGTCCATCCTTACAAGTCCACTTGAATAAGTCCCCTCCTGCAAGGAGACCCCTGGACTCCTGGTCTGTTTGCTGCTTTTGATCAATCTGGTCACCTGCTATACTGTGCGGTTACCATCTGTGTACTTCTGAGTGTTTCTCCGGCTGGTTTCCAGGCTTCTCGGGTACACGAGGCACCTGTGACTCATTTCTGCATATCTTGCTGTGATTAGGGGAGTGGTGAATCCACATGACCACAGGGAAAGACAGGTACTGTGAGTGGGGAAGGGTCTGGCTGAGATACGATAGGGAGCTATGGATAGCTGGAGAGGGCATGTCCATCTTGGGGGAAAATTGTTGCCGCGGGAGAATCCAGCCCCGGGCCGCCAGAGCCTCTGTTTTTGTAAGAGAAGCCTGAAATCAGAGTGTTTTTGTGAAACCTCATGGCATGGGCTATATTTGGCATGTGGCCTCTGCTTTGATGCTGTTGATATCCTGGCATGACACCTACCCGCAAAGTACATTAGTGAGTGAACAGCTGTACATGGAATAGCTCAGAAAGGAAAACCAGCTCACCCCACAAGCTACTGTGTCTGTCGTGTGAACCACTGGTTTGCTGGTATTGAAATTAGCAGGAACGATAGCTGTCCTAGTTATGGGGTGCTTGCCCAGGGCGGCGGCTAGTTGTAGGTCCTTCAGGGGAATGACAGCTCTGGGAGGCAGGCACTACTATCATGCCTGGAAGGGCGAAGACCCCAGCAAGGTGACAGACATGGCTTGCAGGGCACTGAGCCAGGGTGTGAAGCCGGGGTCTGAGACCAGAGCCCCGTCGCTTTGCCACCACACCTGCAGAACAGCCTCTGAGACCGCATGAGGCTTTTACGGCTCTTTTCGACGCTTTCACCGACTTCCCTCATCGTCGTACGGTAAGCAGGGCTGGTGACACGTTCCCATGTTGGAGATAAGACTGAGCCAGAAGGAATGGAGAGTCACACCCCAGGTGACACTGCTGGCTGGGAACAGAGCGCACACGCGAAGCCGTCTTCATTCCACCTGCATCCTAATTATGTTGGTTTAGCTCCATTTTGGGCTCTCTTTCTGGGTCCAGTGCTTCGGAGAGTGACTGAGTTCATCTGGATTCATCAGGTTTGTTGAAATAGTCAGGGAAGCAGGGGGCCTGGCAGATAAGGGGCTGAGGAAAGGCAAGGTAAACACAATTAAGCACCATTAGTGAGTGGGTCTTGAAGAGGGAACGAAGTGACAGCAATGTGAGAATAAATAATTAGGTTGGAGAGAAAGACCACAAACGTGGGATCTGGGATCTCCGCTGTTGCACCGGGATATGGGCTGGGGAGGCGATCACAGTGTAGTGCCTGCCTCGGCTTCCTGTCTCGGAGGAACAACCCCCTTGGGGTTGCTGGTGATATCCTGGCATGACACCAGGCAAGCCTGGCATTTGGGGACCTACGCTACCTGCCCCTCTTCCAAGCAAACCCCGTCTCCTGAAACAGCTTTCTTATTCTTCCTGCTATTCAGCACTCAGGCTAATAATAATAATATTAATAAGCTAATTTGTATTAAGGGATTATGGGCCTGGCACTATTTTAAGGGCTTTATAGGTTTTAATTTATTTAACAATCCTAGCAACTCACAGATGGGTCTATTACTATTTCCTTTTTACAGACGAAGAAACAAGGGGCACAGAGAGGTGAAGGTCACTCAGAGGACTTTGGATGTAGACAGTGTGGCTTGAAAGCCTGAGCGCTTGGCTCAGCAGGCCCCGTGCCCATCAGATTAGTCCCTTTCCCCAAGATAATGCCTGTTGTCAGATAAGGGCATTTGTTTCCAGGCCCTCTAGCCCTGTGTGTGTGTGTGTGTGTGTGTGTGTGTGTGTGTGTGTTGTAACAGTAGTATCATACACTGTACCTATTTTTTTCTGCCTTCCTTTTTTTTTTTTTACTATTATGTTATGTTAGTCACCATACAGAACATCATTAGTTTTTGATGTAGTGTTCCATGATTCATTGTTTGCGTATAACACCCAGTGCTCCGTGCTTTCCTTTTTAAAATACATTTACATATTAATGCACACAGATCCAGCACATTCTTTTTTGTGTTGTGGTGGTAAAATATATATAAAATAAAATTTACCACTTCAACCACTTTTATTTTTTAAATTATTTTTATTTGTTTTCATACTAAGTCCCATTTTAACCATTTTTAATTATACAGTTCGGTGATATTATATTCACATTGTTCCATAACCATTACCACCATCCATCTCCAGAACTTTCTTATTTCCCTAAACTGAAACTTTATGCCCAGTAAACAATAATTCCCAACCCCGCCTCCTCTCAGCCCCTGGCCACCACCATTCAACTCTCTGTCTCCATGAATTTGACTTCTGTAGGTACCTTATATAAATGGAGTCATATACTACTTGTTCCTTTGTGTCTGACTTATTTCCCTTAGCATAATGTCCTCAGGGTTCATTTGTATTGGGGCATGTGTCTGAATTTCATTCTCTTTTAGCTGAATAATATTCCATTATATATATATATATATATATATATATATATATATATATATATATATATACACACACACACACACACACACACACACATATACACAGAGTATATATATGTAAAATGCACACACACAAAGTATATGTATGTACTATGCACACACACATATATATGTACTATGCACACACACACATAGTATATACATGTACTATGCACACACACAGTATGTACATGTACTATGCACACACACATATGGTATATATATGTACTATGCACACACATATATATCTACTATGCACACACATATAGTATATATATGTACCATGCACACACACATAAGTATGTGTAAAATGCACACACAGTATATATATGTACGATGCACACACACACATGGTATATACATGTACTATGCACACACACAGTATATATATGTACTATGCACACACACACACACATATATATACACACTATGAGCACACACACACACAGACACACACACAATGGAATATTGTATATTCCAGTTGAGAATGGGTTGAGTTGCTTCTACCTTTTGGCCTTTGTGTCTAATGCTGAGATGAACATGGGTGTACAAATCTCTCTTCAAGTTCCTGCTTTCACCCCTTAGGGGTATATATTTAGAAGTGCAATTGCTGGATCATAGGGTAGTTCTGTGTTTAATTTGCTGGGGAGTCTCCATACTGTTTTCCTTTCCTCATCCTTTTATACTGTTGTATAGTACTCCTTTCCATTTGTTTTCACCTGTAATCAAGGTTGCAGTGACTATCTCTGGACATGTCTCCATGTGCACACAGACCTGTTTACCTAAGGTGAACACTGATCAAGTCAATGTTCTGGGTTGAGGATAGTCTTGATTAATAGGCTTAATTTCACTGGACTAGGGGTGGTCACCTGTGGGATCACCCATGATCTTATCTTCTGTCGCTTTAGCTGTGCACAGTGACTCCCCACAGAACATGGCAGACCCAGCTCCCGCTCTCACCCACCGAGAGACAGAAATGCAGTCCCTGTGACTGGGCTTCAGCTTTCTTTGCCCATCCCAGGGCTGTTTTGCAAGAGTAATGCTCAAGCTCCATCATTCATGTCTCTTGTGAAGTCCCCTCTTGTCATGGATGCCAGCAACCCAATGGTTATTCCTCCTTTCAGTTTGTGCAGTTTCTTCTGCCAGAGTTATGTCCTCAGTGGTTTTTGCTTAATTGATCCCGTCCATCAGTTATTTCTGCTTTGGTTCCACCTCTTCCAAGAAGCCTCTCTGCTTACTCCTACCCATTCTTATCTCTCCCTTTTCTGAACTTAATAATGATGATAAGAATAAATGATAATTACTGTTTATTGACTCCTGTATCAGGTGTCATATATTCTTACAAAATTCTTACAAAAGTGGGGCACCTGGGTGGCTCAGTCAGTTAAGCCTCCAACTCTTGGCTTTGGCTCATGATCTCATGGGTTGTGAGATTGAGCCACGCATGGAACTCTCTGCTCAGTGGGGAGTCTGCTTGGGGATTCTCTCCCTATGTCCCCCACCCGCACATTCTCTCTCTCTCAAATAAATAAATAAATAAATCATTGAAAAAAATTCTTACAAAAACGCTGTGAGGCATACAGTACAGTTATTTACATTTTATAGGGAAAGGAACAGGCACAGAGAGGTGAAGTAGCTTATCCCAAGGCACCATGCTGTCCAATGGCAGGGCTGGTTCCCAGCTCAAGCAGTTGGACTGGGGGATCTTGAAACTCACACCATCACACTTCCTGCTCTTGCCACATTGCTGTCTGAACTCTTCACTTTGTCACACCATCATAAACCACCTGGCACTGTCTCTAATGTCAACAAGGTTGATGCCCTTTTCAAGAATACTATGTCTTTTCCTTTCCTAATGTTTTAGGCACACAGCAGGGGCTTGGAGAATGTTTCTTGTCTTTGTCTCATTAAACTCTATCAGTAAATCTGCAGGCTGTATTCCAGGAAAGAGGGTAAGTAATTTCCTGCCATCGATGGAAGCAAGCTGGTGGAAAAAGACTTATAAAGACAACAGCCAACTCAAGAAGCAGAATGAGTCATTGATCCTCACTTTCAAAAGGGACTGATGACTAACATTAAATTGTTGAAAATGTATTGATACCTATAGGTGTCAGACTCTAAAGATAGGCAGACAAGGACACAGTCCCTGACCTCAAGGGCTCACAGTGGGGGAGATTGGGAAGTAAAAACACAGGGACAAGAAAGTGTGGTAAATTCTAAGGTCAAGTCATTACAGAGAAGGGATTCCTCTTACCCATGGTATGTGAGTACTCATGTGTGAGAGTGTATGTGAGTGTGTGTGGATGAGGGAAAGTGTGAGTAGGCATTTATGGTTGTGAGGAAATGTGAGTAGGCATGGATGTGTGACCGTGTGTCTGTGAGAAAGTGTGGGTGGGTACACAGGCATTCATGGGGACAAGAGAGTATATGTGTGAGAAAGTGGGAGTAGGAACACCTGTGTGGGTTTGCATGCGTGAGTATGTGTGTTTAAATGAATGTGTGCTTGCCTGTGTGTGTTTGTGGCTAAATCGTAGTGTCAGCCAAGTCTTCCTAAAGGAGGAGCAGATTGTATTAATTATGTGTTGCTGGGTAACAAATGATGAGATGTAGTGGCTTCAAATAGCAAACGTTTCTTATCTCACAGATTCTGTGGGTCAGAAATCAGGGCTTAGCTGAGTGCCCCTGCCTCATCTCAGACAAGGCTACTGTCAAGCCTGGAGATCTCATCTGAACGCCTGACTGGGGAAGAATCTGCTTCCACGCTCACTCACATGGTTATGAGCAGGACTTAGTCCTTGTGGGTTATAGGACTGAGCCCACCTTCAATTCCTTGTCACGTGAGCCTCTCCATGGGACATCTCACACCATGGCAGCTGGCTTCCAGTGGAGCAAGTGAGCTAGCAAGGGCAAGGCAGAATGAGCAAGATGGAAGCCAGTCTTTTTGTAAAACCTAATTTTGAAAGTAACATCCCATCACCTTTGCTGTATTCTATTTGTTAGAAGTGAGGCAGTGGGTCTAGCCTCCACTCAAGGGAAGGGAATTACAGAAGGATGTGAATATCAGGAAGTGGGATCTCTGAAGGCCATCCTAGAGGCTGCCTATCCCATGGATACTTCCACTGAACCTTTACAGGTGACCAGGAGTTAATAAGGTGAATAAGAGGCACCAGGGTGTAGTTCTTAGGCGGAGAAGCAGGTGAGCAGAAGCACAGGTATAGAAGAACACGTGCTGCATTGGGGGAAAGCAGTGTCCTATGTGGCCGGTGCATAGATTGTGTGTGTGTTTGTGCATGTGTGTGCTTGTATGCACACACGTGCACACATCTGTGGTTATAGGGAGACAGGAGAACAGAGAGATAAATCTAGAGCATGCATTTGTCATGTGGGTGATATTACCAACAGGGAGAAAAATTAGTTCTGGTGGTTAGTGAAAAATCTTAGATTTTACAGTGATTTATGGTCCTCCAGAACTCAACCGTATATAGTCTATCTGTCATGTTTAATTTTCATGAGGAGAGTCTCAGCTGATTAAGAAGAAACTGCCCAGCAGTATCCTTGGGCTGGGGGACAATGAAAAGAAGTAAGAAATATTGGTCTAAAGAAGTCAGAAACCTATATTGAATACTTATAACCTATCAGGCTGCCAGTGTTACATGCTAAAGTGTTAAGCATTTTGTATACATCCTATCATTCAATCTTGTAACAACCCTGTATCCTCTCCATTTTAGGGAGAAGGAAAGTGGGGTAGGTGGTTTCTGACATGGCCCCCAATGATCCCCGTCCTCTGGTGTTTATGCCTCTTCCCTTGAATGTGGGATGGACCTTGTAACCTGCTTCTAATAAACGGAATGTGGCAGAAGGTAAGAGATATCACTTCTGTGACTAGGTTATAAAGATGGATTTTGTTTATAACCTAATCATGTAAATGGCACACTCTTCTGGCACTTTCTTTCTGGCTCTTCTCATGGGGTTGTTCTGATGAAGGAAGAAGGAGAGACCCATGTGGCAAGGAACTGAGGACACCTCCTGCTAGCTGTCAACTGCTAGCTGTCAGTCCAACGGCTCGGAGGAACTGGATGCTGCCCTGACCACAAGAGCGAGCTTTGACATGGATCCCTCCCCAGCTGAACCTTCAGGTAAGACCACAGCCCAGGCTGACACCTGGACGCAGCCTGTGACAGATCCTGAGTAGAGGAGACAGGGAAGCCACACCTGGATCCCTGCCCCACCAAAAGTGTGAGATGACAAATGTGTTGTTTTTAGCATCTAACTTTTGGAGTAATTTTGAAATGCAGCAATAGATAACTACTACAGGAACAGAGCAGCTCATGAAGAGACTTGCTGAAGGCCACACAGCTAAGATTCTAAACCTGGTGTATGAACCCTCAGCTCTACTCTCTTTATGGCCACCTCTGTGCCTCTAGAGTCTAGAGCACAGCTGCTTAAAATGGGGGCCTCATGAGTGTGGCCCTTTTCAAGAAAGCAGTGGCAAGCCACTGAAAGTTTCTGGGGGTGATGTGGGGTAAGGGAAAGCCCACATACTCCTGAGTTGAATGTCTAGACTCCTGCCCACAATGGCTAGCCTGGGGGCTCAGGACATCCGGGTCACGCTGGCAAGACCTTGGAATAGTCTCAGGAGCTGAGCTGAGGGTCAGAGGTTGAAAAAGCAATCCCCCCATTGGTCTCCTTCTATCATGTTTTCTGAAGGGGCATGAGATCCCAAGGGAAGGTAAGGAGAAGTACAAAGCTGGCTCAAGGTGCTGGCACTGTGTTCTGTGAGAGTAACAGGCAGGAGAGTAATACAATCTGAGCTTGGATAGTCACTGGAGCAGGCTTGATCACAACACACAGCCCACTCTCCCGCACAGGCAGCATATCTGTGACCACCTGTGTCCCCAAATGAGCCACTTGGGAGGCTAATGCCTTTCATTTCCTTGTGACAATAGTGGAAGAAAATAGGTTTCTGGTCTCAGCCCCAAACTGATAATTAAAGGAACACTATATCGCCAGCAAGGGCAGAAGCATCCACCAATGACCTTCCAGAAAAAGGGAAAAAATAATAAATATAGCCTTGCTCCCTTCCATCTCTTTCTCTTTGTATGGAAATAGCAGACAGGTTTGCGAACAGCCTCGGCTCTGTTTATTCCCCACTCTATATTTCTACCACAGGATTGCAAAGAGACATAATTCTCAGGCTGAGAGTTTTGGTTGGGTTTCACATTTCTGCATGGACACAATGGTGCCATCTGCTCTCTCCATCTCTTTTGCTTCCTGGGGCCATTTTGTTAGAACATGCCTTGAGGTCAGCTGCAAAGGGATTGTGCAGACCTAGGCAAGACCAGGCATCAGAATTAGGATATGGTGCTGGAATCTTCTAGATGAGTGGACCTGGGCAGTTGCTTGATTTTTCTGAGCTTTGGTTTTCTGACCTATAAAGGGTAGTATCCACCACACAGGTGTTCATAAGGATGAGAAAGGATGATGCAGGGAAAGCACTTGGTGTAGTTCCTGGCATCCACTAAGCAATCTGATGTTTTCAGCAAAATATTGATGCTAGTGGGAATTGGGGTAGGGGACAGTTGGGGATGCTGGAATAGGGGAAGCCTGTAATCCCC
Organism: Ursus arctos; assembly: GCF_023065955.2. Classification (NCBI taxonomy): domain Eukaryota; kingdom Metazoa; phylum Chordata; class Mammalia; order Carnivora; family Ursidae; genus Ursus; species Ursus arctos. The sequence goes on along the minus strand of NW_026622830.1, from coordinate 10,523,239 downwards.
TGATCACACTTATGGCTCTCGCTCCGCTTACCTGAAAGGTGGGATGTCCTCCCAAGAATGCCAACTCTTGGGCTTCCCTAAAAATCAGAGCATTGCTGTCCTGCTCTCCATGAGGGGCAATATTAATTGATGGTTATTAAAATGTGTGACATGCCCCAGGATCCAGGTTTGTAGAATCTATGTTTGGGGATTAAGGAGACTACGGACTGTCTGTATTTGTCTTGGGTTGTTTGAAAGATCCAGTCTGATGTGTGTGTGTGTGTGTGTGTGTGTGTGTGTGTGTGTGTGTGTTTTGTTTTGTGCCTAAAGATACAATTCTGACTGAAAAGTGTGATGTGATGAAAAGAGCACTGTAATGGACATCTGAATATCTGGTCTGAGGCTGTCAAACATTCTGTCCTATTCTTTCAGTTTCTCTATATGTGAAATGAGTAGCTGGGGTCTCTAGCCCCTTCCCGGCTCTAAGAGTTGGGTTGGCTCTACCAGCATGGGCAGTACGGTTTTGGACAAGTGGGTTCACCTCCTTCACCTTTGTGTCCTCATCTGTAAAATGGAGTCAATAATTGTCCCCACACCACAGGATTCTTGTGATAATGTTCTTAAACTTTTGCAGGGTGTCAGGTGCATAGTGGGAACTCAAAAGATAGTAATGATTCTGGCAGCGAGAGGAAAATGCTGTCCCTTAGTGGGGCCGTCTGAAGACAGAGCCTGCAGGGCATTGAAGCACCTATGGTGTACTGAGGGCATGTTCTCATGATAAAGGGAGTGAAAGAGGCAGGATGAAACAGGGGAAGAGCTGAATAAGGCTATGGTCTCTGCTGGAGTTGAGCTTCTGCGTGATTCCATTGGCGGGTAGATTCCATTCTGGAGTGTGAATTGCACCTGTGAATTGCGTACAGGTAGTCCCACCTTGAGGCAAGGGACTAGCCTTTGTAACCCTGTCAGCCTCTTGTTCCTGGGCTGCCTCCTGGGGTAGAAGTTGGGGGTCTCTTGTGGAAGAAGGCAACTTGCTGGAGAAGGGGACAGGTAGGAGCCAATAGAAGCCAATCCCTACATACCCACAGGAGGTGGGGATGAGCACATGCTTAGTAAGTGGGATCTGGGTGGGCAAGAGCAGGACCCTCAATACTGCTTCTTCATTTCTAAAAGATTGAGGCATGGCGGCCCTTGCTGTTTCTATGCAAACTCTTGTAAGTTCATGGCCCCTGATGGAGGTAGTAGCGGGTTTATTGATCAATTCAGCCCTCCAAGTGGTATTGTCCACTTGGAGTTGATTTTTCATCATTTCCACAACCCTGGCAGTGTCAGGCAGCAGAAATGAGGTGTCTCTGCCCTTTGCACAGTCCTTCTTGCCCTCTGCTAGAAATGAAAGCAGCCAGAAATATTGCCCATGCAGAGGCCAGAGAGATGAGATCCTGGAGGCTGTTTGATGTGAGAGAAATTGCTGTAAAAAGCACATTACCACAAAGACAGAGAACAGGATGTCACCAAGCAGTCCCTAGGGAGGCATGGGGCCTTGGCAACTCATCAGAAGGCTTCCCAGGGGTGTGAATAGAATTCTTCCCTGTGCTAGAGGTTGAGTAATTCCTGTCCACAAGATTTGCTGCAATTCTGTTCTGTCCTTGCTGATAAAGTGGATGGGTGTTAGAATTTGACAGATGAAGTCCTTTTAGCTAGGGCTGTAACAGCAGAGGGCAAGAAGAAATGTCTCAGGGCTGTAGGAGGCTGGGGGGGAGCCCCTGGAATCAGGGGAGATGCAGAGCTGAGAGAAGTTGTGTCTCATAAGCTAAAGACCCCAAAAGGGCATAGAACCAGCAATCCTCAAATCAGAGATTAACCTGGGAACAGCCCTTCATTGCAATTGTGGTGTGGAAAAGGGGAAGCAGCATGGAACAAATATTTGGAACGGGAGTTATGCATAAACTCATCTTTCTGTCTACCTACCAACCAACCATCCATCTATACATCCACCCACCCACCCAGCCATCCATCCATCATCCATCCATCTAACCATCCATCCATCCATCCATCCATCCATTATTCATCCATCCATCCATCCATCCATATCCATCCATTCTCCCATCCCTTCCTTATCATTAATAAAAAAAATTTTGGAGTAGTTAAAACACTCACATGGAAAAAATTAAAATAGAACAAAAGGATAAAACATAAGCCCAAGACTTAAGCAACTAGGTTTCCCTCCCTAGAAAAAGGTTACTGTTTCTTCTAGCTCTTTCTTGGTAATTCGTTGTGCATACACCACGTATCTGTATGTACAATGTCAGCAAACTATGCTGTCTGTTCTGTGCCTTGGTCTTTTAGCGTGTCTTAAAGACACAGATGACAGCTGTGCCATCTTTCACAAGCTTTGGATGTGCCATCTATGCTTCAGGAACCAGGGTGGTTACAGATAATCACAGACACAGGCTTCGAAAAGTTCTGCCAAGTGGCTTCCCAGAAATCAAACAGCCGTAAGATCTAGTGTTTTACTTTCTGTCTGAGTAGGGACCGCTGGAGTTTTATTCATCTGCATAACTTGGTCAAACGTTGTTTTCTTTCCTGCTTCTCCAATCCTCCAAATAAACTAACAGGCATTTTCCACTCATGCTGCTGAGTAAACAGTTTTTCACAACAGAGCCATTAACAATTTACCTGTTGTTATTGTAAGCGTGTCACACCTATTGATAAAAGAGAGCTCCCTTTATCCACAAACATAATGGGGTTTTCAGGCCCAATTCATCATTTTCCCCAACTTTAATTTTGACATGTTCCAAATCTATAGGAAAGGCAAAAGAACAGTATAATAACCCTCTTTATACCTTTCATTTAGATTCACCAATTTTTGGCAATTTGACATTTTTGCCATGTTTTTCATTTTTTCCCAAACTATTTGAAAGTAGAGTGCAGACATTATGGCCCCTCACCTCCAAATACTGCAGTCAGTATCCCCTAAGAACAAGGGTATTCTCCTATATAGGCACAATACCATTATCATGCTCAACAATTTAATAAGGGATGTTACAATTTTCTCTAGAGTTTATATTCAGATTTTCTCAATTATCTCATTACTGTCCTTTGAAGCTGTTTTGTTTTGTTTTGTTTTTTCATTTTCTTTTTTGATCAGGTATCCAGTCAAGGATCCCAGATTGCATTTAGTTGTCGTGTCTCTTAGGGTTTTTTTAATCTAGAATGTTCCCCACATCCTCCTACCCTAGCCGTTGTTCTTTCTGTCTCTCATGACATTGGCATTTTTGAAGAACCAGCCAGTTGTCTTTTAGAATGTCTAATGACTTGGATTTGTCTGATTATTTCTTTATGATTAGATTTAAGATAAGCCTTTCCGGCCAGGGAATGGGTTTTACTTCCTGCTGTGTCACACCGGGAGGCGCAGAATGTCAGTCACGATCCATTATTGGTAATGCTGCATTTGAGCGCTGAGGTCGTGTCTGCTCCCTGCAAAGGTACTTTTTTCCTTTTCTAATTAACAGTTGAGGCCATATGACTATTCTGTTCCCAAAGGCCTTTCCTCAGTGGTTTTAGCATCTACTCAAGATCCTGGCCTGAATCAATTCTAACATTGGTAGTTACAGTCTTCTAAGTTTATCATTCAGTTAACATTTATTAGCTGATTTTCCTGTGTGAAGAAATGAAGGAATTGGGGGGATCAAATTAGGAATTGGGATTGGTGGGTCAAAGAGTAAATGCAAGTGTAATTTTGTTAGATATTGTCCAAGTTCCTCCCTTAGGGATTGTACCATTATAGATGCCACTAGTGATATACGAAGTACCTATTTGCCCATGGACTTGCCAGCAGAATTTGGTGTTAAGCTTTTGAAACGATAGGGGATTCAATAGAGGAGTGTGGGTGTAGTTTGGGTGTTTTGTTTTTGCCTTTTTTTAAAAGATTTTATTTATTCATTTGAGAGGCAGAGGAGGGAGGCATTTGATAGAGAGGGGGGAGAGGTAGAGAGGGAGGGAGAGGGGAAGCTGAGTGGGGAGCCTGATGTGGAGCTCCATCCTACGATTCCGATTCCGAGATTCCGATTCCGAGATGGTGATCTGAGCCAAGGTCAGATGTTTAACCGACTGAGCCACCCAGGCTCCCCCAAGGAAGTGTAGTTTTAATTTGTATTTCCCTTATTATAAGCAAAGTTGAGCATTTCTTAAATGTAGTCATAGTTCCTCATTTTAATTCATGGTTTTCATAGTCTTACAACTTTAGGGTCAGTTTTGAGATTTCTCTTTCTTTTGCATGTTTTTATTCAATGAATTGCCAAAACTTAATGTTTCCTTTTTCCTAATATTTCTTGAATCAGGTATTTCCTTTCTGTAGATGCATGGATAACATCTTAGGCATTGTGCCCACAGGGCTTTGAGGTCCATGCTCTGGGCTCCAGGTTTTTTGACCCTTTGCTGCCTGAATGATCTTAGACCTTTTTACATTGTTCTGAAAGTTTTGGAGGTTCTGTTGATTTTTTTTTTTTTTTTTTTTAGAAATCATTTTTTTCTCTGTTCTTCAGATTGGATCATTTCTCTTGACCCATCTTCAAAGTAAACTGTTATTTCCCTTCTGCTGTTAAACTTGTCCATTGCATTTTTTATTTCATATACTGTATTTTTTAGTTCTATAATTTCTTTTTTTTGCATTTTTTTCTTTTCCTGCTGAGATTTCTTTTTTTGTATTTTATTTTATTTTTTTAATTTAATTTTTTTTATTATGTTAGTCACCATACAGTACATCTCTAGTTTTTATTTGTAAAGTTCCATGATTCATTACTTGCATATAACACCCAGTGCACCATGCAATACGTGCACTCCTTTCTACCCATCACCAGCCTATCCCATTCCCCCACCCCCCTCCCCTCTGAAGCCTTCAGTTTGTTTCCCAGAGTCCATAGTCTCTCATGGTTTATTCCCCCTTCTGTTTACCCCCCCTTTCTTCTTCCCTTTCTTCTCCCACTGATCTTCCTACTTCTTATGTTCCAGAAATGAGTGAAACCATATGATAATGGTTTGCTTGACTTATTTCGCTTAGCGTTATCTCCTCCAGTCCCATCCATGTTGCAGGAAATGTTGAGAAATCATTCTTTTTGATGGCTGAGTAATATTGCATTGTATATATGGACCACATCTTCTTAATCCAGTCATCTGTTGAAGGGCATCTCAGCTCCTTCCACAATTTAGCTATTGTGGACAATGCTGCTATGAACATTGGGGTGCATAAGGCCCTTCTCTTCACTACGTCTGTATCTTTGGGGTAAATACCCAGTAGTGCAATTGCTGGATCATAGGGTAGCTCAATTTTTAACTTTTTAAGGGACCTCCACACTGTTTTCCAGAGTAGCTGTACCAATTTGCATTCCCACCAACAATGTAAGAGGGATCCCCTTTCTCCACATCCTCTCCAACAATTGTTGTTTCCTGCCTTGTCAATTTTTGCCATTCTAACTGGCGAAAGGTGGTATCTCAGTGTGGTTTTGATTTGAATTTCCTTGATGGCTAATGATTTTGAACATTTTTTCATGTGTCTGTTAGCCATTTGTATGTCTTCATTAGAAAAGTGTTTGTTCATATCTTCTGCCCATTTTATGATTTGTTTATTTGTTTCTCATGTGTTGAGTTTGAGAAGTTCTTTGTAGATCTTGGATACCAGTCTTTTATCTGTAGTGTCACTCGCAAATATCTTCTCCCATTTCGTGGGCTGCCTCTTAGTTTTTTTGACTGTTTCCTTGGCTGTGCAGAAGCTTTTTATCTTGATGAAGTCCCACAAGTTCATTTTTCTTTTGTTCCTCTTGCCTTTGGAGATGTGTCATGAAAAAAGTTGCTGTGGCCAATGTCATAAGGTTGCTGCCTATGTTCTCCTCTAGGATTTTGATGGATTCCTGTCTCACATCAAGGTCTTTCATCCATTTGGAGTTTATCTTTGTGTATGGTGTGAGAGAGTGGTCAATTTTCATTCTTGCATGTAGCTGTCCAATTCTCCCAGCACCATTTATTGAAGAGACTGTCTTTTTTCCACTGGATGTTTTTTCCTGTTTTGTCAAAGATTAGTTGCCCAAAGAGCCGAGGGTCCATTTCTGGGGTCTCTGTTCTGTTCCATTGGTCTATGTGTCTGTTTTTGTGCCAGTACCATGCTGTCTTTGTGATCACAGCTTTGTAGTATAGCTTGAAATCCAGCAATGTGATGCCCCCAGCTTTGTTTTTCCTTTTCAACAGTTCCTTGGTGATTCGGGGCCTTTTCTGGTTCCACACAAATTTAAGGGCTGTTTGTTCCAGTTCTTTGAAAAATGTCATTGGTATTTTGATCGGGATGGCATTGAAAGTGTAGATTGCTCTGGGTCCTGCTGAGATTTCTTACCTTTTTATTGTCATGAGCATATTTTCCTTTACATCTTCAAACAATAACAGTAGTTCTTGAGAATACATTTTCCTATTTCCTTGTATGATGAGTAATTTTGGTTTATATCATGGACGTTGTGAATATTACATCATGGAATTTAGACTCTTCTACTTTTCCAAAGAATGTTATTTTTTAAAAAAGATTTTATTTACTTATTTGAGAGAGAGGGAGAGAGAGAGAGAGAGAGAGAACACGAGCGGTGGGCAGAGGCAGAGGGAGAAGCAGACTCTCCACTGAGCAGGGAGCCTGACGAGGGGCTCGATCCCGGGACCTTGAGATCATAACCTGAGCCGAAGGCAGATGCTTCACCAACTGAGCCACCCAGGTGCCCAGAAAGTTGATATTTTTTTAAAGCAGGCCATTAACTTGGTTGAACTAAAACTGCAAATCTGTCTCCTGAGTGGCAGCTAATATCTCAGTTCAGGTTTTTTGTTTGGTTTGTCTTATCGTTGTTGTTGTTGTTCTTTTTAACAGTATCTGGGCTGCTTGGCATTTTCCCCATATAATTCAGTGGTTAGGTGGAGATTTGTGCAAAGGTTATGTCCAGAATTTGGCGCCTTCCCTCTGCATCTCTTCCTTTCTGAATTTCCTTCTACCCTTCACCTTCCAGTGGCTGTGGCTGTTCTGAACTCTGTCTTCTGGTTGTTCAGGCCAGAAAGATTGTGGGGTTTTAATCAGAGTGTTAGTTGTCTGTGCAGCTCTGACTGTGGCCTGATCTCAGGCTGAGAGACATAAAATGCCAGGAACCGACCTGTTGCCCTTCCTTTCTTCCACATGTCGCCTCCTCCCTAGAATCTGCCTGCTTCGCTTGAATTTCCAGTGCCTTCCTGTAGCTACAGCTGACCTCTGCCCCCTGAGTTTGTAGTTGCTATTTGTGGGGGGACCAGTCTAATAGCTCCAATAGGAGCTTGCTCAACCATGAGCAGAACTCCAGGGGTGCCTGGCTGGCTCAGTCGGTGAAGTGTCTGCCTTTAGCTCAGGTCATGATCTCAGGATCCTGAGATCGAGTCCCGCATTGGGCTCTTTGCTCAGTGGGGAGCCTGCTTCTCCCTCGCCCTCTGTCTGCCACTCTCCCTGTTTGTGCTCTCTCTCTCTCTCAAATAAAAAAATCTTTAAAAAACCCAATGGGCAGAACCCCAATGATCAGTCTTTAAAAACATTTTCAGCTTTTCTCTCTTTGTCAAGAACTGGCTCCTCTCTTACTTGTCCTATGTTATTGGTCAGGATGCCCACAGCTAGCCCTTCAAAAGTGCAGGGCAGGTTGCTCTTCCTTGATCCATGGGGCCTTTACTGTAGGGATAGACCCAACCATAGAGTTTTTATTTAACCATGGAAAGTGAAAACATCAGTGTGCTGTTTGAAAATAAGGATGGTATTTAAAAGAATAACAAGCACATGGAGCACCCCGTGGTTCAGTCGTTTGAGTGGCCGACTCCTGGTTTCGGCTCAGGTCATGATCTCAGGGTCTTGGGATCTGGCCCCGAGTTGGACTCCCCACTTAGTGAGGAGTCTGCTTGAAGTTCTCCCTCTCCCTCTGCCCCTCTCCCTGCTCATGTGCCTGCTCTCTCTCTCAAATAAATAAATGAATATTTTAAAAAATAACAGGCACATCTAATTATTTCTAATGATTCGTATTTGCATACTTACTCAGTGAAGGATGGAATTAAGAACGTGTCCTAAAGAAATACAAACCCCTAAGACAATTGAGTATCATCTTATCATCTTGCATTCTTTATTACCTGTGGTTGCTAAAATTAATTCTGGTTTTTCTTATTTTGCTTGTAGAAGCACCCTTTTACCTACCTATACCCTAGCTTTAGGCTTGTTCACAGGTTTCCTAGCAACTGGGCTAATGATTGCAGTAAAAAAAAAATTTTTTTTTGTATTCCAGTATACTATGCTATTTTTAAGTACCAAAATACCGTTTTTTAAAAATGTAATACTGTTATTGTGGTATTTTAAGAAGTCTGAAAGCTGAATCATTTACATCTTGAGACATTCCAAGAGAATTTTTTGCTGCATTATAAATTCTAATTGAACAAAAGATCATTTAGAAAGCATCTTTCTCATCTCCGTTATCCTCAAGAGAAAGAACAGAATTATATTTGACAAGGCAAAGCTTGTGTTGCAAAGATAATACTAATAAAAATTCTCCATGGAAGTGGGATGTGCATATGACAGTCTTGAAACTAATGCAGGTAACACGGCCACAGGTGACGTGTGTGATTCTGTGACCATATTGACAAAATGAAAGAACATGAATTGGTAGCAATTTCCTTGACAAAAACCCCAGGCTCCTATCAATAAAAATTTTACTCTCTGGGAAGAAATAACTTATTCCAAGAGATCTTAAAGTTATTTGAATATAAGTCTGTCAAAGGAGAATATTTGGGTTAGCTAACTCTCTTCTCTCCATTCCTCTGACTTGTATGTGGGCACAAACATTTTTTTTTAATTTCTTTTTCCAAGTTTTTTTTTTTTTTTTTTTTTGAAGAGGGTGAGAAGATGGGGGCGGGCAGAGGGAGAGGGAGAGAGAGAGAGAGAGAATCTCAAGCAGGCTCCATGCCTAGTGCAGAGCCTGATGCGGGCTCGATCTCACAACCCTGAGGTCATGATCTGAGCTGAAATCAAGTGTCAGATGCTTAGCCAACTGAGCCACCCAAGCGCCCCACAAGCATTTTTTAGTAGCTGGAAAAATGTTCACAATAAAATGCTTGGGATTCAATGTGACATCATTATACACACTTTAATTTTTAATGATTGCACTTTGAATCAAATAATTTTTATTTAAAAATTTCCCAGTTATTTAAAATTCTTTTTATTTTTATTCAATGTTGAATTTGTTATGTTGGTCATGCCTTATTAAATTTTACCTGCTAGTAATTTGTATTATGTATGTAATGTGTACCACTTATATTTTATATGCTCCTTGTAGGGCTTAACATTTTGTAGTGATTATAAATATATGTATTCAAAATATATTGGATGATTCATTGCAGCGATTTAAAATAGTTTTATTAATTTCATACGCTTTCTGATAAAATAGTGGTATTCAATACAAAATGCTAATATGATCATTTTCCTCTGGTGCCTGGACTCATTTATTCGGCCACTAGTAGTGTTACACCTGCCAGGTCAGTGTTAAATTCCCAGTTAAGATTCTTATCTGTGTTCTGTTAATCCCAGAAGGACATGCCAAGGGCAAAGTGCTCAGCTCATAGTCATGGCGAATGAGAAAGAGAATGAGTTCAGGTGTTAGACAGAATGCAAACCCAGGCTTATAACCCAGGTAAAAAAATTCCCTCCTCAGAGCCTCAATTTCTGTGTCTATGAAGGAGGAATGATTCTGTCTCCATCTCGGTTTATTAGGATTATTAAATGAGAATGTCTGCCAGTGGGACCTCCTGATAGATACGCACTTTAGTTCCCTTCTCTCCCTCCGTCCTTGGAAGAGGCTTTCTCTCTTCTAGAAGGTACCTGTCAACAGGAATAGAATTAGGGGGGCTGTGGCTAGAGTGGGGTGTAGTATGTCTGATGACGCATGGCTCCATCCGGGGCTAGCGAGTGTTCTTGACAGCCCAGAACGGAGCTCCCCGCAGTGGGAGGTGAAACCCACAGAGGAAAAGCGAGTGAGGGATCCCAGCTGGAAAGCGGGCTGCTGGGACTCCCATTGAACCTAATGCCTTTCTTGCTTGAATGCATGTCAAAGGGAAGAGTAAATCGAAGCCATGGGAACTGTGATGTGGAAGCCTCCCTTGTTTGTGGAAGCACCTTGAGGACACATAGAAGGAGCCGGTGGGGCCCGGGAGTAGCTGTTTGTGTTGAGGAATGTCTGGGAAGAGCGGTCGGGGCAGAGAAGCGGCATTTCTGCTCTTCCTTTGAAACTGAGTTAGACCTTGCCATTGGCCTCAGAAAACCTCCAGCTAACTGTTTCCCAGGGACACCAAGACACATCGTACCAACTCTTCTCTTGTTAAATAATTCAGAGGTCCGCAAGCTCGGCATGCCAAGGAGACACGTGTGCGGGGGTCATTATTTGTAGTGACTCCAAGTTTATCAGAGTGTAAACTTCGGTCTGTTTATCGGATTCCACGACATAAATCTAATTGGTTTGAAAATTTGGGTTGAGAAATCCAATCTTGTTCAGATGCCGCCCAGGCTGTGATGAGCCATCCCTATGACATGCCACGCATGACGTCGCCAAGTCAGTTTTAAAAATACTGGTAACATTGTTTATTTAACTCAAGCTTTGTGCCTGGGTTGGCTCAACAGACTCATCCACAGGATGGAGACGTGTATGACAGAGCTTTCACCCCTCTACTGTCTGTGTCTGTCTGCTCCACGCCGTTGTGAGTAAGACCCTGGACCTCCTCACCTTTCTCCCCTGACCATGATTTAACTGCAAATTAATGAAAACCCGGCCAGAGGAGGGTAGAATGGCTATGTCATAGAAGCCATGGGACTCTCTAACCCCGAAGATGCCTGGGCAGGCCAGGCCTGTGTAGAGGGAGTCAGTGGCTAAGGAGCATGGAGCCCACCCCAGAGTCTACGCTGGGGGGTCTTTACCAGAGTTCTCTCTCTGTTTTTCCCACACCTCAAGATCTCATTGTTTCCCATTAATGCCCAGCTGTCTTTGAATTAATGATATTGACCACCACCTCCTTCCAGTGACTCTACTCTTTTGGAGTAAGGCACACTCCTTCCTCACCTCTGGACCTCCACCCTTCTGTGCCTCCCCTTGACTCTGTGGCTCAGCTGCCCCAAGGGGCTTGTGGATGTCACTGACTTAGCAGGCCATGTAGCATGGTGATTCAGTGCACAGGGTTTGGAGTGAACAGCCTGGGTTTGAATCCCAGCTCTTCCAGCTGGATGCCTTTGGGTATGTCACCTGTCCTCTTTGAGTATCAGTTTCCCTCTCTGTGGAATGAAGGTAACAACAGAATCTACCGCCTAGTATCATCATGAGGGTTCAAAGAGATGGTTCGTGTAAACGGTTAGCATATTCCTGGCGCATGACCAGCATTCAGTAAGTGGCAGTGCTGTTTGTTGTAGGGCTTCCATGAGCAGATGAGCTCATGGTGTTGGTTTTCCAAATGCATGTGGCTGGAGACTGGTGATCGGGCATGGATCCAGAGATTCACCCATTCATTCAACGCTTACTGAGTGCCTCCTGTGTACCAGGCACTGTCCTAGCACGAGGCACACAATAGACAAAAAAAAAAAAAAATCCCTTCTCAAGGATCTGGTATTCTAGTCTGTGAAATGATGGATCAATGGTTATACAGATGGAAAAGGAGATCCATGAATATAGACGGATAAATGGAGACTTAGATGTATGGCTTTCAGCTCAAAGTAGGAGAAAACCCAACCAACAGTAGCTGAAATCATAAACCAGCCATTATTTCCTAGGATAGATGGTCCTGTGGTTTGCAACTCAGTGATGCCACCAAGGATCCGGTGTGCTTCTATACTTCAGCTCTACCTCTCTCGGTGGGGTGGATTTTCATCCTTAGGCTTATTGTTTCATGGTCACAGAATGGCTGCTACAGCTCCAGGCATCACATCTGCCTGTGATTGTGATCCAAGGAGGAAAGGTAAGAAGGGCAACCAAAGCCTTTCTCCTCCTGTGACTCTCCCTTTTATCAGGGGAGCAGTCTCTCCCAGAAACCTCTTACAGACCTCCCTTTACAGCTCATTGGCTAGAAGCAGCATGGCCCATTCACTGGCAAAGTGGAAAAGGGCTACTGTGATGGGCTTACACTGGTATCACATCTCCCTTGGTGTTGGGCACATTGCTACCTGAACAAAATCAACCTTCATTCACCAAGGAGGAAGAAGAAATGGCTGTTGGTGGGTGACCAATGGCTTCTGCTTCCCAGCTGGCCCGAGAGTCTCTTTGGTAGAGAGAAGTTAGAGGTACCAGCTGAAGGGTCTGTTTTGGGATACTTAGGGTTCAAGACTGCCCCCTGAAGCTTCAGTGGCTTGTTCAATAGTGAGTTGAGGAGGAGGCTTTCTCCCTTTCTGCTGCATGGGGCACAGAGGTGGCCATCTGGCGTAACTGTGGAGTGGCAGGGGACAGGAAGCAGCAGCTGTGCTGGAAAGGAAAACAGGCAAGTCAAAGCAGCACTGAGGTCCCTCTCTTTCTGGCTGGTGAGCATCCTGGTAAGTGCCAGAAAAATATATGCAAAGACTCCTCTATCCGGGGGCCTGATGGACTCCCTCTTGGACACCCACAGACAGAAAGCCCGAACCCAGGACCCAACAGCCTCCTCCCAGGCTTTCCCAGGGCCCTGCCTGTCTCCATCATCACCACGCACCCTGATGACTTCTTGGTATACCTGTCTTTTCTGCTAGACTCCTCCAGCAACTAGATCGTGACTTTGTGGCACAGGGGCTGGTCTTTTTTGTTCTCTGACTTCAGGGTCTAACTCGGTGGCTGGCACATGGCAGGGGCTCAGTAAATAAATAGAGAAAGAATGAATGAAGATTCACAAAGCATAATGGAAATGCAGAGGGAGTAGCTAACACTGGGGAGGGGTAGGAGAGTCATACGAGGAGATGATGTCAGTTAGGTATTAAGGGATGAGTGGGAATTTTCCAGATGGAGAAGGAGGGTGGGTTTGCAGGAAGGGCGAGGAGCAGGTGCACATGCCTGAGGCATGGAAGAGCACAGTGTGCTTGCAGAGCGATTGGTGCAGCAGGTCTGGGGAGCGGTGTTAGGACAGGGGGTGGTGTCAGTGACTCCAAGGGGGTCGGCAGAGATCATGCGAAGGACCTTGTGAGCTGTGCTTGGTTGTGGGCTTTACTCCGAAGGTCATTGGGAGCTACTGGGTGTTTGTGAGCGGATGGATGAGATGGTGAAACTTGTGTTGTAGAAAGATGACTTTGGCAATGGTGGCCTGGAGGGGTAGGAGTCAAGAGAGGAGGCTGGGCTGGGAGGCTATTAATACTCACTGTGATATGTCTGGAGGCTGATTCCTGGCCTTACCTCCAACTCCTGGCGCAGGAAGTGGGATGGGGACGGGCACCGTTACAGCAGCCCTGTCTCCACTGTGAGGGGTAGTCTGAGGAAGGGGAGCCAATGTCAGCATGGATGGTGAGGGAACTTTCCCATCACCTTGGCTGTCATCCAGGGGCCCGGCTGGGGTCTCTGGGGGATATCTCCCCCTCCTCCCACTAGATGTGGGGGGCTCATCCTGACTGAGGCTCTGCTCCCCTCTCTGTCTTCTAAGACAAGTTGAACCAGTTTGGGAGAAGTCTGGGGTGGAACCAGAAAGGGCGATCAATGGAGTTATTTAAAAAAATTCAAGGTAGGTTGGGCTCGTCGGGGAATCACCTGCTGAAACCCCCGGTCAGCAGCTGCCTGCCCAGTGGTGTCTGGAGGGCAGGCTTTCAGGAGAGCCAAACTCGAAGGTAGACTGAGTCACGGAGCCACCATTTCCTGAGCATCTGTGTCAGGGACTGTCGTGTTTAATCCTCAGGCAACCCTCCCAGGGTAGTATTATTACTTTAATCTTCAAAAGAAGAAACTGAGGCAAAGAGAGATGAAGGAGGTTAAGGACCTTGCCTAAGGTCACCTAGCAGAGTCCCAGTGCAGCAGGGAAAGGCCCAGCTGGTTCTCCCGGACCAGCTGCAAACTTTGCTGATTTTGTCCCAGATACATCATCGCTGCTCAGCCTATGTCCCTGTGCCCGCAAAGTAGCCAGTGTTTATTAAACACCCTCACAGCGCCATTATGTCATTTCCAATCCTTGCAACAACCCATTCGAAGTGAAGGACATTATGCCCATTTCACAGAAGAAGCGTTGAGGCTCCAAGAGCTGGAAGGACCTGTTGGAGGACACATAACTGGTAAGCCGTGAAAGCACGTCTGAATCCAGTCTGAGCTCAGCACGGGAGCTCATCTTGCTTCCTCTTTCTCTCTCTGCTGCTCTCCCCGAGGACAGCACTTCTTCCCTGCCCAGCTTTTCCCCAGACCTTTCTTCCTTCCCCCTCCTGCCAGGTGGAACCTGCACCCCGGCACTTCTGCTCAGACCTGTCTGTTAATGAGCAAAGAAAGTAAGCGTGTGTGCGTGTGTTAAAATGAGTCAGCAGGTTGTCCAAGCAGAAGTCTCTAGACGGCAGTGTGCAATGCCGTTGACAGAGTCAATTACTGTAGCTCCAGGGAAGGGCTGTTTAGCATCTTGAAAGAATTAACCAACCAGTGCATAATTATTGCAAATGAACCGCCTCTTAATTATATCCGTGTTTCCATTATACACCCTGGTGCGCTCCAGCTCCTGCAATGCCTGGCCCCGGGTTACTCCGTCCCCTTTGCCACAGCCAACTTCTTCGAGAGAACCGCAACGCTGCTACTCTTCTTGAACTATTAACGTCAAGGTCACCTGTACTTTAGCTTGTGGACATTTCTGCCCGAAATACAGGAAAAGAGCAAAGCAGTTTTGACAGGCTCCAGCCTTGCCATACTCCCACGGAGCTGTCTTCTGCCAGATCTAATTGAGTTCAATGATAATAGCTCCCTTTGCCTTTGTACCTCCTGCCCGCCAGATGCTTTGGGTGATTCTCGCCTGCACAGTACGTATTGTCATTCTCCATTTTACAGATGGGAAGACTGAGGCCTGAAGGTGATAGGGACTTGCCCAAGGTCGTCTATGTAGTAAATTGCAGAAATAGTATTTAACCTGGGGTCTACCTGGAGTCTGGGTCTGTGCTCTGTGCTGGGAGAGCAGGCCACTCTTTTCCCCCTGCCAACCCCACACGTGTCTGGGGGAGCTGCTCTGCCCCAGTCCTGTTCCAGGGTGCGGGGATGTGGCAAAGCTCAGCGCTTGTCTATGGTGTCTCTGGCCTCAGATGCAGTGAACCGATCTCTTAAGGTCTAGTTAGAGTTTGTCTCAAACCTCATTTTATGCCAGGGGCCAGCTTCGCCCAACGTTTCTGAGAAGTCCCTGGAGGCCCTCATTTCTTGGGTTGGGCTGGTTCTGGCTCTCCTGGCTGACTGTCCTGCTGTTCCCATTCCACATGATTCCATTCAGTGTCAAACGGGATGGAGCAGACGGTCTTTGCATGCACCGCCCACTGGATAGCTCCTGCTCACACCAGACGTTCGTACGTACAGAGTTTCGGGGAAGGTGAGGAGGTGGGTTATGTGGCCGAAGGTCCAACAATTTTCAACTGAGTTCTTAGGCATTCTGTTGTTGTGTGTAAGCGTTTTATTCAAGTACCTACGGAAACTAAGTCATGAATGTACAGCTTAATGAATTTTCCACAAAGTAAATACAACCATGTGTAACCAGTGCCTGGACTGGGAGTAGAGCATTCTAGCACCTGACAGCCCCTCCTCCCCAAACTCAGAAGCCCTTCCCAATTCTTCCCCTGTCCATGCACTGTGCATACAGCATGCGGCTAATACTGAAGAACATTTAGTGGGTGCTAAATGCCTTATGTATATCATCTCACTTCATCCCCCCATATACTCTAAGAGAAAGGTACTGTTACTGTCCCCATTTTACAGATGCGGATATCAAGGCTTGGGTTAATTTGCCCAGATTGTTTCTGCAGATGGTGGAGGCAGGATTTGAACCTGGGGCCACTTCACTCCCATGTCCTGACTCTTATCCTCTAGCCTGGGAAAGTATCGTGTACTTGACTCCTCTGTATATTCCAAGCCCTCACTGAACACGAATTCTACTTTCCCAAAGTGGAATCTCGTAGTGGTCTTTGGTGTCTGATATGCTGCAGTGCATCCAGAAGGCACCTAATAAATGCTGAATGGATGAATGACTAAACCAAATGCCGTTGTGTGAGGCATAAATTGTCTACTCAGATCCTGGCTTGGAGAGAAAAAGTTACATGAAGGAAAATAGTTTGCAGGTATTTTCAAGAAACCAACCATTTGCACGCCTGCAGGTTGCAAGGCATAAGCCATCCTTAGGTCTTTACTTCCTCAACATTTCCTCACGTTAATTTGCGGTAACAGGACATGAAAAGAAAGAAACAAAGCGATGAGGTGGGGAAAGGCTTCTCGGCTCCCGTTGAGGGAGGCATGCAAGATGGATGGAGTGCTCTGCTATCCTCTCAAAGTTCACGCTGTTTTTACTCCAGAGTTGTTTTCCCAAGTGATTTATTGTGCTATCTAGAAAATCAATTTTTTTTTCTCGAGCCCACAGAAGAGTCTCCGTGTTTGAAAACACATTTGTGTCCTTAAAACTAACATAGTCAGTCTTATTGCCTCTGGTATCTGTAAGCAAATCCATTCCATGCTATTTTTAGGGTCATTTCCAGAAAAATAATTTACTTTTCATTGTGGAGTGTGTCAAGCTAAGTGGGGTTATTTTCTTTCCCGAGTTGGACGAGTAAATCCTGTCCCTAAAAGATAGGGATTTAAAACTGCTTCTGCAGACGTGGGGCTCGTGGTTGGGTTTATCTTGTGGATTAAAATAACAAGGAGCTACCAGAAGGTCTTGGTGTCCTATATGCTTTGTTACCATCTATCAGATCTATTTTCTTAAGTAGTCAGAGCTGTTTGTGCTACTAATAATAATAGCTCTACCAAGAATTGCCTTTGGGTGCTAAAAATAGCTCCTTTCCTAGGGTCTAGGACTTTCCAAAGTCTAAGCTAAGAACATAGACTTTGGCGTTGCATGTACCAGGATTCAAATCCGGACAAGCCACTCAACCTCCCTGGCTAGGTTTCCTGATCTGAAAAACAGGAAGGATAATGTTACCTGCCCCGTCAAGTTCTATCAGGGGCAAAGCAAGGGAAGGCATGATTATCAGGGTGGATGTCTCCAATAGGCAAAGAAAGCACAAAGTCTAGGACCCATGATTTTTTTAGGGACCCACAAAAATGTTTTCATTTTAATTTTTTTAAATCAGAAGAAAAATATGAATGTAACAATGACTACATAATAATAAATCTAGCCCAGATTATATTTCTCCTTATAACACAATCATAAAACATAATTTTCCATATTTTTTAATGAAGGAAGGAGCCCATGAAGGCAAATGTGTCCAGGGATCCATGAAAGTCATAAGGCTGCCCTGCTGTGTATCAGCTGGGATTAGATTACCCAATAACAATAGTTTCAACAAATGGAAGTATATTTTTCTCTTGGGTAAAAGAAGTCCAGAAGTTGAAAAACTGAGGTTGGTTTGGCAACTCATTGGTCTTCGAGGCCTTGGACTTTTACTTTTCTGCAGTACCTCCCTCAAATTTACCTCATGGCCCAAAATAGCTGCTGGAGCATTAGGCATCATGTCTGCATTCCAGGCATCAGGAAGAAAGAAGGGGCAAAAAGCAAAAGGAATCCACTTCTCAGCTAGAGCAGCTCCCTTTAAGGAATTTTCTAAGAATTTCTGCACAACACCAAACTTGTGGTCCCAAGGCTATAGCTTAGCTATGGGGTGGGGGGCAGGAAATGTCATGTTTTGGTTGGATGCACTGCCTTTCTAGATAAAAGTTGAGTTTAAACCAAAGAAAGGGAAGAATAGGGCAGGGCACGTGACTCAGAAGGAAGGAGACAGTAGCTTTCTCTATGGGGAACACCTTGACCAAGAGGGAGACAGGAGAGAGCTGGGTCAACAGAATCCTTCTGCCAGGTTCCTCAGCTGTGGTGTGGAGCTTCATCTGGGTCTGAAGGGGGTGGGGCATCCCTGCACACATGGGGCTCTGATCACATGAGAGGGTCAAGAGGGAAGGGATGGAGGGAATCCGGCAGATTCATGCACTCTGTGCCCCATACACCTGGTCCCCTCCTTCTATAAGCTCCCTCTATACAAATATCCCTTCTTTGGAAAAGCCATCCCTGGCCCCTGGATCTAAGCATCCAGCCTCTGCCCCACTTTTACTCACCTTGGGCTATTTTTCCCCTCAAACACGTGTCACTGTAGGTTTCCTCACTTGTCTGTCTCCCCTGCTAGCGTGTGAGCTGCATAGGAGGGAAGATCTTTCCTGTCCTGCCCCTCCCAGCTTCCCACCCCCAGCACCTGCAGCGTTTCATGCCTGGCAGGTGGTGGGCGCTCCTGCATGTCAAACGAATAGTGTGATATATGAATATCGGCCACCGGGAGACTGGATTAGCATGGGCTCTGGTAACTTCTCCCTGCTCTCACACTCTCCTCCATGCATCTCAGCCATCTGGCTTCATTAACTGTCATTCCATAGACAGTGGTTGAGAACCTACTCTGTGCTAGGTTGCTGTTCTGGGCTCCAGGAATCCAGCAGGAAGCAAAGTAGACAAAAATCCCTACCTCTCATGGAGTTTATCTTCTAATGGGGGAGGGAGACAAATAAATATGTCAGCTGATGATCCATGGCATGGAGCCAACCAAAACAGGGAGGGAGCTAAGTTCTGGGAGTGGAGTGGTGTCATTTATATAGAGTGGCCAAAGAAAGGCTTCACTGTGAAGTGGTAAGAGTGGAGCAAAAACCTGAAGGAGCTGGGGGCCAGCCCTGTGGACATCTAGAATAAAGATGTTCTAGGCAGAGGGAACAGTAGGTGCAAAGGCCCTGAGGCAGGAGCACGCCTGGTGTGTCAGAAGAACGGCAAGAGGGCCAGTGTGGTTAGTGGAGAGAGTGGGAGATGAGGTGGGGGTGCCAGGGTTAGGGAAGGTCACTTAGGGCCTGTAGGTCACTGTCAGATCTTCAGTTTGTATTCTGAAGGCGATGGGAAGCCACTGGAGAGTTTGGCGCAGGGGGAGGGACATGATTTGACTTGTTGTAAAAGGATGCCTCTGTCCGTGTGTTGCGGATTGGCCACGTTGGGTGGGAATACAAGCAGGGAGACCGGCTAGGGGCTGCTGCTTCATGAACGCCGAGTCTACGTGTTGACTCGGCCGGGCTCGTAAGGGATGCCTAGAGGACTGGTGAAACATTATTTCTGAGTGTGTCTCTGAAGGAGATCAGCCTTTGAATTGGTAGATTGAGAAAGAAGCCCGGCCTCCCCAGTGCAGGTGGGCATCAGCGATCCACTGAGGGCCTGAACAGAACAAAAAGGTGGAGGAAGAGTGAATCTGCTCTTACAGAAGCTGGTGCCTCCGCCTTCTCCTGCCTTTGCACAACGATGCTCCTTTTGGCCCTTTGGCCTTGGACCAGGACTCATGCTGTCAGCCCCCTGTTCTCGGGCCTTCAGGTTTGGATCAGAACTCTACCACCAGCTTCGCTGGGCCTATGCATGGCAGACCTCCATCATAACACCGTGAGCCAATTCCTCAGTATCCCTTTCTATGTATCTCTATATATCCTATTGGTTCTCTTTCTCTGGAGAACCCTGCCTCACGCATGCCACTTCCCAGTGAGAGATGACCATGGCTTGGACCAGGGGAGACGAAGAGGGGGAGGTGAGAAGTTGCAGTTTGGCTTGACATGATAGACTTTTCGCTTCTCATCCTGAAAGGTTTCTTCGTGGTGCCGTGTATGCCCTGCCCGGGTGATCAAGTTTCCACGGGAGAGGCTCCACTCTGTTGGAGGTCTAGCTATGTTAATCCCACTTGTGGACAAGGCTCAGCCCCCAAGTTTTCAGCAGATGGAGATGTGGGGGTTTCAGTGGCAGGGTGCAAGGTGAAACTAGCCTACGGACAAGGTGTTAAAAATATTTGAACTTCCTTTATAGGAGCTTGCTGCCGTCAGGTTTTGCTACAGACCCCACTGCTCTCTATCGTCTTTCACACACTGCCAGTTCCACCTGTTGACATTATCTTGTTTCTGAAGGAGACACACAAGGCTAGCATGAAGTGGTGTTGCTAATTCTACTTTGTAGCAGCTGGAATCTGTGTTATACAGATCTTGTTAACCCCATTTTACAGATACGGACAAATACGCTGGCCCAGAGCGATGAAATGACTAACACAAGGCCACATGGTTTTAGCTGTTGATTATGACTCTCTAGCTTCAAATCTCTCTCCAATCTACTGGCTTTTGTAATTAGTGAGACTTGAGAGAGAATTCTTCCTTCATCAGACAGATGTCATACCCTCCTTGTAAGTAGATGATTCCAGAAACAGAGTAACAGAGAGTTATGTTTGGATCCCCTTCCCACTCTCCAGTAAAGAAAAGAAAACACTCACTCCTGTGTGGGTCACATGAACTGCAAGGCCTGGGTAGCACGCCGCACGGGCTCGCTGCGTACAACAAAGCTTGCAGAAAAACGTGTGCACTTGTATTTCTCCAAACGAAGGATTTCTCTCCAAAAGACAATATCTGTAGCACCTGTACGGCCAACAGCATTTATTATGACACTTCTACCTCCATAGCCCTGTACCTATTTATTCTGTACCCCCTGGTCTTTGAAAATAATCTTTAGAGGGTGGTTCTTAGTAAAACTGGCCATCTTCTAAATTAAATCTCAATGACTTGATGAACCCCTTGCCAGGGAATGAGAATGCAGTGGAAGTAGAATTCTACTCCCAAGTGTCCCCAGAGCCTGCTCCAAGGACCAAGGGATTCAGAAGTAAAAGGGCATTTGTCCTATGTGGGATTCCAGGAGGGTGGGGCCGGGAAGGACATTGAACAGTCATGTACTTTTTTCTCCATTTTTCCAATTTCTCGACTGTTCCTATAGCAACCTTAATAGAGATTGGGTTGCTAGAAAAGCATTCGTTTCTATAGAAACAATTCGTTCTATAAGAGAAAAAGTTTACTTGGTAGCACATGAAATCTAATATTAGGATTTTGGTTTTGTTGGTGGATTTTTTTTTTTTTTTTTGTCAGCCAGAAGAATATTTCCCAGGCCACCTACAGACGTATGTTGCATCTCGGCTCAAATTGTCATCTCATCGTCTGTTGTCATAGGGGTTCTAGGTGGAGGTTACAGAGCTTCATTCCCTTGGGATCTTTACTGAGAATATATATAATTTACAAAATTTTAGTCTGCTCGTATGCTCAGATATAAGGGGCTGGACTAGACGATCTCTAGATTTTCAGTGTAGGAATCTGTGGTTTCTCTTGACTTTCTGTGAAAACCATGAGGGCTTTTTACTAGACCCAGATAGATGGTTTTGGTTGCAAGTGACAGAAATCTAACTCAAAACTGGTTAAGAAAAAGAAAAAAGAGGGGTGGGATATATTAGTTCTCTGATTTTAGAAGTCTGGAAGTGTCAGGTCTGGCTGGATCCAGGGCTCATTAAGGTGTCGCCTTCCACCGTCTTGGCTTCATTCCACTGTTCTTCATTCTGTGTATTGACTCTTCTCATGAAGTTAAGTCTCCAGAAAGTACCCTTTTTCTACTAGTTCTAGGAAACTTCCTGGGGATGACTCTAATGGGGCTGATTTAGGCCACACGCTCACTGCTGAACCAAAACTGGGAACCTCAGGGAATGAAATGAGTGGATGGGCCAGGCCTGGTCAGATGTTCACCTTTGGGGTCAGAGGTGAGGTCAGCAGCGCCCAGCCTCCACAGACTGAGAGAGAAGGAATAGTTTCCATAGAGGAAAATCAGGAGGCAGCGTTAGAAAAAAAGGCGGAGAGATACGATCTCGGCACCAGCCAGTCACGCCAGCGACCCAGCTGACCACATTCTAGAATTAGAGTCTTGACCCTTAAAATCTGCAGAGAGAGAGCTCAGTTTTCCTTTCCCATTTCATTTTTCTAATTAATCTGCTACCAGCTTCACCTCAAGAACATCTTTCAAACAAGAATTTTTTTTTTCTTCTGAAAGGAGTTGAAAAAAAAAATCAGAATACATTTGCATGTTACCTAAAACATTTTAAACCCGTGTCTTATCTTTGTCACTGCACAGTCTTTTCTTTTCAGTGCTGGTATTTCTATAATTACAGTCACCTTCAGCCTCACCAGTTCCTTCTCAAAAAGGTTATTCTGAACAGGGGACAAAAAAAAAAAATCATTTGGAAACACGGCCAAGGCCCGTTTTTCAATTGTCTTTTCATCCCAAAGTTCAGAGATTTCTAGAAAATCACGTGTCAGTAGATGCAGCACATAAACAACCACATATAGGTGTGTTTTTTTGGGGAAAAGAAATATTCCCTGAGATGATTGAAGGTGTGAATTACTTCAGGGAGGGTGTTGGTGTGTGGCCAGTAATTTAAATTAACTGGATTTCTGGGGCTTATTAAGAGCTTAAAATCAGATTGTTAAAATTCAGAGAGCGTTTTAGTTCATATTTAATTTCTGCTATAGGCACTCGTTCGCTTTAAAAATGCTTTGTTTTCATTGTTGTTAGCTTGCAAAGATATTTGAAAGTTTAAAATATCCTTAGGAGTTTTCTTCTTTGTTAATAAACTGGGTTACTGATTTCCATGGAGATTACTGCCAGCAAAGCTCTTATGTTTTAGGCAAGGAGCTATCGTGTCGGGATCAAAAGAGAATCATTTGAAACCTTTCATCTCGTGGCAAGACCAGGTGTTTCTCATGAATGAATCCTGGGGTCTCCGTGGGGCATTTGAGAAGCCCTTCAAGATACCCAGACTTGCGCTTCAGAAGAGAAAATCTTTCAAATTGGGGTCTTAAATGAGGGACTTTGACAAGCCTGGTTGTAGGAAGTGAGCCCCTGTGCACTGTGTTGGAGGAATTTGTCTGCGTTCTGTTGCTGAATGGGGGTGTCCTTCCTACTACCAAGAGTGAACGTTGATGTCCGGCTTTAAACCCCGCCCTGTGCGGCCACCCAGAGGCACTGGCCTCAGGAGAGGCTCGGATGCATGTGGGGAATTGGGGACCAGTGTCGTACAGCTTCCAAACCTGAATGTGCAATGTCACCAAGCATCTCGTTCAAATGCGTGTTCTGAGGCAGTAGCTCGGGGGTGGGGCCTGGAATTCTGCCTTTATAGCAAACTCCCAGAGGGTCCCCGTGCTGCTGGCTGGTGGACCAGGCTTGGAGCAGGGAGAGGGTAGACCGCTTCTTCCATTTGCCTCCACCAGGAAAGAGCCTGAAAATCATATCTTGGATTCAGCTGGTCTTGAGCAGTGCCAGCTCTGGCAAAGCCTGGGACTTGATGTCACACCTGGAAAAGAAATCCTGTGCGAAGGGTAAGGCCCAAACGCTGTCTAAACCAGAGGCGCTAGATGAGGGCCTGATCCTGGCAGAGAATCAGGCTGCAAGGAGAGAGAGAGAGAGAGAAAGAGAAAGAGGACAAATCAGCGATGATTCAGGCAACACTCATCTTTCAAAGCAGGAATGGAAATGAAGTCTGTTGTTCCTTCAGAATTTCCTTAAGAATCTTCCTTAACTGTGGAGACTGTGTTCCCCGAGGGAGTGGTGATATTCAGTAATATTTCTGTTCATTTAGCTAAAGGCAGATTTCTCTGTGCTCCTCACTGGGGGATGATCTTGTACCTGACTCGTTAGATAAGAAGAAGCCACGCTGAAGAATTTCATCAGAATTCTCAATGAAGTGGCAGAATCGGAGGAGAGAAGGGAGCTGGCCTCTCTGAGCATTTTGGAGCATCGCAAAGCGGGCAGGCTGTATCAGGTAGCTAGTGCTGCGTAAGAAACCACCCCAAAACTTAGCTCTACACAATAACCTTTTATGATTTCTCACGTGTTCAAGGGTAAGCTGCCCAGGTGTGCCCATCTCAGCTGCTTCCATTCACGGGTCTGTGGTCAACAGGTGGCCGTGGCTGGGTGGTCTAACGTGGCCATGGCTGGGATGACTCAGCTTTCCTCCACGTATTTTCACATGCCTCACAGTCAGGGCATGGTCTCATGGGGGTGGCAGCTGTCCACGAGAGAGCCAACCACGGAAGAGGACAAGCTGGTGGCAGCTATCCACGAGACAGCCAGTCACGTAAGAGGACAAGCAGGAATCCACACCTGCTTCTCAAGTATTGCTTGTGTCACATTCGCTGATATATTCCATGGGCCACATCAAGTCGTCCGCCCAAGCCCCACAGAGGGAGGGACCACAAAGTCAGGACAAAGGGTCTGGATGCAGGGAGGCCTGTCATTGGGGCCACTGGTAGAATCAATCGACTGCACAGACCCTGACTTAAAGCTTGAGGCTGAGTCTGTAAGTCTTTGAGGATAGGTAGGACTCGCACATTCATTCACTCACTCACTCACTCATTCATTCATGAAACATTAATTGTCTTTCTTTTATGCAAAGCACCAGGCTCTGTCAGACTTTACTTGGACGTTTCACTTGCTGCAAGATTCACACCCACTTAAATTCCACCTCCAGACAATCTCCATGTGGAAACTGTGAAAAGCTTTTGCTCACTCTTCTGGGGGAGCTAGAGGGCCTGTGGAGTCATAATCTGTGGCCTGGGGAGGAGGGTCCACTTCCCAAAGTCCATGGGGCAGCCCCTGCCTGTTGCCACAGAGATGCTGGGTAGCTTTAAGGCCACCCCACCCGCCACCCACTTCAGGGGCCGCCGCCTTTCAAGACCGAAGGGCCTGAGCGGGCCTGGCTCGCGCTCGGAAGGTCTGTGGCCCACTCTGTCCTCAGGGTTCCTTTGGAGCCTATTTTTATTGTCATCGGTGCAAATAGCAGTTTTTCTTTCACAGTTTTGTTCGATTTTGGTGGATTTAAAAGCATAGTGTAAGCCCTGAAGTGCCATGAAAATGTCGGGGTTTCTTATGGTTACGGGTAGGAAGGAGGACCCGAGGGACCCTCCTTGTCTGGTAGTTAATGATGGCTCTGGGCCGGGCAGTGTGAGGTTGGGAGGAAGGGAGAAAGAGCCCAGCTTTGGGACAGTTGCAGATTTCTTTGATGCGAATCCTCACATCACACCGATTTCTACCATGGTTGCCCCCGGTGATTTCATAACCTGCTTGTAAAATTCTCACCTTGATAACAGCATTCCTGGCTTTCTCAAGCAGGTAAGAGCCAGCCCCAGCTCAGCCTGGCCCAGCTCAGGTGTCAAATGGCCTGGATTGCCACCAGCTCCGCCTCCGACTACATCCGTGATTTTGTGCCAGTGGCTAAGGTCTGTTTCCTCCTCTGTAAATGGGGATAAAATAGTACCTGAAACACAGCTCATGCGTGTGAGGTGTTTCCCACGTAGTAAGCGCTCAGTAAAGGCCACCCGCTGCTGTTATCCCCATACCGCGCTTGCTCAACTGATGGCGTGAGGGTCTGGGTGGACACACTCACACCCCAGGGTTACCCAGTCCTGTCGTCTGAAAGCTGTTGGCTCACCCCGTTTCCTGCCCAGGCCCCTCGAGAACACCCAGCCTCTTACACATCATTTCTTCGTCTCGTCCTGCAGAGCTCAGAGCACTTGCCTTGGGTCAGGCTCCTCACAAACAGCATCTCGCTGAGTCCGCTCAGCAGCCCTGTGAAGGAAGTACACTTTTAATACTCCCATTTTACAGATGGGACAACTGAGACCAGGGAGACTGAGTAACTCTCACAGTTACCAGTAAGGAGAGGCAGGATTTGAATTCTTGGATCTAAACCTCTCCCCACCCCATTGCTTTTTTACAGGAAAAATCCCATTTATCTAACTTCCTGGTTTTCTTTATTCCTTTTTTATAGCAGCTTTATTGAAATTTAATTTGCATACATAAAATTCCTTTTAAAGTGTGCTACTGGATTTTTAATATATTCTCAGAGCTGTGCAAACATCACAATTGTCTAATTTTAGAACCTTTCCATCACCCTCAAAAGAAAACCTAGATGCCCCCTCTTCTTCCCAAAGAAACTCAGAGACACTGGACATCTCTCCCGGCTTCCACAGAAACCAGCCCCGGCTCAGCCAGCTGGCCGCATGGGGACGTGGGGGGACTGTCAAGCAGGAGCGTTTTGCCCACATTCATGGAACACCTTGTCCAAGCCCAGAAGCCATCACCTGATTATATTGAGTCATTTATTCTGCCCCCGCCCCAATGTGAAGGGGGACAATGTAATTATTTCCAGGGCCACAGACTGTTCCCATTTTATTGCCTGGCTTCCTCTCCCCACACAACTTTCTTGGTTTTAGGAGAAAGAAGGCAAGTGGGGAGCACTGGTACCCTCTTTGCCTCTGATTAGAAGCTCCCCTTGTCAAAGCGTTTGCTCTCCTATTCCCGCACCTTCTTTCAGCCGCCCCTTCCCACTGCCATCAAATATCATCTGATTTCAGGAGCTGGAGTGAAGGAGCCGTGATTGGGACCCCCTGGCGTGCCAATCAAATATAGAAATTCACGAGTGGCTTTTCCAGACAAACCTGGAGGCTGCTGTTTGGTACTTAAAAATCAGGCTGTGTTTAATCACTGCGGGGGCGGGGCGGGGGAAGTGTGTGTGGAATATGTATCAATTGCCGAATGATCATAGTATTGTCTAAACAGCCCTTTGAATTTGTAAATGACACATGGCAGGGGTATTTTTAGCTCCTGTGCTTCAGAAGGTGAGCAGTCCCCCCACCCCTCACCGCCAGGACGCTTCTCACGTGATAATCTCTCGCGTTCTGTTCTTTCACCTTCCTTGGGGCTGTTAAATATGCAAATCGCGTTCATCTCCCTCACCTTCCAGACTTTTTCTTTGTTCAGTGGTGGTGGGTGTGAAGCAAGAAAAAGGTAGTTGAGCAAAATAATTTATCTTTGGTTGTGTTTAAGCCCGAGAGTCTTCGATTTGTAAGCAGTGCCTTGGGGGTGTATTTGCATTTCCTGGACGCCTTTTCTTTTTTCTTTTCT
This sequence comes from Ursus arctos, assembly GCF_023065955.2. Taxonomy (NCBI): domain Eukaryota; kingdom Metazoa; phylum Chordata; class Mammalia; order Carnivora; family Ursidae; genus Ursus; species Ursus arctos. The sequence continues at coordinate 10,496,275 of NW_026622830.1, read as the reverse complement.
TTTTTTTTTTTTTTTTTTTTTTACAGTGAATTCTGTTGGCATTTGGAAAGAAAGAATTTTAGCAACATTCCAATGGATCCCATGGTGAGAGAAAGACCCCATCCTAGGCCCATCACAAGACCCATAAAACACCTTCAGGGACCCTTATCCCCAGTGCCCTTGGGGATTATTTCCTGGGTGGTACATTTCAGCTTAAAGACCAGAGCTTGACCTTGTCCACAGAACAGGACATTTCTCTTCTCTGTGGACTGCAGGCCCTTTCCCATGGAGGGAAGTCAGTGAGTACTTGTTAAATGAGTAAACTTCAGGACCAGGCGTGAGGGCGCTCTCGGTGCTTTTTTTTATTATAAATAACCCCGACCCCCCAATCGCAATAATGTATGAACAACATCATTCGCCAAAATAATAATAGCTCACTACATGGCAGGCACCGTTCCAAGTACTTTTACATGAGCCATGTTTATCTTCCTAGGATGACAGGGTTTCTCGATTTTGCATTGTTGATATTTGGGGCAGACAACTCTTTGTTGCAGGGTGCTGTCCTGATGCTGACAGTGTCCCCAGCCCGACTATACTCACTGCCCCCCCGTATGGCAACCGTAAAGGTCTGCAGACATCACCAAATGTCCCCTGAGGGTGGGGGTCACCCACAGGTGAGAACCACTGGGGCATTTGAGGAGGCAAAAAAGAAGTGGAGGAAAACCAGGAGGGAAAGGTGAAATAGGAAAATAGGAGAGAAACCCACACAGAGGAAAGGCGAGGTGTGAGCACAGAGGGAGACAGGTCAGGGCAGAGAGGGGCTCAGGAGACCTGGCCTTGGGGCTCCACCCCACGACTAAATTGGCTCTGGGCACCCTGGGTAAGTCTTCACTTTCCTTGTGCCTGGGTTTTCTGCTCTGTAAAATGGGCAGCTGGCACACACGGTTTGTTGTCTAGAGCACATAAATAAATTGCCTGTCGGGAAAGTGCACTGCGGATCCGCGTAATTCTTATTTTTTTTTTTTTAAGATTTAGTTATTTTAGAGAGAGAAGGAGAGAGCATGGGTGGGGGGGAGGGGCAGAGGGAGAGGGAGAGAATCTCATACAGACGAGGAGCACAATCTTGAGATCACGACCTGAGCCAAAATGAGTCAGACACTTAACCGGCTGAGCCCCCCAGACCCACGTGATTCTTGTTGCTGCCCGCGTGTTAACCACATGCACGTGGACTCGGATCGGTTCTCTTTCTCCAAGCCCGGTGGGCTAGCAAAGAGGCTACTCCTGAGTTTGCTGTGCACCCTGTGAGGATTGGGAGTACGTCACGGCATTCTTGTTTACGACCAGGAAATAATCTGATTAAAAGCACATTTGGATAAGAAGCGAGGCAGAGCATTGATGGGCCAGCCAGAGGTGAGCTTTGTGGAAGGGAAAATAGGTTTGGGATTTCCAGGTGTAGATGCCTCTGGACTGCCTGTCCTGCCTTCCTTCTCTTCCCTGCAGAATTCAGCCATAGGAACTTCTCAAGCAGTTTGGAAAATGCAGCACTGAGAGCTGTACTCGGCAAGTATGGATCTTTGTCCAGGCACTTAGGTGGACCAGAAATAGAACATTCCTTTATTTTCTTAACTCTACTTCAGGCCTGCCTCCTTGTTCTTGGGACTCCTGTACCACCATCTCCCCAGGGTGAAGAAGGTTTTGGGGGACTAGACTTGAAGCACCGGTAGGGTCTTGTGGTCATCTGTCCACATTGGTCACTTTGGAGAAACACAATTACCCAGACACTCCCACGTCTGTTGCTTCTGTTGGTCAGACTGAGACCCGGTGACCATGCCTCTCCAAGGGCACGATACTGCTCCACACACCTGTAGCATGGCCCAGAACCAGGGTCCTGGACCCCTACTCAAAGGCCCACAGTCTCAAGACTCCCCTGGGCTCCTCCCTCCCTCTCCCCTTTGGCATTCCTTAGGGGTGCTGGGGTCTTCTCTTGGTTTTCCAGGACATGTGGCTGAATCCCATCCAAGAGTTATTTGTCCTTTACAAACAAAGCTAGTGGTAAGATCGTCTTCCAGATCATTCCAGCTTCTATCCTCCTGCTAACTCCCCCTCTTTCTTTCTCGCCGCTGCCCAGACAAGCAAGCACAGAACTGACCTTGCTAGGATGGGGGACGGGAAAGTGAATACAGAGGGGAGAAACCCAGGCATTAAAACTGCAAAAAAAAAAAAAAAAAAAGGTCCTATATGCTATTGGTCATGCCCAGAATTCTTGGCCCACCCGGGCCAGGGTTGCAAAGCATGGAGATCCATGCAAGACCAGAGCCAGGACATACGGACCGTGCTGGCGCGTAGTAGGTGCTCAACAAACATTTGGTGAGAGAGTGAATGGTGCTTTTTTGTGAAGTCAAACTCCATGCCCTGAAAAGGAAACTCACTCAGTGCGTGAGCAACGAAAGCGAGATTGGGTTCTGACATTCCCCTGGTCGCTTTCTTCTTGTAACGAAGAGTCATTTTCGTTCCGTGCTCTGTGGCTCGGTACAAGTTGGGGATTTGCTCAGCCATGCCAAAGGGCCTTTTTCTTCTTTAATGTAGCATTGTTGCTCTGACATTTCCCCAACTCTCCGTCCTCCTCCATCTTCCTGGTTGTCAAGGAAACAGTTTCTAGGACAACCTGTTGACTTATTTGGCTGCCTAGTTTGTATTATCCAGTGTGGGGAGCTGTAGTGGAGGGTTTTTTTTTTAAAACGTCACCAAGGTAACCGCCAGCAGCCACTTAATTATAGTTTTAGGTAAAGATGAATTCTCTTTTGCAAATGTTAGTGTATTTTGGGGCTGGGGTGGGGGGTGGAGAACCACCCAGAGATTAACATTCTCTAATTATATGCTTTGGTTGTGGACAATTCAGTTTCATTTGCAACTAAACTTGGTTTCATTCAGAATTGATTTTTTTTTCCTCTCAAAAGATAAGGAAAACAAATGAAATGATGAAAACAAGGAGGAAGAGGGGGATCAGAGTGGCAGGAGGAGGCTTTGAGTGTGGGGGCATGGCTAGAATGCAGACATTGCTGACTGATGTCCCCCGCTAGCTGTTCCCCAAAACATACATTTATTGGTGGCTCTGAGAAGTGGTGTATACAGTGGTTACACGCCTGGGCTCTGCAGCCAGACTGCCTGGGTTCGAATCCCATTTGCAGCCTGCTAGCTGTTTGACCTCAGGCAAGTGACTTAACCTGTCTGTGCGTTAGTTCCCACAGCTGCAAAATGGGGAGATGGGGAGGAGTTAAGCTTCACTGTGGGTGTGCTGTGAGGTTTAAGATGTATTTTTTTGGCTCTTAGAAGAATAAGTCTTTACTTCATTTCTTGCTCCCAATGACCCTGTGAGGTAGGTATTATTATGACTTCCTTTTGGCCAGTGAGGAAATGAGGAGGGAAAAAGTAAGTTTGTTTGGTTTTTATTCAAAGATCGAACTTTTCAGGAACTCTTTGAGCTGTGAGTCACTCTGTTTTACGTTTCCTCCTTGGCTACACAGTATTGCTCAAACCAAGAACGGAAATGGAGCCTTTGGAGTTCACCCACGTGCGGGGAGTGTCACCCGGAGAGGAGCCCCTGGGGTTTGGTCGGGGAGGCTCTTAGGGAGACACCAGATCATTGCAGAGTCCTTGGGCCCTGAGCAGTTGCTGTGATGCTCAGAAAGTCCCGGGTCCTGTTCAGCTTCCTGGTCTGGGGGCAGTCAGGCTGCAGGTTCAGGAGCAGGTTGCTTCGGAGCTGGGGACCCCCATCCTGCCAGGTGAGCCAGAGACGGTGATGGGACCCATTCAATCCCGAGCAGGACCTCAAAGGTCTAGCTGTGTGACCTGAGGCAGGAGATTCCCTTAGGCTCCCAGAGGTCTGTACTTAGGAAATCAAAGAGTTTATCAGGATTTTAAATGCCGTGACTCCAAAGCGGAACTGAGAGTTGCAGATCCGTCACCAGGATCCTTGGCGGTCTGACTCTGGAGCCTGTCCTAAGTCCTGCTGTTCTGAGCAGTACGGAACGTGTGGCCTCTGAAGTCAGTGTCCTTGGGTTAGAATCTGCCATTTTCTCCTGGGCAAGTAATGCACCTGTCCATGCCTCAGTTTCCTCATTGGCCAAATGGAGACAACCACTGGGTTGTGGGAACAGGGAACGAAGTCAAGACTCCTGCAGTGCTCGTAACCATGTAACCCTCCACTAAATGTTCGGTAAGGGTGTAATCACTGGATTCCACTGTAACGCAATAACCATCCGTATTAGCCGGCAGGGGGCAGAGCGGTGGCTGAAAGAGTTAACACGCAGCCCCAGCCGGGCGTGCGCCAAGTGTGGGGTGCACATTCTCTCACTTAATCCTCACCATTATTATGTTGCTTCTCGTGTAGTTCCTACACAGATTTCTGTATCATTAATCTTGTTATTTTATAACCTACATTGTGTAGGCAGGTTTTTCTCTCTTCTTTTTAAATAAATCTCCCATTGGGGCCCTTTAAAAAAAACACCTCCTCCAATTGAGATTCAGCTCCACAGGCCAGCCCCCCTCTGATCTGCCATGCTAAGCCCACTGGGGAATATTTGTTTTGGGTGCTTTTTCCCTCTTCCTGTGGATTATGTATACTTTCATCATGTTAGAACGAAGACCTGAATAGCAATAAACATGTTGGTCAAGAGCAGCTGGAACAGTTGGGTTTTGGCATCAAATGCCCCAGACCCACGGGGATGGATTAATGAAGGTACCCGAGGCTGCTTCTCAGGCTGGGGGCTTCAAGGAGGGTGCAGAGCAAGCAGCCACCCAGCCCAGTCCACCTCCTCCCCACCCCACCCCCTGCCTCGTATTTTTTATTCATGACGATCTTTCACGAGGAACAGCAATCAGGAACACAAGCATGACATCCCTCTCTGCTCACTCTCCCCTCCAGGGATCACGGAAGGTTCTTTCTGGACATTGAAGATATGTCTCACCCGTTCCCCACCCCATTTTTAAAAAAGCCTCAGTGTTAGATCGAAAAGCACACATTCCAACAGGATGATTGAGGGAAGGTAATTATGTATTATTAAATGCAAAAAAAAAAAAGAGAGAGAGAGAGAGAAATCGCTCTTTGCAACACCCCTATGGCTTGGCAGAAATGAAAATAGCAAAATGTTTAAGTGGTTTTCCTGCCAGTGGGATGAATGGATGTCTGTGCTCTTGAGTTGAGGTCATTGGCTGTGGGAACTGAGCTCAGCACCAGAGAGACCCTGAGGGCTGGGGACAGATGGCTCTCTCGTGGGGGCCTTTGTGGGGACTTGGGCTGCAGAAGGGGAGGGAGGATGGAAGCACAGAAAAGATGCTTTCTCGTGTTTCCCTTGGCTCACGTGGGTGGTCTCCACATCTTTGGATAAGACTTTTTTTTTTTCGTAAATATTTTATTTTTTTATTTGAGAGAGAGAGCATGAGCAAGGTGGGTTAGAGGCAGAGGGAGAGGGAGAAGCAGGGTCCCTGCTGAGCAGGGAGCCCGAAGATGTGGGGCTCAATCCCAGGACCCTGAGATCATGACCTGAGCAGAAGGCAGACACTTCACCAGCTGCACCACCCAGGCGCCCTTGGATAGGACCTTTCTGTGCAAGATGGGGATAATAATACTTGCACATCAAAATCATACCCCATGTGGCCTTGCACTTTAAAGGTTGCAAAGTGACGTGGTGTGGAGTAGACATAAGCTCAGGCCAAAGTGCCTGGGTTGGAATCTCAACTCTGCTGCTTGTGACCTTGGGCAAGATATTCAATCTCTCTGAGGCCCCATTTTCCCATCTGAAAAAACGAGGGTGATAATGTTATATACTGGCCTCACAGTTGCTGCAGAATGAGTTAATACATGGAAAGCAATCAGAACAATGCCTCCTAGACACTCTCTTGTGTTCACTATTATGATTACATTTTTCTTCTCATCACCAATATCCAAATAAACCAAGTCAGCAAGACTGGCTCAGTTTCATCACAGAACTGCCAACTGGAAAAAAACAGGGATTTAAGCTCAGGACTTGGGGCTCCAAATCTTGTCAAATTTTCTCTGTGCCCTGTGGCTGCATTGTGAAGGGTGTTCTTTATTTGCAAAAGCTCCGACACTTGTTTCTGGCATTAACCAGACCTAAATACAAAGTCCTCCACAATTAGAGGACTCCAAACTTTTTGACCCTACCTTTCTGGTCCTCTGCATTTCTCTCTTGCTGTAAAATCGACTTTGTGATCACAACCAGGACATGACATTGCTAGGGGCAGACGTCAGCTCAAAACAAACCCCAAATGACCATCTGCAGGGAGGTCAGAATCAACCAGCGCACTGTCTCCGGAAGGTCAGCTGGGTTTCCAAACGAAAATCGTGAATCTTCTGAAAAAAAGCAGCTGGGAGTGGAAGTTCAGTCCCCAGAGCTTCCAGGTTCTCTGGTTGCCCCTCCTTTGATCCTGAAAAAGGGGATCAACTCAGACTCCCTTTGCAAGAAGGTGCTTCTCTTCTCAGCTAAGTTCACACCCAAAGTACATCTGCTGGGTCTGTCTCCCTTGTACAACTCAAAAGAAGGCAGCAGCCTTGAGGAGGGGCCCCACGTTGCTTGTTGCTTTTAGGAATCTTAGGCTGGGGTTAAGGACAAGGTCAACAGATGAAACTCTGAGCAATAAAGAAGGGGAGGCAGCCAGTCGTTTATTCTGGGACTCACCTCTAACTGCTCAGTCCCAGGAAGCCTGGGGATTGAGGAGTGTAAACACTCTCCTTGAGCTGTAGGAGGTGGTGCCCCCTCCCCCCTCCCCTCCCGGGCCCTGGATGCTCTGCACAGCCCAGGAGACCAGCTCTAGTCGGGCACAGGAACCCTGTGCCCGTGGCAAGCTGCCGCCAGCCTCATTCTGCATGGGGGTGTGTGGCTTACAGATGTCAGGAGTGTGGCATGGAAGTTGCATCTTTTCCTCTCATTACATATTCATGAGATGCTGATGAGAAAACTGCTACCCTGGCTGAGAGTTCACCTTGTGTTAAGTGCTGTATTTATATAACAGTGTGAGTGTTGCTACAATGTTGCTATTTGCTTCCCAATGACCATCCTTTCCTTGCCTGTTAAATATACCCGATCTCCTGCTATGTGGCAACATGCCCAGCTCTGGGGCAATCACGATTGTTTTAAGGCTTAAACTTTAAGCCCATCCTCACAGTCCTGTTTCTCATTTTTTTTCCCGGCTTCCTAGGAAGCTGTGAAGGGCTGTGAGGCCCATTGTAGACCAATGAAACATATGCGGAGGTCTGTGCTGGTGGCTCTTGAGAAAGCCTCATTTTTCTTAGATAAAAGAAGCAGATATGGCTGGCATAGCCCTCTGTCATGCCCCTTTGTCGCTTGCTTGCAAATGTGAAGGCTGGAGCTGGAGCAGCCACTTTGTAGCCCCAAGGAAAGGGTAAGCATCTCATCATTCAAAGTGTGGTCTGAGGGCCTGATTGTTACAAACACTGAATCTTAGACTCCACTTCAGATCTACGGAATCAAAACTGCCATTTTAATAGGATCTCCAGGTGACCTGTGTGCACATTAGAGTTTGAGAACCCTGCCTAGAGAGCCACACAAAGAGCTCTGTCTTGATGTTGTTGCTGAATCACTGCCAGTAAGAACCAACTTCTGAGCTTTTTTGTTTTTTGTTTTGTTTTAAGAGAGGAGCAGAGGGAGAGAGAGAATCTTAAGCAGGCTTCACACCTAGCACAGAGGCCGACACTGGGCTCGATGTCACAACCCTGAGATCATGACCTGAGCTGAAATCAAGAGTTGCTTAACTGACGGAGCCACCCAGGCACCCCTGGGTTTTTTGACATAGGTTTTCTGTTACTTGCAGCCAAAAGCATTTTAAGCTGATATGAGCACTTATAAGCTAAACAGCCTTATGTAAAACACCCCCTTCATCTCCCCAAAAGCTCAATGAAGAAAGGACTATTATTATCCCCATTTTACAGATAAGGAAACAATCCCCACACTATTTCCCAGGTAAGACACTGGTGAACTTGGTGAACCCCAGGTCCAGCTGGCCCCTGGACCTGGGCTCTGGGGCACGGTGCTGTGCTTCCTTTCACTAGAGCTCTCATTGTGGGGTATCCTCTCTGCCAGCTGCGAGGCGCCTTGAAAGGGCCTCTTCCCCTCCCTCTTGCCCCGAGCACAGCTCCCTGCTCTGCTGTTCCCCATCTGTCTTGCTTTGTAGCACTGGCCTCTCTTTCTTTTCACCAGTAATCCTGCCCTTCAGCTGCCCCATTAGTTTCAGAGCTCAGAGGAGAGCACCCTCTGACCCCCCACACAGGTGTGTAAGCCTTTCTCATCAGTTACCCTTAGGCCTTAAAGCGGGAGACTCCCCTTTAAATAGTGTGCATGAGAATCACCGGAGGAACCAGCGATGCATTTAAAAGCCAGATTCCAGGGTCTGAATGCCTGGAGGGTCTGACTCAGCAGGGCTGATGTGAGGCCCCAGAAATCAGTCTTCCACAGGGGTGACTCCCGGGTACCTCCCAGAGTCACATCTGGAACACACTCATCCCAGCTGGGCAAGTTTGGCAGGGAGGAGAGGAAGGCAGATGAGATGTGAAAGACACGTTTTATTTTTCCACAGTCACTTGATAAATGTTTTCTTTGGTGTTGGTCGCATAAAAACCCATCGAAATTCTCTGTGAATACAGTTTTCCTGTGGAGGAAGCAATGAAACTCCTCTGTATGGATCTCAACTCAGGAGCTGGAGTTGGTGGGCGCCTTCCAGCTCCGGGCAAACTTTTGGAGTTGGGACAACTCCTCGGGGTTGGATGCAGACTAAGAGGCCCACTCTGATGTGCGGAGTCAGGGGATCAAGGAGGGAGGTCAAGAACTTTTGCAATGAGGAGGAAAGGCTCATGGGTCTGTGTTAGGCAGAATGGCCCTGCAAAGACACCCACATCCTAATCCCTGGAACCTGTCAATATGTTATGCTGCTTGGCCAAAGGGACTTTGCAGATGTTGCTAAGGTTATAGATCTTAAAATAGGGAGAGTAGCTTAGATTATGCAGGTGGGCCCAGTCTAATCATGGGAGCCCTTAAAAGCAGAGAAATGTCTCCAGCTGGAGTCAGAGAGTCTGCAGAAAGTACATTCAGGAAGAGTTGCAGTGTGAGGGGGCTTGAGCTGCCGTTGCTGGAAAGCCCACATGGAAACCATGAGAAGGATGTTAGGGGTATGGACCAGCCCCGGGTGCTGGCCAGCAGGGAATGGGGACCTCAGTCCTACACCCACAAGGAACTGAATTCAGTCAGCAACCTGAATGAACTTGGAAGTGGATTCGTATCCAGAGCTTTTGGGAAGGATCAGAGCCCTGCTCACACCCTAACTTTGGCCTTTGAGACCCTAAGGGGAGGACCCAGTCCAGCTCACCTGGACTTCTGGCCAATACAAACTATGAGATAACAAATCTGTGTTGTTTCAAGCTGCTATGTTAGTGGCATTTGTGACAGCAGCCACAGAAAACTAACATGGGGTCCCATTCCAGAATCCAGGAAAGGACCTTCGCCATGATATCTGCTCATTCTCTCCTTCTGGCCTCACCTTTTCAGGTGGGTTCTTAAGGTATAAAGCCCTAACACAGAGCAAGTCCCCCATGCCCCTCACATGCTCCCTTGGGTTGTTACAGTCATTGTCCCTGACCGTATTCCCCACCCCTAGTTACTACTGTAGTGTATTTCCTTTCTGTTATTTTTCTATGCATTTTATTCACACAGTTGAGATGTGCAAAATGTACAAATCTGTATCCTGCTCTGCTCCTTACAGGAAGGATTCTTACACGCCCAAGTCTCTGCAAACCTCACTTTTGACGCCTGCGTGATGGTTCATCCAATGGAGGTACTGTACTTGACTTGTCCATTCTCCCATTCCCGGACTTCAATTTATGTCCTTCCTTCTCTTCCGCAATTATGAATAATTTAATTTTTTACATAAATATCTCCCCAGAATTTTAAGTTATATAATTATCACAGATTCCCAGAAGAAGAATCAGTAGTCCACAGGCACCAACTTTTTTGAGTCTCTTGATACAAATGCTGAATTACCCCCCAGTGTCTGGGCACTGTTTAAACAGCTTAATTTTGCTCCCTAAGGGTGGTGGGGGCGACCTCTTCTCTTTCTGTCTCCTCCAAGGAGCGCTGCAGAGCTGGGCACCCTTTGGGTGTTCTGTTAGCTCCACCAGCGTCCTCTTGCTCTTCCCCAGCCTCATGGACTCATCATGACAAGTGCTGTGTAGAGAGAAAGGGAAGAGGTCTGGGAAGCCATTATCACGCATCCACCTAGGAAATTCACTCTGTCATTAGCCCTTGTCGGAGACCTGAATCCCAGCCCGCAGTCTTGAGATGCGCCCCCCAATACTGCATTTCGTGGTTGTTATTGCTGTATCTTCAACCCACTCAGACCTTCTCTGAGCCGCTGTCCTATTGGGCCGGTGGGCATCGCCTGGTGCTGTGCAGAGTCTTGGGAGGGCGTCTCAGCAACAAGCCATAAGTATGAGGGTGAACATTCCCAATTATTCCTCCTTTTGGCTGGAAGCTCTGCTCTCCCCGGGGAATGGAATTCTTTGCCAAAGGTCCTGCTTACTTCTCTGGGGTCCTGTCATCTACTTGGAGGGGGAGGGGACTGCTGCCACGTAGGGCACTGGAACCCCAGAACATCGTCAGCCCCTAGTTTTGCAGATCCTTGCGTCTCTCTCCTTGCTTTCTGTTTAGTCCATTCCCCAGGCTGCTATAACAGAACGCCGCAGACCAGGGGGCTTAAACAACCAACTTATTTCCTATGGTTCTGGAGGCCGGGAAGTCCAAGGTCAGTGCACCAACAGATTCAGTGTCTGATGAGGGCCAGTTTCCTGGTTCATCGACTGCTGTCTTCTTCCTGTGTCCTCCACAGAGGACAGGGGCAAGAGGGCTCTTTAGGGTCTTTTTTCTAACAGCACTAATTCCATTCACGAGGGCTCCACCCTCATGATCTGATCGCCTTCCAAGGCCCACACCTCCTAAACCCATCACAATGGGGGTTAGAATTTCAGCATATGAATTTAGGGAGGACACATTCAGTCCACAGCACCTTTGAAACCCATTGCCCTTTCTGTGCTGCTAGAGACTTCTTGCATTCCCATGCTGTTTCACCTGACTCACTAAAGGCAGAAAGAGACTTTGGTTAGAGGCTGCGTCTCTTCCTACCCTGTAATAACCCCCCAGGAACAGGAAGCACAAATGGGTCTCCAAGCCTTCTAGGAACAAGATCTGGGAAAAGGTAGGAAGGAAAAAACCCACATTTTAATTTTTAAAGAAAAATTATTCTTTCATTCTCAATAAAGGCTCTGAGAAGTCCTGCAATAAAGAAACTTGCCTCCCTTCCTTTAACCCAGGTTTTCCAAGGTCATTTTATGACAAGGCCTTGCCTTTTGCTTAACATCTCCTAATTCACACCCTTTACATGAGCCAGGACTTAAATGTATGTCATCTGAGAGCCTTTCCTAGAAAGGGCGAAGTAAATCAATCTCCTTTTTAGGCAAACGATATTTTTATTCTGTGAAGGGTTCACTGAAGGAGTCCCATTTCAAATTTGTTTTTAATAAAGCAATGACTCCACCTCCCCCTCCAGTTTATCATTTGTGTGTCTGGATTCCATAGTTCGGCTTTTGCAGCAGCCCGGGCTCAGAAGGGTCTCAGAGGACTTGAGAATCATCTCAGAATCAGGGATCTGACATTGCCAAGCCTCAAAGCCCAGTTTCTGTGTCTGAAAACTGAAGAGCAGCCTGGCCTTCCTTGCCCAGCAGTTGTCAGTCTGCTGGGTTTGGAAGCTGCTCTCAAGATGTGAATGGTTGATATATGTTTAGGTAGACGGAATGTGACAGATAAAGAAATATCCTGTCTGAGGCTCTGAGAGTAAAGGACAGGGGAGGAGGGAGTGGCAATAGAATGCGTTGAGACTGTTCCCAGCCAGACAATGGGCTAGGTGTTAATTTTTAAAATTATATTTACTCTTCAAGTAATACATTACCAGGGCACAAAATTCCTACAAAAATGTAAACCTCCCTCCCACGTGTATATCCAGCTGGTCAGTTACCCTTCCAGGAGGTGACTATCGTTCATTTTCTGTGCCCCTCTACTGACATCCTACACGCATATAACCAAGTATGCAAATAAGGTGAGCATAGAAAATAACTGACTCTAGATACTATTTTGCGCCTGACTTTTTTGCGTGAAGATTGTTCTGTGTCCTTTCAAATTGGGCTGGCTGATTTTTACCTGCTGAATAAATTTCAGTGGATGGACGTGCCAAGATTTATTTCATAGATTGCCTATGAATAGACTTTTAAATTGTTTTTAACCTTTTTATACCAGGTGAGTGGTCCTCAACTTGGGGTGATTTCTGTGCCTCGGGCAGAAGACATTTGGCAATATTTGGAGAGACTTTTGGTTGTTACAACGCGTGAGGGCCGTGTATTGGTTTTTCGTAGATAGAGGCCAGGGATGCTGGTGAGCACTATGATACACCGGACAGCCGCCCACAGCAAAGAATGATCTAGCCCAGAATGTCAGCTGTGCCAAGGCTCGTGCTCGGTGATATCTTCAGCATGTAGGCTGGGTGCAGGGAATCGGGGAAGAGTGAGGTGTTATGTCCAAAGGAGCAAATGCTCGTGCCAGGAGAATGCTTCTTTCAGTAAGGAGAGGAAAGATCCCCCGCTTCTACCCCCTCAGGGTGCAACGGAGACCTGTCTGGAAGGGGTCATCACCCTCAGCGGGGAAGGACCCCTGTTGCCCGTCTGTGCCATTTATCTCCTAGATTCTAGCTAGGAACTCCGCAAGAGTGGGTAGCAGACGCAGCTATCCTCAACAAACTGACGCAGTCCTTAAATGGAACCTTGAAGCTTTTAATTACCAGGATATTAGCATATGACGAATGGGGAAGCAGTATTTAGTATATAATAGCAAAGGCAGCGGGAAGAAATGCCTATTTTTACCGCTAATTAAGAGAATATTACTGAATAGTTAGAGAATTAATTGTACTTTGGTACATCTTTATAAGGAAGATAATTGGATAAAGATTGTTTCTTTCTTCCCACATCACAATATTTGCTGGCAGATGGCATTGTTCCGGCTGAGAAAGTGTGGTGATATCAACACACACCATCTCCCTCAGAAGTATTTAGTACTTAGCCGGCCTCGTCTGCACGGGATGTCGTTACAATTATTTACATCTGTGCAGTGCTTCACGGTTTCCACACACATCCACGTGCACGGTCATGCGGCATCCTATGGGCTGGCCAGGATATTATCATCCCCTTTGTACGGGTGATAGAACAGCTCGGAGGGGGGCACCTGGGTGGCTCAGTCGGGTAAGCGTCTGACTCTTGATCTCAGCTCAGGTCTTGATCTCAGGGTGGTGAGTTCAAGCCCCGAGCTGGGCTCCATGCTGGGTGTGGAGCCTTCTTGGGAAAAAAAAAAACAAAACAGCTCGGAGAGACTTAAGTGAGTTGTTAAATGTCAGCGGGAAACAGGTGCAGCCAGGATCCGGCCATCGGCCCCCGCTGCTGAAATGTCTGCTTCGGGACTATGGCTGATTCCTCACTTTCTCGGTAACCTGAATGGTCCGGGGCCTCCGCAGTGGATGTGTGCAAAGCATTTGACTGGGGAGGGGATAATATAATGAAGCGAGAGCAGAATCTTTGTGGCCAAGAAGATCTGGGTTCAGATCCCGGCTCTGTCACTTCTGGTTGTTTGACTTTGGGAAAGGGAATTAATGTCTTTGAACCTCAGTGTCCTCTTCTGTAAAAGGTTATGATTCTCATGCAGCTGTCATCAGGTTGCTCAACGTGGGGCCTGGGGCAAGGTGGGTTATAGTTATTATTACTCCTGCCTGGATTTGCTGGTTCATCAAATGTTTCTGACTGTATCCGGGGCTTCAGGTGTGCACACACATCCGTCCCCAATGCTTGTGGCTTCAGAGCCAGTTTTGGTGCCTCTTCTGAGATATTGCTTGGCTCTAAGCCCTGCTGGTCCTCCCCATGCTGGGGAGCAGGTCCTTTTTCATCCTGGCCATCAGATTTCCATCCACATGGTAACTGGTTAGCCCAGCAGCTAAGGAGGGGAGGGCTCCTACCTTTGGGGCATGTGCTAGTGGAGGTCACCCCAGTGAGCTGCTGGTGCCCCAACATAGCACTGTGCTTGGGGAGATGACTGTCTACCTTACACCCACAGCCGGTTCCTCCTCAGGGTGAGCACACGTGGTCAAAGTCATCTAAGGTGGACCCAGCCAAGGTCTAGCCTTCACACTGCACCTAAAATCACTCCTTCCCTTCGAATTCCAGGCTCAGTTGCTGAGTTAGATTTTGTCCTTGAGATAAACTCTTGGGAACCTGTTTGGATGACAGTGGTTCTGGTTTACCCAGAATCCCTTCCTCTTTATTTTGGTAACTGACCCTTAGCTTTTCTTTGGGGAACTACCTGTCCTCCACTCTCAGTCCCTGTTGTTCAAGAAGGGCTCAGTCCAGATCTTTGGTGCCCAAGAGAGGCCATGTGACCAGGCCTTTCCAGTGAGATGGCTTATTCCCATTAGCCACAGAGACTGATTTAGGGATTGGCTTGTGACCAAGTCAGGCCATTGAGAGCCAATCCCAGGACTTTTGCAGGAATTATTAGAAAAGAGATGATTTCTCTGCTGTGGTTGCCCAGTAGGTAGGATGTACACCTGGGACAGCTGAGGCCATTTTGCAAGGATGTGGCGGATTCTTTCCAGGAAGGAAGCCAACACAGAGGATGACAGAGACTGGAGATGGCCAGAGACACATTCCTGATTCTATCGTAAGCACCTGGATCCATCCATTCCTGAAGATTGTGAGTTTGAGTTGAGTGTCCATTTGCATTCAGAGGAGTCCCTGCTCGTTCAGGGTCCCGTGTCAACCCCTGCTGGCATTTAAGATCCTTTCAACCCCATTCCGCTCTGGCCCACCAAAAATGCAGAAATTTGCCTGAATTCCATTGATAGGCTGACTTCAAGTTCTCTTCACAGGCATCTAAGTAAATAGATACACCTTCAAGAGGGGGATGGAGAGAGAGGGGAAGGAAAAAGTATGTCCTAACTTTCCGAGCTGAGCCTCTCTCGCCCGTCTGAGACACCATCTTACATTTTATTAGGCTGCTCTTCCCCATTTATTTTCCAAGACCATCTTTGAAACTGGTCATTTTCAAGAGGAAATGACATAGATTATTTTTTCATGATGGCTGCCCTTTTGTAACCCAGCAGATGTTTAATTAAAATTTTTATTACCTCGTAAGGTTAACATAGAAATTCATCTATTATGGCAGTGTCAGGACCCATCTTTGAAACTCCCCTTTCATACCCTGACTGAGCACCCTATCATTAGCCAAAGCCCAGCACCTCTTACCTTGGCATCTCTGGATGGTGCAGGTGACAGTTTCATAGCCCTGAACTTGAGCTTAGATGCAGCCTCCCTCATGGCATTTCTCTTGAACTGCCACTTTCCCAGCAGCCCCAAGCACATCTCCTTTTTCACTTCATTGTTCCCTCCCTGAGCCCTCTCAGCACTGTGACAAGCTATGCTATGGCTTGTTTACTTGTCTGTCTCCCTTCCAAAGTTCCTTGAGGCCAGTGGCTCTATCTTCTTCATACCAGGGTGTATAGGTATTTTGGTCTGGTTTTTATTCATCGCTATCTTCCCATAGCTTAGAACGGTGCCTGGAAGCTAATAGGTGCTCAATAAATGCTCATTAAATGCATTTCTGCATCCCCCACACCTTCAACACCTGTAAGAAGGAAGGGATAAAGAAAGTTGTTTCCAGTGCCTCTGATACCATTTTCTCCAAGGCTCAACCACCATGGGTTTTTCTCTGTTCTTCCATCTGATCAGACATCAGCTGCCTTTCTTTTCATTTATTCATTTCCTGTATCCCCCCCCACACACACTTATTGGTCCCTAGGCTATGTCAGCCTAAGCTGGGGTAAATGGAGAACACGTACCAGATATTCTGCACGAATAGACTCATTTGATCTTGGACACAGGGCTGTGGCAGAGGCATATTGATCCCACTGCACAGATGTAGAATCTAAGATTCCAAGAGGTAAAAGGGTCAGAGATCACCTGGTTTAAGTGGTAGACCTTGGCTGAATCCTCTTTTGCTTTTTCCCAAGTCGTCTCACACGTGTAGCTTATCTACCAGTTATTGTAGCCATTCTGGAAAAATAGGATTGGTGTCTTACGTTTTGAGGAAAAGACTTGGTGAGATACCCATAGGCTCCCAAAAAACAGCTCAAATCTGATCGTGTGGGTGGCTCTGCCTTTTTTCCCTGCAAGGGGGACCCAGTCATCTCTGTGTTTCCTGACAGACCTGTTTCTGAACCTTCTGGGCCCCTGGCAGATACCATTAGCTATTCCTGACTTCAGGGTGGACGGAGTAGCTGATGCCAGAGAGACAAGGGAGTTTGCAACACTATTTAGAAGGGAGTCACTTACAGCAGCGTTAATGAGGATATAACATGTCAATATTGCACATACATCGCTGTATATGATGGTGCTAAATAATTGAGAGAGAAAGCTGGCAGCTCAGTGCCTTTTAATAGTAAATAATTCAAGTAGCCTTTACATTTCCCCTGCCAGTAGATCAGCGTATCTGCCTGCTGTGGCAAGCGAAACAGGAGCCCGAGAATAAAGAATGTAAGGCCATTACGACTAGAACGTTGTCCCCCATGTATGTTTACACAGTGCAGTGGGCAATACAGTTTGCGTCCTCCCTTTGATTTAGGGGCACAACGGTTCAGACTTTGGTCATGCTGGCTCTCATTACACATTTTAAAGAGCAAGGGAACCAAAATAATTTCCCCAGACGTCTACTCTGATTAAAGACCAGCAAGTGTGCTGTTGTGTACATATGCATTTATTAGTGACGTAAGTAACTCCTTGCCAGTTGTTCAAACTGAGTTATAGGCTTGAGAGCTGGGGGCATCTTGGGCAGCGCAGCACCCTGGTATGTAACTCAGGAGTCTGGGCTCTACCTTACTAACTCTGCAAACCTGGGCAAGGGATGAAAACGTCTTGTGCCTCAGTTTTCTCATCCATATAATGGGGGTACCTACTGCATGGGATTATCAGGAGGACAAAATGGGAGTGTATATGTAAACGGTTTAGCTCAGGGCTGGGCCTCTAGAAACTTCTCCATAAATAGGATCCATTGCCAATAGTAAGTCAAACCCCTCCCCCTACCAAGGAGGTCACTGAGGCTCAGAAAGGGATGCGATAAGCCCACACAACCATAACTAGTAGGACAGGGACAGAGGTCCAGTCCTTACCTCACCATCTAAGTGAACTTAAGGCACAAGAAAGTGACAGTGGGCTGGGATATGGCCAAGAGACTTTTGTAGCTTAAGAATTCTTTGGAGTATTAAGTGTCATCATACAGAGTTTGCATTTCTCTATGTGTTAGTATAAAATAACAGTAATTCCTTTTATTGAACACCTACTTATTTAGCCCCCTGGCATTGGGAATATAGCCATGAACAAGATAGACCAGGTCCCCACTGGCGTGGAGACAGTAAGTGAACCAACTGGCAGATCATTTTCTATTATGGCAAGGAAAAAAAGGAAACACTAAAATATGGTAAGGGCTAGAGGGAGATTGGTAACTGCTTCTACTGGAGGCCTGGGGTCAGGGAAGCCTTCTGACCTTCTTTGGGAAGAAGGGAGGTGACATTTGAACAAGAACAGGAATTATGAGAAGAAGCCGGGCATGCAATAAGCTGGGACAGAGAATGACAGTATAAGGGTCAGTATGTGCAAAGGCCCTGGGGTGGGGCAAATTCAATTACTTGACTTCTCAGAATTGGGAATAATTTTCATGGTTGCATTAATTTTTGGGGGGGCTGCTGTAACAAATGACCACTAACCGGGTGGCTTTAAACAACAGAAATGTGTTCTTTTATAGTTCTGAAGGCCAGAGTCTGACATCAAGGTCAGCAGGCCGTGCTCCCTCTGGAGGCTCTGGGGGAGAATCTGTTCTTTGCCTCCTCCAGCTCTGCTGGCTGCTGACTGCTGGCAGTCTTTGCTCTTCCTTGGCTTGCAACTGTTTTATTCCAATCTCTGTCTCCATCTTCATATCACCTTTTCCTCTCCCGTCTGGCAGAAATGCGCCTCTGCCTCGTTCTTACAAGTGGATTTATACGGGTGATTTTGTTATTGGATTTAGGGCCTGCCCAGATAATCCAAGATAAGCTCTTCCTCTCAATAACCTTAGAGTAATCCTATTGCCCTATAAGGAAACATCCCCTTTCTTACTGTATAAGGTAGCACTCTCAGATTCCGGGGATGAGGACACGGACCTGTCTTTTGGGGGCCACCCGTTAGCTCAGTCCAACAGTTGAGGACGACAGGCCAGGTTCTAGACACTGAGGGCAACCACAGGGAGGCAAACCTTCGCCTCTGGTTTGCATTGAGCTGAAAACAAGTTTCCAGTTGTGATAGATATTTGACAACCTCAGCCTTTACCTACTCCAAGCGGGCTCCCCACAGGCTGGGGGGCCCTGCGGGGCAGGCGGGGACGTGGATGTGGGCCCTCTCTGCTTCCTGCACTCCTGTGTTTTGCCACCGAGGGCTGGCCACGTGGCGGGCCCTGAGCTAAAGCTGAATGAGCCTCCTCCAGGAGCTGGTTGGGTGCGGGCTCCCTCTTGGCTCCCTTCTTACCAGATTTTCCTTAAGTCCTGCCCAGGAGGCTGCATTTTAAACAAGCCCAGCAGGTGATTCTGACTCAGAGGCAGCCTCTCTGAAAAGCAGCAGAGCCAGGCCTGGAGAGATGGGGGGGGGGGGGAAGGGGGGGGACTTCGTGTGTAACTACTAGATGGCGGTGATGGGAAAAATTTCCCGTCTCACACTCCATTTGGCACGGGTTGGAAAAACATACACATTTGCAGGAAGGCTCAGGTGGCCAGGAATGCTTTTCTCCTGGAGAGCGCGCCCCAAGGGAATGGATCCTATGCAGGCTTCTGGGGTTGCAGAGAGCTTTGCAGGGAGGGACCCAGAGCGAGAGCACTGGACTAGGAGCCTGAGTAGACTCTGGCCTCTTACACGTCCACTGGCGCTAAGGTCCTGGCAGGTCACGCCCCTCCTTGCGCCTCATCTTCGCAGTCTATGGACAGGTCTGGCCAGACTGCCGGTCGCACCTGGCAGATTCGCCTTCTAGAGTTGTTATGGTTTGGAAGTTAAAAATCCCAAGCATGTCTGGACTTTCCTAGAGTCCACGGGCTGCTCGGTTAGCCTGAACCAGTGTGTCTCAAAGGCTGTGACACTGGTGGTGTGTTGGGGGTCTCTGAGACCACCGCCTGGACTGATGATTCACTAGGAGACTCAGCACATGTCATCCTTAGGGCTGATTCGTGACAGCGAAAGGCCATAAGGCAATATCAGCAAAGAGGAAGGCCCGGGGCATGACATTTGGAGGAAATCAGGCACAAGCTTCCAAGGGTCTGCCCCTGGGGAGTCACCCAGGATGCGGTTAACTCCCCCGACAAAAATTGTGACAACACCAGTGCAATGTTGCCAACCGGGGAAGCTCGTTAGAGACTCAGCATCTAGGGTTTGCCCTGGGGCTGGTCACACAGGCAGCCTCTGTCCGGCGGGTCCCCAAATTTCGGGCTCCCAGAGAGAAAGCAGGTGTCCAGCGCAAACTGTCCTGTCTGTACAAACACTTTAGGCATACAGGTGATCTTGGGGGGCCCCCTGTAGAAATCTAGGTCCCCTAGTACCAGCCAAAGGGCAACTTTGCAAGGAGGCCTGTCAAAGGAGACCAGCCGGGCTTGCCGCGTGAGCTCTCCTCTGCACAGGTGGTGGAGGTCATGGTCATCCCTCGTTCTTTCCTTGACCTTCAGGTGTTCGAAACCCCTTTCCAAGCCTGGCGAATGTCTCATCGTCTGAGACAAAAATCCACCTCTCATGAGAGAGGCTGGAAATCTCCAATACTCATTTTCTCTGCCACCTTTGCAGCAAGGGGACAGATAGATCCATGACGTCAGTCCTGCCAATCAGAGGAGCCCGGCCAGATTTTGAATTGGGAGCTGGTGACATGGAGAAGCGGGGGCACACTTGTTCTCCTATTTCAGGGGTGGCGATGGCGGCAGCTCTGCCGTCGGGGGCCGGGTCCAGTCCTGGTGGCGGTGGTGGTATGTTCCAGTGTGTGCTCCCCGGAATCTCCCCTGGGCCGGTTCTGCAGGATGCTCTGGGCTCCACTCCTGGCGGCGTGGCCCGGCCCGAGTCTCCGGTCCTCCCAGAGTGTCAGTGGGCTCCCCAGAGACCCCTCAACAGACTCTCGAGTTGACAAGGTTGGGTTTTGTTTCTCGGTAAGGAAACTCATTTTAAGATGATGCTAGACAAGATGGAGTCACAGAGAGAAACGTTCCCTTTTCCGTTCTCTTTAGCCTTTCTGGTCATTGAGAACGTCTGCTTGCTTCTATGTCCTTAATCCCTTCAACCTCCTTCCAATACTTGTGAATCTCCCTTTCATTTGATCGTTTTCGGCTTTATTGAACTCTAATTGACATATCATATTGCAAGGTATTTGAAGTGTACATCATGGCAACTTGATATATGTATGTACCATGAAAGGGTCCCCCTTCCCACCCCTGGCTTGCAAATCTCCCTTTTAAATAAAGACAGAGCTGGCCGGAGGCCGGTATCAGCATCGAGCTGGAATTTAATTATGGGGATATTGCAAAGTGTTTATTTCATGGTTACCTCCCATTTGTTGCAAGTATTATATGGTATCGATATATTGTTTCCTTTTAAAATAAAAGCATTTAAGTAAAAATCATAATCCAATTTATGAAAAACTAAATCATAGTATAGTAGTATGTTATAAATATAGTTCTTAAATGAAAGACTTTGGGGAACACTGCAACTGGGACTCAAATTTGGCCTTTTGGGGTCCACAGAGGTTGGTGGAGGGACCCTCAGCAAAAGCAGCCAAGCTCCCTGAAAACTGAGGGCTGTGGGTGTGGCCATCCCTTGGCCAGCTGCCATGCAGGTGAGCCGGGAGCCCGTCAACCCGGCAGGGAAGACGCAGCAGGCGGCCTGTCCTCTCCCAGCATGGCGGCTGTGGCATGGGGACAGAGTGACCCTCCAGGGATGACCAAGCCCCCCAGCTGGCCCGTTCAATGCTCGGCACAAAAGGCTGTCACAAACCTCGCTATGACTGGAAGAGATGGTGGGTGTCATTCCGTGCACCCCCTCCTTGCAGAGAATGGCGCAGGGGTGAGGTTCTGTACTTTAGAACCGGCCTTAGGACCCTGGCCAAGCTGTCTTCAGCAGCCCGTGCTTTACTTTGGCTGGAGTGATGGGGCCAGGGGGGTGGACTGACCTGGGGGCTCCAGCTCGCCCTCTAGCTCTCCAAGCTGAGGCCACACAGGTCTCCCCCTGTCCCTCCAAGTCAGCACACGTGCCTCTGCTTCAGGGCTTGAGGCCCTGCTCTTCTTTCTCCTGCCTGGAAGGTTCTTCCCACCCACCTCCCTGCTGCCCTGTTGTTAGGGATGGCTTCCCTGGCGGCCACCAGCCAGGGTCACTGGTCACTTGCTGACACACATCTGAGTTTGCTTTCATCAGAGCACTTTCTGTGGCCTGAGGTTCGGTTCTGTTTAGTGCCAGTCATCCCACTAGAATCTCAGGGAAGGGCAGGGCAGCTGCCTGATTTGGGGAGCCCAGTGGAAAATGAAAGTCGGGGCCCTTGTGACTAAGAATTGATTGATTAAGAATTTCAAGACAGCCACAACAGAGCCTAGGGCCCTTGTAAGTCTCGGCTCCTGTACTAGTGTGCAGTGAGCAACCCTGGAAACCAGCCCTGGCCACAGACTTTGTCTTGTTCACCACCAACCCCCAGGCCTGGCACAAAGCCTGGCACATAGTAGGCCCTCAACAAGTGTTTGTCGACTGACTGGCTGAGCTGTATCTCTCCAGAGTCGATGGCTTTAGCGGCTACTTCATCTGAAAAGCAGAAATAAAATACACTGCACCATTTATTACTGAGATCAACTTATCTGCTAAGATTTAAAGGCAGGGCTGGACCAGAAGGGCTCTGGAGGCTGGGCGAGGGTGGGAGGCCTACTCTAAGAGCAATTCTAAGAGGCTGTGAGGCAGCAGGGCCGGGACCAGAGGAGATCACACTATAAAATATCGCCCAGGCGGCCATGGGCCGCACAGTGTTAACTTGGGGGGTGAGAACAAAAGTGGGAATTAGAGCAAGCAGCCCTCGGTGGCGGTCCCAATGACCACGCGCTGGGGGGAGATCTGAGGGCCCCTGTTTAGCTGGGGAGGTACCGAGTGGGGTGGGTTCTAACCACGCAGGGTCCAGAGTCTGTCCTGGCTTTGCTGCGTACACGCACATTTGCTTCCATGTCCCAGCCCTTCCCTGAATCCCGTGGGATGGAGGAGATGGTTTACGCCGAGGGCACGCCACACCCCATAAAAGTTAAGTGGATTTATACACATCAGGCTGGCCTGGAAGGCCCATGGTGGAGTCGTTATGGGAAGAAATGTAGCCCTTGGAAGAAACCTCTTAGAAGCAGTAACATGTAGCCAGGGACTCCATCTGGAGGAAAGGTGTCCTTCAGCGGAACCCAGAAAGTTCCAATTCCAGCTGAATTCCTTCCAGTTTGCTGTGGCTCCAAGGCATGCAGTGAGACAGATTTCGGACAGAGCTGACATTCTGGGTAAGACGGCGGCGTTTTCGGGTGGGTGGGGGTAATTCATAATCCATAGAACACCTTCCTGGGCAAAGAGAGCAGCTTTTTTGGAGATCACCAAACACAAAGTGAGAAAAAAACAATAACGAGAAGTCCGTCTTGGGTGTTTTATCTGCTCAGCGCCCTTCCAAGGCATTGATGTATCTTCACTCATTTAATTCTGACCACAACCCTGGAGGCTAATTGTACAGAAAGGCTAATCGTTTGCCCAGGGTCATGGGCCAGGAGGCCGCAGAGCCAGGGTTCAAACTCCGGTGTCTGGCTCCAGGCCCAGGCTTTTACCACCGCACAGAGGCCTCCCTGCCTGGTGTCCCGGCGGCCCTGCAAGTGTGGACTTGCCCTGCTGGCCAACGTGCTTGGAGGCCTTTGCAGACCCCAGGGCATGCCTCACTCCTGAGAGCTGGTACCCAGCATCAGCATAGTGGCGGGACTCGGTGGGAATGGTCACGTTTGATCCTCACGCCTACCCCTTGTGCCCATTTTATAGATGAAGAAACAGAGGCCCTGAATGCTTATGCATGTTGTCCAAAGCCCTATAGTTACTAGGCAGTCAAACAAGGCTGGACTTCAGGGCTGACCACAGCCTTCTGCTTTTTTGTTTGTTTGTTTGTTTTTTAAATTTCCCAGCTGTGGGCTTTTATTTCTGTGTTCTTCAAAGCCAGACTATCATTGTTCTTTTGATAGGCATTGAGACTCAGGTTAAGCATTCTGCCGATGGTCACACAGCTGGTCAGTGGGGAGATGGGACTCGAAGACAGGTTGGTCCAAGTGCAATACTCATACTCTTTTTGCTCTTCCAAGCCATTTAGGCTGACTGTAATTTAAAATCATGGAGCATCTCCCTTTTTAAAATGGATTTCCCCCGGGGCGGGGGAGGTTGTTTTGTGGTGATGGCCTCTGGCCAGACCGAGAACTTGGACTAGGGAGTCAGAGGGATCTGGGTTCCATCCAGATCGTGTGACCTCAGCGGGCCTTTGTCCTCTCTGAGCCTCAGGACGACCATAAGAACACCACCTCCATGCTGGCTTTCAGGATGAAGTGAAATAAGTCGCTAGAAACACTCGGGCTCCCAGTGGCAGGGATCTGTGTCTGTGTGCGCCCATGATCCAAGTCAGTACACGCTTGACAAATCTGTCTGGAAGAAGGAGAAGGAAGGAGAGGGGAGGGAGGAGGGGAGGACCCACGAAAATGGCAGCTATTAATATAATCTCATCCATCTCCAGAAGAGCCTTCCGAGGAACGAAGAGGGCAGAAGAATTTCTACCCGTGTTGTCAGCAGGGAACTGAGCACCTGGTCGGGCAGGGGGTGAGCCGGCCGGAGCTAGCCCAGGGATTCTAGAATAGATTTCTTTGCCTCTTGGTTCTTAGCCATGATCTTTTTTTTTTTTTTTTTTTTTTTTTTGCACCGCTGAATGTCAGAACTTCAGCCTGACAAAGTGCAGGACCAATACGAGGAGGAGTGGCTTAGGCTCCGTCGCTGCTCCACAGCGTCGTTCCGGGCTAGGCTGCCAGGCCCACCTGCCCAGGAGCTGAGCGTCCACCATCGGCTTGTCCTTGCAGGGAACAGCCTCTCCCCAGGGAGGAATCGGCAGCATTCCTCCACAGATAGCTTCTTCTCCTCCAGAGTCCTGGGCTCAGAGGACACACAGCCCTTGCAGGCCCAGGAGTCGATTCCAACAGACTCCGTGTTTCATCTCCGAAAGGCAAGATCGAGACGTCCCCCTGCACGTCTGCCCCTCAGAGGCCCAGGACTTCCCAAGGGCATTGTCACTTGGGATGGGCTGCCTGTTTGATCGATTTCTAGCTAATCCATCTTTATTAAGTCTAGCCTTGATTTCTAGAAGCTTAAAACCTACTGAGATTTTAAGGGGCAAGCCTCAGCTGGTATGAACCATTTGGTTTTAATGCTAGTTGTTAAGATATTGACAACAGAGAGTTTCTTCTCAAGCCCTTGAGTGCCTTCCTCCACCCAGGCACCAACCCCCACCTCCCACCCCTGCCACCCATCCCCACCCCGGGACCTCCATATTATCCAGCAATGAAAGGGTTGACACCTAGCCTAGTGGGAGACCCTGCTCCAAGCTCTGGAGTCATTGTCTGTTCTGACTGGTCTGTCTTCCATGGTTCCTGATTGTTGAATACTGTGCATGGTACTCTGGAATAATGTATACACTAGGAGAACAAGTCACAGCAGAAAATACTGCAGGGGTCCTAAGGGCCAAAGCAACTTGTCATGACCCCTCATCACGTTTCTTTGGAAGATGTCCACCCTCACCCACACTGGGCCAGGCCCCTTCCTGTCTCACCTGATTCTTTCCTCGGCCTCCAGTTTAGCCTTTACCCTGGCCTCCCTGCCTTCACCCCCAGCTCCCCAGCCAATGAATCCTCCACTGACAGCCAGCCAGCCAGATCCGGTCACATCTGCTCGGCTTCACACCATCAGATGGTTTCTTGCTGTGCTCAGGGTCAGGTGGAAGCTTGCTTTGGGGCTGTCTCTGCAGTTTGTGGGTCCATATTGGTCTGTTTTGGGTCTCCCCCACAGGATCTCAAGCTCCACCAAGCCTCCCCAGTGCACATACCCAGCATTTAGCAAGTACCTGGACTAGTAGATGCTCGGTAGGTGTTTGCTTAGTAGCAGAAAGAGAAAGGAATGGACGAATGGGCACGCACTGTGAGGTCTGTAAGCGTCTAGAAAGGACCAGGGCTGTTTCCCGGGTGGGTTACCACCAGCACGCAGAGAAGAGACTGACCTTCAAGGCAGGGGGACAGCCAGGCCAGGGCCAGGAGGTGGGAGGTGGATGGCTTCCTCTCTAATAAGGAGGAGATTGAGAGCCTGGGGCTCTGGTGGCCTTGAGGAACCTGTCACCTTTCTCTGCCTTGGTTCTCTCATCTGTCAAACAGGGTCAATGATAGTATCTACCTTACAGAGCAGTGTCTGGGGACTCTATGAGATAACAGGTGCGGGTAAAAAGTCAGCCAGCATGCTTGATGCTAGGGACAGAAATAACGCTTGCCAAGTATTTTCTGTGCATCCTGAGCTGACCTCGTCCAGGCCTTTCAGTGAGCCTGCAGGCTTCACCCCGGTGTCCCCGTTTGGCAGGTGAATCTGAACATCCCACGCTGTGGAGCCCACCGTCCCCCGCCCTCGGGTTATTGTGGGTGGCCCAGTGCAGGGATGGTTAGCCTTACTTAGACGTTAGCCTCCGCCGGGGGACTGGTGTAAAATACCCACACTTGGGCCCACCTTGGCCGAATGAATCAGCATTTCTGGGAGTGGACCAAATGGTAGCATTTTTTTTTGAAACTCCCCAGACGATCCTACCGGGCAACTAGACTGCAAACTGCTGGTCTAAGTTTGGGTTTGAAGACCGTGTGGTTGTCACCACGAGTCCCATGAAAACAGATGGTGTAGGGTGGGGGGCTGTGAATCACTTCTCACCCTGACTACTGACAGCAAAGCCAGCCGAGTGACTCTACACAGAGGGAGCTCAGAAACCTGCTACCGCCCAGTGCGGGCACGCCCCAAAGCATGGCTTCAGAGTGCCCCATACTCTTGCCTCATGGGGTCTGTGAATCCCAGGCTTCCTTCACTTTTATGGGGTTCTCTGCTCTGGGGCAGCTGGCCTGTATCAGTCAGTGAAGCCTCACTCTCTTTCATAGTGGGGTGTAACAAAAGGGGACCCAAGACACATGGTGATTTTCTCTGGGGCTGCTCAGGGCTGACTTTGTTCGAAGAATGTGGGGGTCCGTATCTGACTTGCTCTGGAACCCCTGGATTGCTGCAGGGGTTCCAGGTCTCTCCCATGGCAGTTGAGATGCTCAGTTATATGAGACTTTCAGAGACACAACGAATAATTTTTTTTTAGCATAATTAGGTCACACACAACATTATTCGTTCTGTTTCTGAAAGTTTCATTTCCCTGGCTATCCTGTGGTTTATCTGCAACCCTACCTGGGGTTTCACTTTCTGGGCCTACGTCAGGGTTAACAGTATGGACAGAGGCACCAGATATGTCCTCACTGTCCCTTGGTGGTAACTGAGCCACAGATAAGACATCTGAGCCTTCATTTCCCCATAAGTAAACGCAAATAATAATAATAGTCCTTGCCTCTTGTAATTTTTTAAACTCTGAAACAAAACAGTGCATGCAAGTCATACCTTAATCTCTCAATAAACAGTAGCTGTTATGAGGAAACGATATCAAAAACATATTTTCAATGGATAGCCTTTACTTTAGAATTCTAAGAGTAATACATGCTCCTTATGGAACAGTAGGAATTGCAGACAGACAGGAGAAAGGAAAAACCCCACCATATTTTCACCATTCAAAGATAAGTACTTTTAACATTTTGGCAATTATTCACCCAGTGTTTTTGTGTGTTTTTTGTTATTTATTTTTTATTTTTGGTCTTAAAATTGTTATCTACATAGGCACAGAAAAATCAGTTTTATGCTCTGCGTTCTGCTTTTTTTTTTCTTTTCCCCACTTTACATTATATCATAAGCATTTCCCCAATTTGTTAGATACTCTGACAGTCTAATTGTCATACAGTTATGGAGAGATCTGCACTGATTTCACCAATGTCTTATTGTCCCTGTAACTTTTTGCCCCTGTTGTACGTAGTGCTGCCAGGAGCTCTTTATCCTTTATTAAAAATTGTGTTTGAGCTTGGTCAGACTTTCCGAGGCCTGTCCCAAAGGGCAGTCTCCTGGCCACGGTTCTGGTTGGTCGAGCTCAGCTGTTGCCAGAATGCCTGTATCCACGCCACAGACAAATGGATGTCGGCCTTGACTGGTGGGCCCAGGGCGGCTCCGTGGCCCAATTTGTCACTCTCTGCCCCTTGGAGAGCAGGGCCTGCTCTCCGTTGAGAGGTACAAACCCATAATCCTTTTCCATCAAAAGGGAATCCTTGTCCTGGCGTTCAGCTTCAGTGCATTCTGCTTCTAGCTACACGGTGAGATCTTTGTTTATTGCCCTTGGGTTTCTGGTTTCATGGAACTGGGGGAAAAATCTCCCTGGGTCCTACAGTCTTCAGGCCCTTAGCAGTGCGTCTCTGTTGGGACACTGCTCCTTATCTTTTGCTAGGACACAAAACCTTAAGTCCCCGCTGCTGAGCCTGCCCGCCAGCCTTGTTTTGTCTTATAATACGCATTGCCAAAGCCTTCTGACTTAGGAGCGACCCGCTAGTGGCTTCATCCATTCTCAGAATTGTGCCCCGGAAGCCTTGGGGAGAACCACTTCTTGAGATGATGGTCATACTAATCTACTTTTGGGCTCTCCTTGGTTGGAGGACATTCATGACTTTTGATAATCTCATGGCTCTTTGTCTTTGGGGAAGTGGGACTAAACCCAAGGGCCGACGAGCACCCAAGGGCTCAGTTGCAGCAGCGGTTGGAGAAAAAAAATCTCTGAACACAAACAACGTTACACAGAGAAGAGTGCTCGCAGGCAGAAAGGAGGCATACTGAAGCAAGTCGGCCCTGTTTCATGTGTTTTTGTTGTTTTGACATTTCATGTTCAGAGAACACAGCTTGGTTTTATAAAACCATTTTGGTCCAGAGGGCAGACCACATAAAAGTGTCCAAACGCGTCCTTATGGTTGGATGGAGGTCAGTACAAATTTTTTTTTACCTGCTTTGCCCTCCATTCTTGCCCCAGAACCTTCTGGAATGTAATTCACAGAGCAGATTTGAGATGCAGAATTGAGTTAAGTGTGGGGCTCACGTGAGCCCCCAGCATGTCTTCTTGCATGCACTGATTTCTTTCCTAAATTGGTTGAGTTTAACAATGTAATAATTATACCCAAATTTGCACAGCCATTTTTCTCCCTGGACAGTCCGATGTACTTTGCGTGTGTTATTTAGCCTCTGGGCAGGCGGGAGCCTTGCAGCTCTTTGCGGTTTTTGCAGAGGTGCCGAATGCCTGGGTGGAGGAGGCTGAGCCCAGGAGGGCAGCCTGGAAGACTCAGGGCTTGTTTCTTCCCAAGTGAATGTCCACCTGAGTGTGGGGCTGGCATCCCAGGGTCAGCGCAGGCCAGCTTTGAGACTTTGGTCTCTCTGTGCCTCACTGTTCTCATCTATAAAATGGGGATAATAGTAGTCCTTACCTGGGGCTTCTGGGTGGTGCAGTCGGTTGAGCGTCTGACTCTTGGTTTTGGCTCAGGTCGTGACCTCGCAGTCGTGGGATCGAGCCCCGTGTCCGGCTCTGTACGCTCAGCGTGGAGGCTGGTTGAGACTCTTTTTCTCTCTCCCTTTGCCCCTCCCCCTGCGTGTTTTTTTTTTTCCCCTCTCTCTCTCTCTCTCTCTAAAATAAATAAATAAATCTTAAAAAAATAATAGTCCCTACCTCATGGAATTATTCTGACTCATAAATGAATTACGAGGCACCAAGCACTTCAAACGCTGTCTAGGCTGTCGTTAGCAACAATTGTGCCCCAAGTGGTGTTTGCATTCCTTAAGTAAGACTCCCCGGGAGCAGGGTTTCTAAGCTGTAATGTGCACACGAAACACGGTAGGTCTTGTTTAAACACCGAGTCTTACTTGGCGGGTCGAAAGTGGGGCCGGAGAGTCTACATCTGGGACAGGGTCCCGCGAGAGCCACACTGCTGTTCAAAGCGCAAGGACCTTGAGAACGTAGATGAGAATTGGAGATTTGCAGGCCCCAGCTCAGGCCCACAGATGTAGGGTTTTTCTTGAGCCTTAAAATCTCACGGGATTTGCCTTGCTCAGTTTTGAATGTGTCACCGTTTCTTTCTCTTTCTTGCCTTTGGGGTGAGAATGTCCAGCCTATGCCTGTCCTAGCCTCATACTTCAGACGCCCGTGACTCGTCTGGCGTCACAGGCTCCCAGCTGGAGAGGAGCGGTGCCTCAGGATGAATCGTAGGTGCCTCGAGTCTCGCTCAGACCTGATTTAGATGGTATTTAGAGACTTTGGACTTTAGATTTTAGAGTTGATGCTGGAACAGTTAGGCGCTTGGGGCTGGAGGGACGGAACGCATGTATCTTACATGTGAGAAGGACATGAATTTTGGGGGCCGAGGGCAGAACGAACTGAATTGTATTCCCCCTAGATTCGTAGGTCAAAGCGCTCACCCCTGAGGTGATGATATTTGGAGATGGGGCCCTTGGGAGGTCATTAGGTTCAGCTGAGGTCATGAGGGTAGGACCCTCACGATGAGATTAGTGCCCTTGTGAGAAGAGACGCCTGGGCTCTTTCTGCATCATATGAGGACGCAGTGAGCAGGGGGCTGTCTGCAAGCCAGGACGAGGGTTCTCACCAGAACCCGGCCACACTGGCACCTGATCTCAGACTTCCAACTTCCAGAACTGTGACAGGTCAGTGTCTGTGGGTTAAGCCACCTCGTCTGGGTTTACTTTCTTGGGGCAGCCCGAGCTGACTGAGACAGTAGAGGTGGGGCTTGGGAGCTGAGGGTTTAACAAGCCTCTGGGTGGTTTTAATGCCCCCAGAGTTCGGCTAGACTGAGTTAACTTTACTGTAGGGAAGATGTAGTTGTTCAAAATGTGTGTGGGGGAGAGAATGTGCATTCTTTATTTAGGGCTCCGTGTTTTCCCTCTCCTCCTTTGTTTTTCTTCTTCTCTTTCTCCCGGGCCAGGCAGCAGAGCTCAGTGGTAAGAGTTTACCTCCTAGACCCCTTCCTTCACAGCTGGATGTCACCTCTCTTAAAGCACATTTCATCCAGGGAGTGTGAAACGGGAACCCAGGGACTGACTCTGGAAGCTGGTCGTCGTTGCCCAAGTCCTGAGCATGCTGGGCCAGTCGCTGCTGGGGTTGTGAGGCAGAGTTCTGTAGCCATCTACCGTCTGGCCAGTGTCTGTTTGTCTAGTAGGGGCAGCAGGTGAGGGTGTCTGTGTTTGCCTTCCTCTGTATGATGGGCACCTTGACAATGGTCGGGATTCCTCAGCATAGAATTGGACATTTGGGGCTCACCGACGCTCGTGGAATGGATAGATAAAAGACAAGATGTGCCAACTTATGGACCACTGAGCTGTTGCAGGCTAAAAGGAACTCGAAGGTTCATACCTACCTTATCTCAACTCAAGCCAACAAATATCAGTGATCACATACCTGGTGTCAGGGCCCATATCAGAGGCCACAGGAGGCCCTGGGGGGGCGGGCAGGGAGATGAAATAACTAGAATCTCTTGGTAAGCTTTCCCCCTGTTGGCTTGCACTGGGGAGTGATTACACTGGAATATCACAGTTATTCCATCAGAAGTTGTACTGTACAAACACAACTGCCCCTACGCCCCGTCGTTTCCAAAATGATGGTAACCAGCATGTTCTCATTGAATCTTCAGAACAGCATGGTGAGGTGGATATCATTACCCCATTTTACTGATGAGCAAACTGAGCTCTGAGAAGCTAAGTAACATCTCTGGCCCCTGGCAGCATGGACTTGAACCCCAGGCCAGAGCCCAGCCTACGCCCCAGACTGGAGGTGGAGGGCACGGGAAGTAGAGAATGAGGGTCTAGGCACGGAGAACAGAGGAGCTGTTTCCATGGAACGGGGAGGGATGCTGGGCGGACGGACGCAGCCGGACATCTCTGTGCCTAATGCCCCCCTGTGAGAACCTGCAGTTCTCACAGCATCGTTCAAGGGGGTTCATCTGTCACACCCTCCGCACTGAGCGCAGAAATGAGAAGCGTTTCCCGAGTTTGTGAAATGGCTCACGTTCAGCAGCCTTTTGTGGGTGAATAGATGGCTCAGCTGAATCTTACCTTCCTCCTGGCTTGGGAACAACCATCAGGGAGGGAAGCAAAAAACCATACCTGTGTTTTTATACACAGCCCACCCGCCCCGCCAAGCCCCAGGAAGAGCTTAGCACCAGCAGCCTTCCTTGGGGATGCAGGAGAGTTTCTGGGCTGTCCTGGGCCAGTGCAGGAGGAGATGGGAGGCTGGCTCCGGAGTCAGCTTTGTACGGAGTACTGGCTTGACCGCCACAGGCTTCAGCCTTAGCCGAGGCGGAGGGGACGGAAACCAGAGAGGGGCTGAATGCCACCCTGGGGCATCTGGGCTGGTGGAGCTTTCATCCAGTCTCCGTGCACCTTGGAGATCCTTTGGGGGGCCCTGGCGGCGGGGCAGTGTGCCTGGTGGGACAGTCGACCCCTCCGGCAGAGCCCCGCTCAGCAGAGGCCTCCAAAACCTATGCCCGTTGGAGCCCCAGGTGCGGTATTTTGTGCCCTTAGAGACGCTGTAGCAACGTTACAGACGCCCGAGACACACTAGCACTGTCTGGTGTGGGAAGAAATCCAATCTCACTGGTAATAAGAGATAAGCACATTAAAACAAGATGCAGTTTTATTGTTCTTTTCCTCCCTGGCTGAAAAATTGGCCAAGATTAAAAAAAAAAAAAAGATAATACTCCGTGTGGGTTGGGGGTGGGGAAACAAGCCCTCGCCCACACTGCTGGTGGGAGCAGCAGATTCCTGTAAGGCCTTAGGGGTGGGCATGACCTTTGACCCCAACAGTTTTCCCTGTAGGCAGTAACCCTAGAGATCGTGAGAAATGTGCACAAAAATGTACGTGCCAGGACGTGTGTTGGAGGGTTTATATTTGGAGGAAATTTGATGTCCAACAAGAGGTAACTAGTTAAATATACTTTGGTATATACACGTGGCAAAATTCTAAGCAGTTATAAAGTTGATGCGCAACTTTCTGGGTTGCTATGGAAAGATGTTCCCGATATATTGTTGGGTAGAAAATAAGGTGACAAAGTAACATGCATAGTATGATCTCGGTTTTGTAAAAAACAAACCCATCTGCCTACAGAGAGATTATATATATATACACATATATATGAAAAATGTCTATATATGAATGCATATATGTACATATATATATATGATGTGTATATGTTATATATGAAAACTATTAATAATCATTATGTGTATGTGATGGTACTGTGGGTGAATTTCGTGCTTCCTAAATTTATTTTAAAGAGAAAGCGATTACTTGAATAACACAAGTGGAATTTCTTTAGAGGCAAAGAGCCAGGCTGTAGGCCTGTGAGGGTAGAAGGATTTATGGTGGCTGAGAGCAGGGTGCCAAGGTCACCTTGGTCCTGGGTGTGAATGCGGCTCCGGCTGTTTTATCTGTGGGGCTCTGGGCAGGAGATGTTGAAGCTCTCTGAACTTTGGAGTTCTCCTCCGAAGAAGGGCATCTGACGATCTCTAGTTCCTAATGGTGTTACGAGCAGTAAGTGGACGTTAAATGTCTGGCACATAGTAAGCACTTAATAAATCTTAATTATATGTAAATATACTATCAAGATAGAATAACATCATATTATCTATCTGTCCCCTATGAAAATACACACATACACACACATACACACAGGCGTGTATCTGAAAGAATAGATCTGTTTTCTAAAGCTCCTGAGAGTAGAGCCCATAGGCAAAGTCACAGGGAGACCAATTATAGCTCCAAATTAAGAATTTTCCAGTTCTCCAAAGGTGAGAGTGGGAGCCCCATCCCTGGAGATACTCGAGCAGGTTCTGGGTCAATGGGTGGCAGAGATGTGGGAGATGACATTCAGGGGCCAGGTGATTGGGCTGACCGGGTCACTGGATCCCTGTCCGGTCCCCAGACTGAAGCCACTGGCAAAGAGGATGGGAAGGTGGTCCCGAGTCAGGCGGTCTGGGGCTGCATCCCAGCTCTGCCCCCTCCCAACTGCGGGGGACGCAGGGGAGGCACCTCCTCTCCGAGCGTCAGTGTCATGTCAGTAAAATGATCTCTGCTGTGTAGTGGTTGCCAGAATTGGAAGTAATAAAACCCAGCTCCTGCTGTTATGATTTTGTTCTGAAAACAGTGGAGCTAATATTCATTCATTCATTCATTCATTCATTCATTCATTTATTCATGCATTAGTTCCTCCCGCAGATACTTATCCAGCACTTCCGTGTGCCTCTTTCTGTAAGCAACAAGGCCCCGTTAAGCCTTTTGCGCTCCTGGGACCTACTGCTGAGGCCCTTAAATCCCAATCCCAACCTTCAGGCCGCATCTCCACGTTCCATACAGGCATCGAAGGGCAGCCCTCAAGTCAAGAACAAGCAGGCGCAATGGGAAGCTTTGCTGAGATGCACAGGCTTCCTTGAACACAGGATGGGAAATAAGGAAAAACCCTTAGGCCGACTTTAGGATGGGCTAGCATGCTAGTCTGGGACAAGTGGCCCCATGCTGGCATCTCAGACTTCCTGGCTCTCTGCTCCCATCCCTTCCTCCTGCCCAGCAGGGGTAGGAACGAGAGCTGGGAGCCCACAGGCACCCTGCCCTGAGAGACCGCTCCTTTGGGACTTCCTGCCTTCTTGTCAGTCTACTTGGGGCTCAGTTCCACTCACCCGTTTCTCAAGGATGTCCCCAACTGCCGTGGCCCACCTTCCCGCACAAGAAAACACAGTCGCACCCTGGCTGGACGCTCGCCCCCGCAGAACTGCTTGCAGGCATGAGCTTGTCCTTCGTGGGCCCCAAGCTTCTCTGCAAGGTGAGTCACGAGGCAGGGGTGTCGGGGGGAGGGCGTGTGGAGAAAACCTTCTTAGAACATTGATTTTAGTTTATTGCATGTGTTATAATTAGCATACTATAATTTAAAAGTGGCACCCATATGCAATTTATAAATAATCAAACATCATTAATCACAAACAGAGACTCTTGGATGTAATGAAGAGTTTGATGGGGAAGGAAATACGTTTTTTAATAGCTGGATACAACGTCACTGATGGCTGGGCTCTTGAACTCTTAAAACCAACTCCTGGCCCAGGTTTACAGAACACTAGGTGCTCTAGGTGGTGTCTAAAATCTCTTTGAGCTCAAAAAGTGGACATTCCTGAGAGCTGGGTCCTTATTTCTCCCCGTGCAGTGAGTCCCTGGGAATACATGGCTTCAGGACCTTGGTTAAAGCCCTCTCCGCCCTGCCTTGTGCTAAAGGGTCTGTTCCCCTTCTTGGGGTCAAAGAGACTGTGAATTCCAGGTTTGGCTCTTGAGGGTGGCCCGGAAATGGCAACTTGCATGTCGCAAGGTGAATCTGCTCAGCTGTGGCATGTATTAAACTGCATCCCTGTCCCTGAAAATCTGATTTTGTTCCTCAGAATCTCCATTGGAAGTATTGAGCAGAGCAGAGAATCACATTTGCTCAAGTTCAAATGTGGTTTGCTGTCATTTGAACAAAATGGGTCTCTCTCCCTTGACCGTGTACACTCCCTGTTAATCATTTTGGTGACCTTTCCTGAAGAAAAGGATCATTTGCTTGAATCCAAATATCATAAACGCTCCCTCCCCCAGATTGCTAGGAAGTTGAGTCAGGTGGAGGTAAACTCACTCAAATCCCAGAGCAAAGACGAGGCCACAGGCTTCTGTTCTTGGAGCAGGCACTTCTGGAAGGAGACCTTGGAGAAAAGGCAGAATCAGCAGATATACTCTTTTTTTGATAGTCTTGTGAACAAAGACATCTCAAACTCGGCATCTGTGTTCTCCTCACATGGCCCCAAAGGCCCTGAAAAGTTGGCCTGCCCACCTCTTCGGCCACAGAGAGGTTTAGCAACTTGCCTAAGTTCACTCAGCAGGTAAATGAAGAAACGGGAATTCGAACACGGGTCTGGCTGACTCTGGAGCCCTTTCTACTTTGTAACGCCTGGAAACACTGGTGAGAGCCGGGACCTAGGCAGGGGCTGCTTGCTCCTGATTCTTTTCTGCTTCCTGCCTGGCTGGGGGCTGGTGAGAGGGTCTGTGCCTAGGAGAGGTCTGGTGGGGGGAGGGTAGAGTGGATGCAGCTGGTTAAGGAATAGAAGGAACAGTTTCCCCCTCTCCCTCTTTCCCTTCTTTCCTTCCTTTAAATGTTTATCGAGGATCTTCCATACATAATGACTATGCTGGCCTCCGTGGATATTGCAGAGAACAAAAGAAACGAGATTGCTTGCCCCCATGGAGCTCATATTCTAGTGGGGGGAGGCGGAGATGAACACTAAGCAAAGAAAGCAGGTAAAAGCCATTGTTAGGCCAGGGGGGTGGTCGGTGCTGTGGAGACAAAGTGAGGCAGGGCAGGAGGGTTGTGTGTCAGGAGGGGACAATCAGTTAAAATAGAGTGGCCAGGGACAGTCTCGCTGAAAATGTGATCTTTGAGCAGAACTGAAGGAGTTGAGGTGGCAAGCAACATACATCTGGAGGAAGAGTGTTCCAGGGAGAGGAAACATGTGCAAAGGTCCTGGGGTGAAGCTGGTGTGTTTGGGAACCAGCAAGGGGTGAAGTGAGTGACAGGGGATAGAGTCAGAGTGAAGATGAGGGGCCAGATCATTTAGGTCCCTAGAGGTCAAGGTCATAGAGAGGAGTTGGGTTTTATTCTGAGTGAGGTGGGGGCCGTGGCAGGAAGTGAGCGGGGAGGAACAGGACCAGTTTGGCTGCTGTGTTGAAGACAAGGACAGAGTCAGGAAGCTCAGGGAGGAGGTTAGTGTGTGGGTTGGTGGTTCGAGTGAGAGAGGACGGTGACTGGGCCCAGGGGTGCTGGGGTGCAGGGGTGCGAAAGTGGACAGATTCATGAAACATTCAGAAGACACGCTGGTCTGGCTTTGGTGTTGATTGGATGTGGGAGAGACATTGAGGTGAGTGAGAAGGCAGAGCCCGGATAGCCTGGGTGCCATGCGGAAGGTGCCAATCATGACCACAGTCCCCAGATTCCCAGGGACCCATTGCATACACTCTCCGAGGTGCAACCTGAGGGATCTTTCTTCAGTGAAGATCTGGCTGTCTGGCTTGGTTTCCCCCAGAAGCAGACCTTGTGGCAAGGGTGTGAGTGCAAGGCCACCCCAATTGACACCATGGGGAGTGGGGAAGAGACAGAGGATAAGAGAGGGTCTACTGTGGGGCAGTTACTGTTACTGTGCGGTAACTGGAGCTCAGCCCTGCTGGGAGCACTGGGAGCAGTGTGGGGAGGGAGCCGGGATGTGGGTCCACTGCCTCCCTGGCTGTCACTGGCCGAGGGCTGCAGCCTGCTGGGGAGGGGACTGCCCTCCTGGCACTCAGCTGGTCCTGCTCCCTGGAGGGACCAGGCTGGCAATTCCAAAGACACCAGCCTCATCCAGGGAGAATGGATGACAAGGGGATGGGGCGGGGCCGCTGGCTGACAGGCTCCGGGCAGAGGCCACTTTACCTCCAACTCCAGATTGTTCAGCAGCTCCCTATCGCCTTCTGGGTCAAGTCAACCCCAGGGTGTGGCCTACAAGGCCCTCCGGCAGGTGTCCCTCACACTGTCTGTGCAAAGGTCAGCCAACATTTTCTGTGTAACAAGGGACAGCAGACATTTCAGGCTTTGCTGGCCACATAAGGTCTCCCTCTGCTGTTGTCACCTGAAAGCAGCCAGAAAAACATGTAAATGAACAAGGTGGCCGTGTTCCAAAGCTTTATTTTCCAAAACAAACATTGGCCACATTTGGCCCAGGGGCTGTAGCTTGCTGTCTTGGAGAGGATGAGTGGGAAGTGGGAGTGTAGGTGTTATGAGGATGTTGCTAATAATAATTATCAGTAATTACCATCCAACAAAAGAGTGCTTACACATGCTGCGGGGACTGGAGAGAGCTTACCTGAACTCTGATTACACAGCACACACAGTTTAGGTCCAGATGCATTTCCTGAGTATTATGTCTTCCTTCCGAAAATCTCAAAGCAGTATTTGTACTAGAGGAAATTTAATTAAGACCACAAAAAGATCTGTGCTTATACAACTAACTGCCTGCTTTGGCTCACGGTTAATTTGAAGTCATTGGAGAATCAACTGGATGTTGTTCTCCAGTCTGGGGCCCGAGATCTTATTCTTGTCCCATAATCAAGTCCTGTGGTTCAGTGGCTTCGGTGACCATCTGGCAGTAGCTGGCTGGATAGGTCATTCCTTTGCCATTCGGGGCTAACTTTCTCAGCCTGGAATCGGCTGAATTCTCTCACCAAGGGTGATCGTCTTTAACCAAAAGCCTCAGTAAAAACTTGTGGCCTGTTGTACAGAGAGCCTCTCTGCTTTTCTTTTATCATTAGGGTCCCAGATATGAATGAACACTCTCAGTTTCCCCTTGTCCTTATCACTTACTTTAAAATCATATTCCACTCTCGGGAATAGGTTTGAATTGGGGCCACTTTGGTCGAAAAATCAAATTTAATTATTTACTCATTATTTGGGTGACTTGGGAAAAGCAGGTTTCACCTCTCAGAGTTTTAGGTCCCTCACCTGCAAACAGGAAAATGGGTGCCCATGTCCTCTCTTGCTCCACTTCCCACCCTGATGACAAAAGTAGCCACAAGCATTTGCAGAGTATTTCTATGTGCCAGGAGCCTTGTTGAAAACATTACTACCATTATCTTATTAAAATCACCACAGAGACACTCTGAGGTTGGAACTGTACTCATCTCGGCTCTAAGGATGGGGAAACTGAGGCACCAAAAGGCAAAGGACCTTGTTAAAGCCACACAGTTAGTCAGTGTCAAAGCCAGGAACTGAAGGCACCATAATGAAGGAGAGGTGCTTTGAGGGGGCATGAAGGGTCTAGAAATGGGGCAGTTCTTGGCTCTTGTAAGCACTCAAGTAGGGGGAAATGTCCCTTCTCTTGAACTGGCTCTCTTCCCCATGTGTGCTTTTGGCTTATCAACCAATTCATTCCTCTCTCTCTCTCACTCTTTTTCTTCAATGTGGCTGGCATGATCAGACTGGGTCTGGGGGTACCTAATGCTTTGGAGGTGCCCCCCCCAAACCTTGAAAGTCCCTATGAAATGAGGGTGGAGCCCAGACGGAAGGAAAATAGGGAGTAGGCTGCTCTAGACTTTATGGGAAGAACAAAGGAGTTCTTGAGGATTCCGTAATGTATCAGTTAGGATATGTTCGGTTGCAAGTTAACAGTATAATGAACTAACAGTGTCCTAAGTAATACATAAAGGAATCTGGGGGAGGGTTACTCCGCAGGTGGTTTGGTGGCTTAATTCTGTCATCATGGACTGAGGTTCTTTCTATGCTCCTGCTCTACCATCCTGAATCTGTTGATTTTCCATCCTTAGGCTTGTCCCTAAGTCACAAAATGGCTGCCGTAGCTCCAAGCATCACATCTTCACACAATCTCATCAAAGTAGGAAGTAGGAGGCGGCTTCCTTCTTGTGACTACGTTTATCAGGGAATAAAAACCTTCTGAGGAGTAACAACCTCCCCATATCTCTTCTTAC
This sequence comes from Ursus arctos, assembly GCF_023065955.2. NCBI lineage: Eukaryota > Metazoa > Chordata > Mammalia > Carnivora > Ursidae > Ursus > Ursus arctos. The sequence continues at coordinate 10,457,321 of NW_026622830.1, read as the reverse complement.
ATCTCGTTGCTCAGAACTGGGCTGCATATCTTGCCCTAAACCAAGAAAAAGAGAGTAAAATAACCATGCTGGGGATCATCTCAGTTCATCTTCTGGGGCTGGGCGAAAAGTACCAACTTCCCTAAACATGTTGGGCCCTACAAAAAATTGAGGGGGGAGGGACTAGTTGTTGGGTACCCAAAGAACAGCATCTGCCACAAAGAAAGCCATAGTGACAAATGGATAAGAAACAGGTCATGTGCCTACTTCTCTCACAAGAGCCAAAGATAAGGAGTCTCGGCTCACCCGGCTTACAGACCCCATCCAGGGAACAATACTGAAGTCCCAACTCATAGTGGAGTCCCTCAGGCTGTGTATGACTTCCGCTGTCTGTGCCTCGGTTTCTCATCTGTAAAATGGGGATGGATAGAGTTCCTGCCTCATAGGGGTGCTGTGAGGATTAAGTGAGTTAATCCAGTTAAAATGTCCATAAGTCGGCTTGGCATGTAACACGCACCATGTGAATTTCATCTACTCTATTGATCGGGGCCAAGTAGGTATCTGAGATGGTGAACCATCTTGGGTTGTCTGGGACTGGGAGGGTTCCGAGGATGTGGGACTTAGAGTTTGAAGACCAGAACCATCTGGTGCAAACCAAGATGAGCTGATCACTCGATAGGGACTACACATGAATGAAGTGTGTGGGGAGGCAAACTGGAGAGTGTGTGCCATGCTTATTTCCCTCCTCCTGGTTGTCACCCTCTTGTCCACCAGTGTGATCAGCGCTGATTTTTTTAAAGAGAAGCCAGACAGCTGGATTTTTATGTTAAACCCCTGGTATTTTTTTTGTACCTTAAACATTTTTTTAAAAAACCAACCACACCACTTGTTCCAAACAAAATGCACTTGCCCATCTACCACCTGGGCCCTGGGGTGGCCACCTCACCTCTTCGGCTCGTGTGCTGGGTCTCCTTCCCTTCAAACAGGGTGTTTCTGGGTTCCGAAATGTGCATGTTTCCTGCCTTGGATCCTTCATGCAGTCTTATTTGTTTCTGTAGGAAGCACAAGATGAGAATTAAAAAAGAAAAATGTTGCCTAGGTTTGGTGGCTATGTGTACAAAAAGATTTCCCTGATAAATATTGCTCCCAAATGCTCGTTTGTGAAAGCTGCATGATGTGAAATTAAACTCGGGCTGGGAGCTGGGTGGGTGATTCTGTCTTGGTGGCATGAGGGTAATAAAAGTCATTCATCTCAGGCCAGTGTGACCAGCAGAACCATCAGCTTTCCTTGTCACCTCATGGCTGCCGCATGTGCAGACCTTCCTTTTTGCCAGGCAATTTGTCCTGATCCAATCAGTGGCCTTCATTTTAGGAACAGGAAGCTTTTGAGAAGGAGAGGATTTGCCCCCTTGTTGGTGAGTATTAGGTCATCCTTTATAAAGGTTCAGAGCCCAGAGAAATTGGTTGGGGATGCTTATGAAAAATGCATCTGAATCCTTCTACAAAATTCTTTCCACTCTCTTGAGTCTCAGACACCCAAGTGCAAGTTCTCACTTTCTCACCTCCCCATTCTGATGCTCACACTGGTCTCTGTTCGGTCTTGGGGGCAGGCTTCAGGGGTACTAGGGAGGATGCTTGATTCCTCAAAAAGTGTTTATATTTGAGATGAGAATCACTGGAGAATGGTCAACCAAACCCAAAGGAACACATCTCTGACCATAGGACCTGCATTTCAGGCAGCTGACCATCCGGCCCCAACTTAGCCTCGTCCTTCCTGGTTGGGTAGAATCTTTTATCTAATAAGGAAATTGAATTTATCATTTGAAACCATTTCACAAAGAAAACTTCAGGTCCAGATGGCTTCACTGGCAGAGATGTTTGAAACATCTAAGGAAAGAATAATACAAATATCAAAAATTCTTCCGGAAGAATACAAAAAGATGGAATGAGTCCTTCCTTACTCACTTTATGAGGATATAACTTTGATAAAACCTGATAACATTACAAGAAAAGAAAATTGTAGGCCAATCTCCTTTTTGAGTATAGGTGCAAACATTTTAAACATCTCAGCACTTCAAATTTAATGGTACATTAAACAGTAATATGTCATGACCAATCAGATTTATTCAAGAAATACATGGTTGGTTTAAACATTTAAAATCAACCAATGCAGTTTCTCATATTAACAGAATAAAGGCATAAACATCATTCTGCTATTTCAATATAAGCAGAAAAAGCTTTTGATAAATTCCAGCATCCATTCATTAAAAATTCTTGCCAAACTAGGACTAGAAGGGAACCTCTTTAATCTGATTGGATGTATCTACAAAAAACTTGGTGAAATGTTGAAAGGATGTTTGTATCATGGCTGGTACAGAGTTGTACTAAGGTCCTAGCCAGTAAAATAAAGTGAGAGAAAGAAATAAAATGTTTTGGAATTGGAAAGGAAGAAATAAAATCATCAATAGATGACTTATTTGAATAATTGGAACATCCAGAAGAATCTGCAGATAAATTACTAATAAATGAATTTTATTAAAGTTCCTAGATACAAAGTCAACATACAGAAATCAATTGCGTTTCTACATAACAGCAAGAAACAACTATAGAATGAAGTTTTAAAACAACACTAAAATAGTATCAAAAATCAAATGGCTAGGAATTAATTTAATGAAAGATGTGTAAGAATCTATGCAGAAAACTGTAAAATATTAGGGAGACAAATATTAAAAGCCAAATAAATGGAAAGATACAGTATATTGGTGAATTGGAAGATTTAATGCATCAAGAAGTCAGTTATCCTCAAATTAATGTGCAGGTGCAGTACAATCCCTCACAATCTCAACAGGTTGTGTGTGTGTGTGTGCGTGCGCGCGCGCGTGCTTAAACTGGTAAGCTGATTCTTCAATTTATATGAAAATGTAAATATCCAGGAAGAACCAACCCAATCTCAAGGAAGATTGCAAAGTTGGAGAGCTTCAGCTGCTAGATATTAAGACTTATTAACAGTAACAGTAATCAAGACAGGTGGATGGTGACAGAGAAAAGGAAGGGGGAGCACAGTGTGGAGTTTGAGAAAGACTGAGGAGGGAGGAAGGACAGGCCCAGGTGCTGAGCTGGCTTGGCAGGTGGCGGTGCTGGTGGAAGGCAGCTGGCAGGATTAGGGCATTTGCAGCAGGTGCTTCTGGAGGGCAGCAGGATGACAGGTGACGGAGGTGCCCCCCCAGAGAGGGACACAGCTGCTTCCGCTATCCCACCGCTGCAGTTCTGCTGCTCCTGGAGCATCCACATCCAACCTTCTGTTTACAACCAAGCCCCGGGGAGGCTGCTGGGCGAAAGCAAAGCCTGGCGCTAAGCAAATATCCTGACAAAATACAGTGTCAGCAAGACAGCGGTGAGTTGCAAATAAAACTCAAATAATCTGAGCCCCACATCCAAGCTAGGCAGTGACTTCAAATACTCTGTGCATTGTTTGGGGTCCTTAAATCATTTTCTGACCTCGATCCTCTTTCCAGAAGCTGGGAATCAGCCTGAGTAATTTGGGATCACCAGGACGCCAGTGGTCTATTTGGCAACGTGTCAGCTCAGCTCCTACAACCTGCTGCTGATAATGTCTGTGATGACCATCCGTTTTTCTGGCCAACCAAGCCCACACTCCCAGTTCTTCTGGAGAGGGCATCTCAATTTCCTTTGGGGGAACCTACCCCCACCTCCCAACAGTGACTCTGACTCCACCCCCAGCTGCAGGTGGGGGCATGGCCCCCAGCGGGCCAGACTTAGCCACACCTGCAGAAAGAGAGGTCTTTTCATAAAGTTCCTGCAGGGACTGGATTGGTCCTCTTTGGGTCATGTGCCCACCCATGCTCCAATCACGGTGGCGGGTGGTTGGGGCACCGTGATTGGATGGACCTGGGTCACGTGCCACCTCTGAAGGTGCAGGAGGGCTGGATGTCGGGCTGCTGCGTAGCGTTAGGAATGAGGTTCCATCGGGGACGAAGGGAAGGGGGGTTAGGCGACTTCCAACCCTGCCAGTGTCACCCAACTCCGCAGAGAAGGCGGGGTTGCTCAGCGTGGCTTAGTTGCTCGTCTCAGGTCACAGAAGGAAGCGGCAGACTTTCTTAATAGGGGAAAAGAGGGCTGTAAGGAGCTCAGTACCCAGCTACATGTGGATCGCCATCTTAGCCGTGAACCTTTCTCTGGCGCATTTGGAGGGTCTTTGTCCAGGAGAGGAGTGAGGTTCCATGAGTGGGAGCCGGTTCTTGGGTTCCAGTCCTTTATGGTAAAGACTACGAGTACACTACTGATTTAGGGTCGCCTAACTGAATGACTTAGACATTTTGAGCCTTGGTTTTCCCGGTCTGTGGAAAAGGAGCAATAGCAGGATCACTGGGAGGATTAAGTGCGTTAATGTTTGCAGAAGTCCTTTGGAAACTGTGGTAGCTCCATGGATTTGCTATTCTACTCTGGACCTCTTCCCAACACCTTATTATCAAGACAGTCCCCAGAGGGATCTGCTTCCAGCGAAACAAGTGCTGATAAGTGTGTTGGATGTCGTTGGATTGAGAGTGGCCCTCTGGGACCTGGAAGAGCTAATAGTGGCCACCCATGAAGTGTCCCAAGCACTGTGCCCGGGACTTCCCGTGTAGTCACCTGACTCTCACCTTACTCCCCGAGGTAGGTTCTGTGATTATGCCTACTTTATGGATAAGGACACTGAGGGGACAGAAAGTGCAGGAGGCCCCTCAGTTACTAAGGGGCAGAGCTGGGGTTTGAACCTGGGTCTGTTGGATTTGGAAACCTATGTTCTTCACTCTGCCGTAGTGCTTGTGCTGCTCAAGTGAGGGATCGTGTCATGGTGGGGAGTGCTCGGGGGAGAAGCTTTGGGCCAGCACTGGGCAGGGGCTTTCTTGATTCATTAGAACGATTGAAATAGGCACCTTCCTGCCTTTGCACCTCGTGGGTTTGTCCAGCGTCTCGTAGGGCACTGGGCTCAGTGCGAGCGGGGGACTGTCGGGTGAGATCAGGGGGTCCCTGGGGCTTTGCAGCATAAGCGCAGAGGACTCAAGCGAGTCAGTAACTGTTTATGAAACACCATTCGTTCATTCGTCTGTGTATGCATCCGTGGCAGTCACTGGTTTTAGGGTCTACAGGCGAACCACAGGGACTGTAATGGCCCGTCCCCACTGTGGCGGGCATCTGACACTCTGTGAACCCCGTCCCCATTTCTGACCACAGTGCCCAGGGGTTGGCACTGTTCAGGTGGCAGGGTGCAGGGAGGACCACAGGTGACTATCAGGAGGCGGGTGAGCCCTGGGCCTTCAATGGGCACTTTCTCTTCTCTGGGTTTGTAGCAGTGGATGGATGTGAGCCGGAAGATGCTGAGCGCTGTCCTGTCCCCTCATGGGGAGACCCCATCCACCAGCTGCGTGGAGGAGAGCACGGCCAGGAGATGGAGATCTTCACCTACAGGACTCAGCTCGGCATGTCTCTGGACTTCTCAGGTAAAGAGGGGAGGCCATCAGACCTTTAACCCAATTCCAGTAGGGTTTCTACGTATGTACACTGGACCACAAACACTTAGTGATCTCGTTTCAAAACCGAGAAGGAACAACCTTCCGCTTTATTATAATACTTGCACGTGCATAAGCCATGTGTGTTCATTTTATGTTTAAGAGATTTGTCTATACCGTGGGGACCTGGGTTTTAGTTCTGGCTTTATCTCAAAGTCATAGCATGACTCCACCTCCTCTCTGGGCCTCAGTCTTCCCATCTGTAAAATGAATGTTTTGGGCCCACTGCCTCCTGAAGTCACTCTCCGGATCTATGAATTTAAGATTGGTATCCGTGTGATGAGACCAAATAATGAGAAACTGAGGAAATTAGTGTGTCATCTGCTGGGCTCAGAGTTCCGTTTGTTGATGCAGAAAGGAGAGTGACCGGGGCCTGAGTGCATGGAGCTGGGGGGTGCAGGGCCGGGTTTACAGGAGGCCGCAGTGGCCCCTCGCAGACATATGAAGCGTTGGTAATGATTAAGCCTGCCTGCAAAGCTCCCTTCGCAGATGGCTGTGGGGCTGCACGCTCAGCTCTGGGAGGGAGATGTGAAAAGTGGAGCAGCTGGCGTCACATCGGCCGCAGACACAAGCGTCAGGGCTGTGCTGTTTTTAACAGAGACCTTGAATGCCCGTGACCTGCAGGAGCGGTGGCCAGGGTCCCAACCTGAGCAGATGCAAAAAACCGAGTTCCAGCTCCTCTCTCTCTCAGCCTCCAGACGTATCCCAGGTGGATATGACAACTGGCCGACAGAGACCTTTTTTCTTGAGTCATCTGCAGAACCCGTCCTCCTGGGCTGAGCTAACCGGTTATGCTATTGATCGATTGCATTTGTAAAGCACGTTTGTTAGGGTGTGTTAGGCCACCACTCGCAAAATCCTTAGGCTGCCTTGGACCCCCCAGTGTCCCCTTGATGCCACCACTTACTTCGTCACCTGTGACCACAGCGTACAAGACAGAGATTTCAGCCTGTGAAACAGAGACTGGAATCAGATCCCGGTGGGCATGAACGCATTGGCGGGTGCTTACCCCAGACCTAAATACTTCTGATCCAACTTTTGTTGGACACCAATTAAGCCTGTCTAACCAAAGCATCTCCCGGATCGTGGGTTACCAAGTGTGTTGTGTTCTGGTTTAGTCAGGCTGGGCTCGCTCTCCCATGCTTCTGTAAACAAACTTCAGAACCCAGGGTGTACTGTTCACTCACAAAGGTCGGCTGTGGCTCCAGCGCCTCTCCAGGGAACCCCCTGTGGAATGGCGACTCAGACCCCCCACTGCTCCATCTCTTAGCTGCATGGGTGGCTCCAGGGCACCCATGGCAGGGAGGAGGCCTGCAGGCCCCATGCGCTGGATTTTAGATACTTCAGCCTGGAAAGGACATGTTGCACTTCCACTCTGCTCATAGCCCCTTGGCCACACCTAGAAGGCCCCACCTAGCTGCGGCATCCGGGAAAGGCTAGGGAACGCTGGGCCAGCAAGGAGCAGTAATTGTGGCTCTGTCTGTCTTTCAGGACTTCCCCTGTCCTCAGCATCCAGTCTGCACCCTGCCTGCCCAGGCTTTCCCCATTCCCTGCTGCACAGTCCCTGCTCCTGGGGGCTGAGCTGGTTTAGCGTCAGAGCAGGCTTCCCTCATGCTTACCCCCTGGCCTTTGCACATGCTGTCCCTCTGACGCCTTCTCCCCACGCTTCTTCTCCTGGCTGATTCCTACTCATCCTCCACGCCTCATCTCAGGTTTTATTTTCTGTTCTCCCCAGGTGGGCTGGGGCACTTCTGTGGGCCCCCACATCTCCCTGCATGTATACCATTGCTGCATCATTGCCCAGGTTTATTTTTCTGTCTTCTTGACTTTCTCCCTGCCCCAGTCCAAGCTATCACCTGATCCTGATAACCCTGTTGTGCCCAGCACCTCATGCAGGTGTTCACTGGCCATCAGTTAATGAAAGAAAAGCAACAAATGAACTTTTATTTCAGTTGCCTTGTCTGGGAAAGTGCAGAATGAATTGAGGTAACTCAGTTTTGCTAGAGATCCTTCTGGTAAAAACTGCAGCTTCCTGATGATCCGTGGCTAGCTCTGGGGACAGAGAGGGAAGCCGTGTCACTGCCTCTCCCTAGGGACGTTGGCTCTGCAGCACAGACCAGAAGTGGGGGGGACCTTCCCTCCCCGAGGCATGCCTTGTATAGAATTTCATTTCTGTAGTTTGCAGTAGTGCTTGTTGGTGGATGGAAGCCCTCGTTTCACGGGGCAGTGAAGTCAGGGCGGGGGGCGGGGCGTGGTGGTGAGAAGCACAGGCTGGCTCGCAGATCCCAGCTCTGTCATCAAGGAGCCACACGGCCTTGGGAGAACCACCTCCCGATTTTGAACCTCTTTGTTTTTTTTTTCTTATTTTTTTAAAGATTTTATTTATTTATTCGACAGAGATAGAGACAGCCAGCGAGAGAGGGAACACGAGCAGGGGGAGTGGGAGAGGAAGAAGCAGGCTCATAGCGGAGGAGCCTGAGGTGGGGCTCGATCTCATAACGCCGGGATCACACCCTGAGCTGAAGGCAGACGCTTAACCGCTGTGCCACCCAGGCATCCCCTGAACCTCTTTGATAAAATGAGGGTAAGAGCCGGAAGTTTGGTGGCCGAGGATGTGTGGAGCCGTCAGCACTCCGCGGGCAGACGGCTCGTCCTCCGTGGTATCAGCCACTGTTATTATGGTTTGTTATTAGTATGAAGCAGGATCAAGTACTAGATAAGTATTCAGGGTCTCGGGATCCTTCAAGGGAATGAATGCGGCTGGTCCTGGCCTTTAGGGATGGGGAGTGCGTTCTGTCCAGAGCCGCTCTGGTGTGGGGCCCCTCCGTGCCTGTTTCTACAATAATCCCTCCCCCTCTGTTTTACCAGTTGGTTCTCAGATTCTTGTGAAGTCACCAGAATAGCTCCTTTATTCATTCAACCACACCAACAAGTTTGGCTCCCAGCTCTGCCTCTGGCTGTGAGGCTGGAGCTACTACCCTAAGCCTCTCTGTGCCTCAGCTTCTTCGTCTGTAAGGTGGGGATAACAGTCGTACTTAAAACTTACAGGATTGTCCGGGAAATTGAGCGAAACGCATAAAACATTTAGAAAGTGCCTGAAACATAGGAGTCACTCAATACACGTGGATTGATAGTCTTATCAGACGCGGTCTCTGACAGGTGCTGGGGATTCTGCAGGGAATAAGCCTCTGTCCCTCCCCTCGGGGAGTGCATGGGCAGTGGAGGGCTCAGATGAGCAAGCAGGCAATCACAACCCAGGGTGGAAGGTTCCCGACACAGGTGGTGAAGAGGGGAGCTAGTGCAAGTGTGGGCTGGGAGCCAGACCTCAAGGCTTGGAATTCTGGCCTCATTCTGAGTGTCAAAGGCAATTGGCATTTGGAATTACCCATGTCACCGTGACGTCAGGAGGATGAACAATCCGACGGTGCTTCGAGCAGTGCCAGCGCGCCGTCTGCATGCGCAGTGAGGGTAGGCATTCCTTTTACTGCAGGACTCAATGTGGAAGTCAGAGGAAGCTGAGACTGAAGACTGAGGAGGAGCTGGGAGGGCTGCAGGTCAGGCTCAGAAGCAAGTGATGATGGGGAATGAAAGAAACTTGATGTGGCACCCTGCAGGATGTCCCAGGGAGGGGGTAGGGACAGGCAGTGAGGCTGGAGGTAACTGGCACCACGCACCTGCTCTCTCGGCCAGCATTCACCGCGCCACTCTGTGTCCGGGCCTTGGGGGCACAGCAGGGCCCAGAACACACTTGGCTAAGGAGTTGAGCCTTTAGCCTTAGCTAATGGGAGAGCCAAGGGAGGATATTAGGCAGGAAAAGGAGGTTAAAAATGTGCCTTAAAAAGATGCAAAGGCTGAATCAGTGAGGGTTCAGATCCCAGCGCCAATATGAAAGGGTCACAGTGACCCGTTCTGAATAGAATCGTCATGATAAGGGCCAGCGCTGTGGCCCTTGGCCCTTTTCCTCCATGTAGGGTGGCCGTGTAAGATGAGGGCTGCCCAGTTAAATTTGCACTTGATACAAACAACAAATGATCTCTTAAGTATAAGTATGTCCCAAACATTGCATGGAACATACTTATACTAAAAGACCTGCTCTCTCTGGCAGCCCGACCTCCATGGGGTCATGGCCGGGGGCTAGGAGCTGACGGGGCTTCCGTGCTCACCTGAGCTCAGCCCACAATGTCTTCACAAGACAGAGGTGGAAAGAAGACAGAGGCACTCCACCCCGCCTCGGTGCCGCTCTGCTGGCTTCTCTCTTTTCCAATCGGCTGAGCCTCCCTTTCCCCACCCCCCCCCCCCAGCTTCTGCAGAAGGCGGGGCCCACCCAGCCTGCGAGGGTGAAGGAAGGCAGCTTCCTGAGTCCATCCAGATGTGGATCATTCTGCTAGTTGATCCCAGATCTCCTTGGGGCTGGACAGTTGGCGAGATGGATACCACACAGCCCTTTCTGCTCAAGGAGCTCAAGGATGCTGGCTCTGCGGAATTCTTCCATTGTCCTTCAAGGGCCGTGTGTGCGAAGTGCCCCCATGAGCAGGAAGAGCAGAAGCACCAATGCCAAGTGCTTAACTTGCTGGCTGCCGTGGAGCGAGGCAGTGGGGTTGTGCAGAATGAACAGCCTTTGGGAGGCAAACCTCTGGTTCTAGCCTCAGTTGTACCATCTACGACGTGCATGAGCTTGGGCAAGCTACTTCTCCTTCCTCCAGATCGATGTCCAACCTCATGGGCTTTTGGGGAGGTGAACAGAGCTGACGTGTGTGAGACGCTCGGCTCCACAGTGCCCGGCGCCTGCTCAGGCACGCAGGTCGCCGAGGCCCAGGTGCGAAAGGTACAGTCTCCACGTCACTGATGGGGAAAAGGTTCAGAGACGTGAAGTCCCAGAATGACATCCATCAACTGGCAGAGCCGGACCTTGACCCCGACCCCCCCTTCCTGAAACTCATCATCAGATAACAATGGCAACCCAGAGGGGTTCTCCAACTTAAAGCTCATGGGCCTCTTTAAAGGGCTGAAACTTCTTTACCAGACTGATGCATATGCATCAAAGACAATTTAAAAAACGCAGTTTTGCCAAAAGAAGAAAATACAACTCACCACCCAGAGATAGCCACGGCTGACGTGCTATGGTGTGTATTTTAAGACTTTGGGGAAATATTCAGAAACCTAAAACTGAGATCCCGGCACTGCTTTTGTTCATAGCCTAGGGTTGAAACAGGGCTTTCAACCTCAGCACTGTTGACATTCTGAGCTGGGTAGTTCTTCGTGGCCGTGGCTGCCCTGTACACGGCAGGGTGTGTTGCGGCTTTGCGGAACTCTACCCACCCGATGCCAGTAGCCCACCCCTGAGTCCAGATAAGCGAAGATGTCTTTAGATAGTGCCAAGTATCCCCTGGGGATCAAAATAGCCCCCCCCCCGCCCCCAGAATTGCTGGATTGAGGGGTAGAGTTTCTAGGTCAGCCACACCTGGCTTTTAATCCCAGCTCAGGTGTGGACTCAGGCAAGTGAGCCAAAGACTTAGCCCCAGTCTTCATCCGTGAGGTCGGGACAATATCTGCCCGCCCCGCACAATTGGAAGGGTTCAAGGCGATGTGCCTGGGACGCAGAAAGCACTCACTACAAGGAAGCTGCCATTGGCATCAGCATCCTTGAGGTGGGTGGCTTGTCCGAGGAGGCCTGACCTCACAAAACCCCAAACAAATCAACAAGAAACTCTTCACCTGCATGAGGAAGGCCCTTTACGCCTGAGTGACAGGCACGTCTTGTGTGAGAATGGCGACAGGAGTTATGACTAAGAACAAGGCTCTAGAGCCGGCTGGCCTACTTTTGCATCCTGTCTCTGTCCCCAAATGCTGGCAACACGTCTGGCAAGTGACTGAACATTTTGGTGCCTCAGTTTCCTCACCTGTACAATGAAGGCAATGGTGGTTCACACCTCATGGGCTCATGAGGAATCAAGGAGTTCACCAAGTCAGTGGCTGTATTAACAAATATTATTACACATGCCTGGCCCCGGGGAGACGGTGAGGAGGAAAGGGGCCCGTTGGGAAGCCATGACGATGGGATCCTGCCTGGGAGAAACACGGAGCAGCTCTAGGCTGAGCAAACAGCTGCATGGGGTTGTCTGCGTGTCTGCTTCTCTCTAGACCCTGGGCAGGCACTGTCCCTGTGCCTGAAGGCCTGTGAATGATCGCTAGCTAGCTGTCCTTCAGGTCTGGGACACTGGAGTCCACACCTCATGGAAATTTCACTTTAAAAAATTCATTGTGTTGGGGCGCCTGGGTGGCTCAGTTTGTTAAGCGTCTGACTCTTGGTTTTTGGCTCAGGTCATGATCTCAGGTCATGGGGTCGAGCCCCGCGATGGGCTCTGCGCTCAGTGTGGAGTCTGCCTGAGATTCTTTCCTTCTCTGCCTCCCCCTGTTTGCTCGCTCTCTCTCCCCCCCTTCTCTAAAGCAGATCAATAAAATCTTTAAAAAAATCATTATGTCTTGGGGGCTCATATGTGTTTTTTAAAAGGTTTTTATAATTGTGGTAAAATATACCTAACATAAAATTTAAACCATTTTAAGTGTTATGCAACTGTTAGGTTATACACTGTTAGGCAACCATCACCGTTTGTCCCCAGAATCCTGTTGTCCTCTGAAACTAAAACCCAGTCCCTGTAAAACAACAGATTTCTGTTTATCCCCTCCCCCAGCCTCTGGGAACCTGAATTCTATTTTCTGTCTCTGTATATTTGACTGTGTACTTTGTATAAGTGGAATCCTACACTGTCCATTATTTCACTTCTTTGATTTGCTTTACTTAGCATGTCTTCAGGTTTCATCCATGGGGTAGCCTGTGTCAGACTCTCCTTCCTTTTGAAGGCTGCATAGTATCCCATTGCACGTACCAACCACACTTGGTTTATCCATTCTCGGTGATCGGCTCTTGGTCGTTTCCACCTTCTGGCGATTGTGAATACTGCTGCTGTGAACATGGGTGTGCAAACACATGTTTGAGTCCCTGCTTTGAATTCTTTGGGGTCTCTATCCAGAAGTGGAATTGCTGGATCGTCTGCTAATTCTGTATTTAAGTTTTTGAGGGAGTGCTGTACTGTTGGCCACAGCAGCTGCCCATTTTACATTCCCACCAGCAAAGCTCGAGGGCTCCAGTTTCTCCACATCCTCGCCAATACTACGTGGTTTAAGCCCAGCCTCCCTGTGGATTTTTACACCCTGAAAAGAGTGGAGTGTGTGTAAGGGAAGGGTCCGTCCTCATAATAATTCTTTTTTATTTTGTTTTTATTTTTTTAAGGGATTTCTTTTTTTTTTTTTTTTTAAGATTTTATTTATTTGAGAGAGAGCGAGCATGAGTGAGCGGGTGGGTGGGGTGGAAAGAGGGAGAAGCAGGTTCCCCACTGAGCAAGGAGCCTGATGTGGGGCTCCATCCCCAGAACCCAGGATCATGACCTGAGCCGAAGGCAGATCCTAACCCACTGAGCCACCCAGGTGCCCTTAATTCTTTGGTTTTTTTTTTTTTTTTTTAAAGAGTTTCAAACATTTCCAATGAGTAGTTACAGGTTGGACCCTCACAACAGCACTGCAGGTGGGGGAGGCTGAGCCTCATTCTCTCCTTTTTGACTTATTTTTGAGGTTAGGGGAAAGCTGAAGAACCATTTCAGAGAGTCAAGAAGATTCCAAACCAGAACTCAAGTTTTCTGAGCTCTTTGGGCCTTTTTCCTTAGATCAAACAGTTTGCCTTTTATTTAGTTGTAACTGAACCCAAGTTCATACAGCAAAGCCAGTCTCTGAAACATCAGGTGTGCAGCAAGGAAAGAGTTTATTCTAGAGGCAGCCAAACCAGGAGATGGGAGGGCAAGCTTCAAATCTGCCTCCTTAAACGAGGAGGGGAAAAGGTCTTTTTTAATCATAGGGGTTGAGATTACCTACCTATTAGTGAAAATGGCAGAGAAATTTATGACTAGTCATGAGGAAAGATGGAGCATGCACGTTGAGCAAACATATGTGTAACATACACCCCATGTTCACTTTAGGGTGGAGACTTAACATCAGAATGAGGTAAAATCCAGCCCCTGACATTAGCAGGTTATCTTAGGACAAGGACATGGGTCTATGGGCATGCTCTCAGAGCTGGTGTTAATTGCGTGGGCCTTGGGCTTGTTATCTTGGACAAGATATCTTGGAACTGTATCAGTTGACTTTGAGTCCAGTCTCCTGCAGAGACAGCCAGTGAATTTGTTAGTGGCGTCTAAAAAGACACAATAACCAATTAGGGGTAACAGTTCTTTGAGAAACAAGCTTTAAACCTTCTGCTAGTTTCAACCTCATTAACCCTATGGTGTGTGGTTTCAGTCCCCTCTGAGCGATGATCATTTCTCAGTCTTAAAGGAATTATGATGATGACTACTCCGGTTACTTCTTTATCTCCTCTGGTGAGGTAGGTTTTGAGAAAAGAGTGGTTTTTGTAAATCTTAGCTTGTAAATCTTAGGCAAAATTTTTTCAGTGGTTAACATGCCTGCGTGCAAGGCTAAGCAGAAATTTCTTTTCTTTTTTTTTTTTTTTAAGATTTTATTTATTTATTTGACAGAGATAGAGACAGCCAGCGAGAGAGGGAACACAAGCAGGGGGAGTGGGAGAGGAAGAAGCAGGCTCATAGCGGAGGAGCCTGATGTGGGGCTCGATCCCAGATAGCCGGGATCACGCCCTGAGCCGAAGGCAGACGCTCAACCGCTGTGCCACCCAGGCGCCCCCCTAAGCAGAAATTTCTAATCTATAGGTCACAGCATCAAGGGAAATAGAAGTAACATGGAGTCAGACATGCTAAGTTTTTCCTTGTTACAGGGTCCCTGTTCACAATGCATTGCCTTGGTCTTGGGAGACTTTTACCCACTTGCAGGCACAGAGGCAGTAGGAGGCCATAAAACTTCCTAAACCAGCCTCACCCCAGCTGCTCAGGGGCTGTGGACATGCCGGATGGGTCTTCAGCATGGCTTGGATTGCACAGCCTCTGCTTGTCTGCAGGTTCAGAAAGTGAAGGGAGAGAGAAAGACCCTCACAGAGTTCTCCCTGCTCTTCTCGACAAGCCCTGGCTTTCGCAGCTGGCAGGCAGATGTTAGAGATGGCTAGCCCTCTGTTACTTGTTTGATGAGCAAGCTTGCACACACGGTCCTCTCTCATCTGGCTAGTCCTTCACATCTTTCACAAGATGATGCCAGCAGGACAGTTTGGGACGTGTATTATACCATTTTTTGTGATCTCCGTTCCTTCCTGTAGGTTTGAGTTACTACCACTTGGTGTAATTTCCCTTCAACATGAAAAACTTTCTATAGCAGTTCTTATAGTACAGGTTTACTGGTGATGAATTCTCTCAGTCTTTGTCTATTTGAAATGTCTTCATTTTGCTTTTCTTTTGAAGGATAATTTTATTTGATAAAGAATTATGGGTTGACAGATCTTTTTTTCTTCCAGCAGCATAGAGATGTCATTCCATTTTCTTATGGCCCTCATTGTTTCCAATGAAAAGTCAGGTGTCATTCATATGATTATCTTTCTGTACGTGATAGGTTTTTTTCTTTTGGCTGCTTCCAAGATTTTCTCTTTATAGTGACATTTCAGAATATGATTGTAATATACTCATGTGTAGTTTTCATTGTATTTATCTCGTTTGGGGTGTGCTGAGCTTCTTGTATGTTAATGTCTTTCAGCAAATTTGGGACTTTGGGGCTTTTTTCTTCAAGTATTTTTTTTCCTACCCATACTCCCTCTCCTCTCCTTCTAGGTTTCAAATTACATGTCTATTAGGCCACGTGCTATTGTCCCACAGATCTTTGAGGTTCTGTTCATTTTTCTTCAATCTTTTGTCTCTCTATTCTTCCAATTGGATAATTTCTATTGATTGAGCTTTCAGGTCAGTGACTCTTTTGCTTCTAATGAATGATGTTACATTCATCTAGTGACATTTTCATTTCAGGTTTTGTTTTTTTCAGCTCTACAATCTATACGTACTATTGGTTTGTTTTGCTTTGCTTTGCTTTCTGTATCTCTACTGAGATTCTCCAGCTGTTCATTCCTGAAGTACATATTTACTTGAAATCCTTGATTGCATTTATAGTCCTGCCTTAAATATCTTGTCTGAAATTATTTCAACATCCAGGATAATTTTCTGTTGACTGCTTCTGTTCTTGAGGATGGGTCATATTTTCCTGCCTATTTGTCTGTCTAGTGACTTATGATTGACTATTGGACATCATGTATGATTATGTTATAGCGATTTTGGATTCTGTTGTGTTTCCCTGAAGAGTGAACACTGAAGAGTAGGCAGTTAATTTGGATGGACCCATACCCCAAACCATGCCTCCCTCGTGGTCAGCAGGAGCTGAAACCTCAGCTTAGTTCTTTGTATTTCTGTTCTTTTTAAAAAGATTTTATTTATTTATTTGACAGACAGAGCACACAAGTGGGGGAGCAGCAGAGGGAGAAGCAAGCAGCAGAGGGAGAGCAGGGAGCCTGATGTGGGGCTTGATCCCAAAGGCAGACGCTTAAATGATTGAGCCACCCAGGCACCCCAGTTCTTTGTAATTCTGTTTGCTGCTTTTTTGCTGTAGTCCCTAAGTTCTCCTCCTACTGAACATAGAGTTTTATAGTTGGCCATGGATTTGGGTGCTTTTTATATGCAGATAATGGGACCCATTCTAGATGTAGCTCTTTCTCTTCCAGGATTTACTCCCTAAATTTCTGACAATTTTTCCAGCCCTGAACTCTGTCCTTTGACACCTCAAGCCAGTAAACTTGCAGGTTTTTGTCACTCTGAGCTGCCTGAAGATTGGTGATGCCCTCAGGCAAAAAGTCACAAATGTATAAATCCCCCACATCCAGTTCCCGTCTTTTCAGGGTAAAGTCTCTTCTACTTTCCATCTATTTCTGATTGCTCTCCAGAACTTTCAAGTTGTTGTTTTTAAACATATGTTGTCCAGATTTTATAATTCTGTGTAGGAGAGTTAGTCCAACCAAGCTATACTCCCATTCCTGTGGCATTTGATAACAATGACAGTGACAACTTGGAATTTGATGCCAACATGAAAAGTTGGACTATTTCATAAAAATCTGGTTTGGAAGCTGCATTCCTATGTAGCAAAAATTGGTTAGTGTTAAACGTGGCCACCCCTTCATTCCATGACTCCCTTAAAAGAACAAGACTTTTTCAGTTTGCTGTGCTCCCATCACTCCCTCTTGTCTCCAGACTAAGTCCCCAGACTAAGACCAACTGTCAAATTCTTTCTAACTCTTCAGTGTGGTTTCCAATCACACTGTTTCAGTTTTTCCTTGTAACCCTTCCAAGCCAAGACCCAGAGTCATTTTGTAGCCTATTTGCCTATCGCTCCTTTCCCCCACGATACTGTGCTCACAGCTGCTTTTTCTCCAAACAGTGCTCCATGCTCTTGAACATTCCTCAACCTTTTCCCTCCCCCCACCCTCCACCCCTTCCTTTCTCCAGTTATCTGAGCATTTACTATGTGCTCAGCACTATTCTAGGAGCTGGGGATATAGTAATGAAATCGTAAAGAAATCTTTGCCTTCATGTTACTGGCGTGTGAATGCAGGCTGTGACAATGAACAGTTCCTAATGTGGTGATAAGTACTGTGGAGAAATACAAAGCTGAGTAAGGGGATTGATGGTGATGGACATGTGCAAATGTCTTCGTTTCTCAGCCTCCTGTTTATTCTATGCTTATTTATGTTTTCCACTTTCAGGTGACAGATTGTGCTCTGTATTGGGTCAGTCCTAGCTTTCAACTTCTTAGTTATGTGACTGAGAAAGACCCCCACCTTTTTTTTATTATGATATGTTAGTTACCATACCGTACATCATTAGTTTTAGGTGTGGTGTTCCATGATTCATTGTTTGTATATAACACCCAGTGTTCCATGTGATATGCGCCCTCCTTACTACCCATCACCAGGCTAGCCAATCCCCCCACCCCCCTCCCCTCTAAAGCCCTCAGTTTGTTTCCCGGAGTCCATAGTCTCTCGTGGTTCATTTCCCCTTCTGTTTACGCCCCCTTCATTTTTTCCCTTCCTTCTCCTACCAGTCTCCCTGCTATTCCTTATGTTCCACAAATGAGTGAAACCTAACGATAATTGTCTTTCTCTGCTTGACTTATTTCACTCAGCATGATCTCCTTCAGTCCCATCCATGTTGATGCAAGTGTTGGGTAATCATCCTTTCTGATGGCTGAGTAATATTCCATTGTGTATATGGACCACATCTTCTTAATCCATTCGTCTGTTGAAGGGCATCTCAGCTCCTTCCACAGTTTGGCTGTTGTGGACAATGCTGCTATGAACATTGGAAGACCCCCACTTCAGCACCTCAAAAAATTTATCAGTAACCTGGAGATAAGAACAGTACCTACTTCTTAGAGTTTTTGAGAGGCTGAAATGAGCTACTGTATGTGACAATGTTTAACATAGTGCCTGGCATATAGTAAATACTCCATAAATATTCGCAATTTTCACTAAAGCTATAAATCACTTAGCACAATGCCTGACACATCATAGGCAATAAATAAATAGTATTAATAGTTGCCATTATTTCTCAATTCTGGATACTGACATCCAATTAATTGTTTTTTCTTCCACCAGGCCAGCAGTATCTTGTCTCTCTTGTTGGAACTAATGGAGAATGGGCAGTGAAAATCAATACTCCAGAAATTGCTTATTGGCAGCACCATTGGAAGCCACTTGGGGAGAATCCAGTGGGAAGTTAGGGCTGGAGGCAGCTGCTCTTGGGAAGGATTTCATCTCCAGTTGTTACTGATGTGTGAAAATCACAATTCGAACAGTGAGAAAATATCATGGCACAATTCCAGGGGCTAGACCAGCACTATAGGCCTGATGGAGTTAGGTCAATGTTGGAGATGCTTCAGGGAATGACAGTTCTTTTCTTGCTCTTTCCAACAATACCTTCTGTGCTTGTCCAATATATTCCTGCCAAAACTGACTCCTTCTCTCCCCACCATCTCTGGGTGGGTATTATTTAGCTTGGGCTCATTTTCCCTCCACTCCCTAATGAAGTTTTGATTCCCCTCATTACCATCATTTGCCATTTATCAAATTCTCGAAGAACTCTGGGAAGAAGGTGTCAGAGTTTTGCCAGCCCAGCTGGCTTTGATCTGCTATTTGTCAGTGCCTGGCATGCTCAGTGGGGCTGCTTTGATTTTATTATTATTTTTTAAAATCTCTGTTGAGGAGCTGACTTACAGGAAGCATTATTAAGAGGAACTGTCAGAAGGAATGAATCTGCAGCACCAGATTGCTTGTAGGTGGCAGGTACGGGGACTCTGGTCCAGGCTCTACTTAAGGGGATAAGCATTTACAAAGTACCACCTGTGGGCCATGACTCAGCCATGTCTCCTGTTGCTACAGTCCCACAGCCAGGTGTTCTGTTTCCAAGAAAACAACTTGATCTGTGAATTGGGGACAGTGAGGCCTTCGCGTTTCGCTCCTTGCTATGACCTTATATTAATTATGGAAATGTTTGACTATAAATAACACAGACCTAAATAAGAGCCTGTTAAACAAGGTAAAGGTTTATTTCTCTTTCATATAATAGTCCAGAGAGAAGCTGTTTGGTTCTGCTCCAGAAAGTCCTCAGGGACTCTGGGTCCCTCTAGCTTGTTGCTTCACTGTACACGGTGTCCATTTTCCAAGGCCACCTTATTGTTCAAAAGGGCTCTTGAAGCTCCTACCATCATGGCTACATTCCAGCCAGCAGGAAGGAGACAGAGCAAGAGTCTTGAAGGACTTTTGCCAGAACTTGCACACATTTCTTCCATTCACATCCCAATTGGCCAGCACTTGGTCACACAACTTCTCTTGGCTGCAAGAGAAGCTGGGAAATGCAGTGTCTATTCCTAACAGCCATGTTCTCAGAAAGAAAGGAAAATGATCACTGGGAGGAAACTAGCAGGTGGTTTGGGAGAGAGAGGTGATGCACGGAAAACGTTGCCGAATGCATCAGAGGACCTGCGTTTGCATTGCAGTCTGCCCTGCCCTTCCCCCAGCCTCAGTTCCCTCACCTGCAAAGTGGGAATGGTGGCAATTACCTCAGAGTTTGTGAAGATTAAATGATATGTTGTATTGGAAGATACTTTCTAAGGCTCTCAAAACATCAGCAAACATTAGGATCTGCTGTGGAAATTCATTTCTGGTGCTGATAGTATGTGTATCAAATTTATGGAGGCGTTTGTGTGAAACAGTATGCACCTGTCTACCGGTCTGCACTTGCCCGGGTCTGGCAGCCTGGACTTTGTAGCTGCTTCTTTTTTTTTTAATAATTTTTTATTATGTTAGTTACCATACAGTACATCCTTAGTTTTTGATGTAGTGTTCCATGATTCATTATTTGTGTATAACACCCAGTGCTCCATGCAATATGTGCCCTTCTTAATACCCATCACCAGCCTATCCCAACCCCCCACCTCCCTCCCCTCTGAAGGCCTCAGTCTGTTTCCCAGAGTCCATAGTCTCTCATGGTTCATTCCCCCTTCTGATTACCCCCCACTTCATTCTTCCCTTCCTTCTCTTACCAATCTTCCTGCTATTTCTTATGTTCCAAAAATGACTGAAACCATGTGATAATTGTCTTTCTCTGCTTAACTTATTTCACTTAGCATTATCTCCTCCAGTCCTGTCCATGTTGCTGCAAATGTTGTGTAATCATTCTTTCTGATGGCTGAGTAATATTCCATTGTATATATGGACCACATCTTCTTAATCCAGTCATCTGTTGAGGGGCATCTCGGCTCCTTCCACAATTTAGCTATTGTGGACAATGCTGCTATGAACATTGGGGTGCATATGGCCTTTCTCCTCACTATGTCTGTATCTTTGGGGTAAATACCCAGTAGTGCAATTGCTGGATCATAGGGTAGCTCTATTTTTAACTTTTTAAGGGACCTCCACACTGTTTTCCAAAGTGGCTGTACCAGCTTGCATTCCCACCAACAATGTAAGAGGGATCCCCTTTCTCCACATCCTCTCCAACATTTGTTGTTTCTTGCCTTATCAATTTTTGCCATTCTAACTGGAGTAAGGTGGTATCTCAATGTGGTTTTGATTTGAATTTCCCTGATGGCTAATGATGTTGAACATTTTTTCATGTGTCTGTTAGCCATTTGTATGTCTTCATTGGAAGTGTTCATATCTTCTGCCCATTTTTTGATTTGATTATTTGTTTCTCGTGTATTGAGTTTGAGAAGTTCTTTGTAGATCTTGGATACCAGTCTTTTATCTGTAGTGTCATTTGCAAATATCTTCTCCTATTCTGTGGGCTGCCTCTTAGTTTTTTTTGACTGTTTCCTTGGCTGTGCAAAAGCTTTCTATCTTGATGAAGTCCCACAAGTTCATTTTTTCTCTTGTTTCTCTTGCCTTTGGAGATGTGTCGTGAAAAACATTCCATGCTCATGGATCGGAAGAATAAACATAGTTAAAATGTCTATGCTTCCCAGAGCAATCTACACTTTCAGTGCCATCCCGATCAAAATATCAATGACATTTTTCAAAGAGCTGGAACAAACATCCCTTAAATTTGTGTGGAACCAGAAAAGGCCCCGAATCATCAAGGAATTGTTGAAAAGGAAAAACAAAGCTGGGGGCATCACAATGCCGGATTTCAAACTATACCACAAAGTGGTGATCACAAAGACAGCATGGTACTGGCACAAAAACAGACACATAGACCAATGGAACAGAATAGAGAACCCAGAAATGGACCCTCGGCTCTTTGGGCAACTAATCTTTGACAAAGCAGGAAAAAACATCCAGTGGAAAAAAGACAGTCTCTTCAATAAATGGTGCTGGGAAAATTGGACAGCTATATGCAAAAGAATGAAACTTGACCACTCTCTCACACCATACACAAAGACAAACTCCAAATGGATCAAAGACCTCGATGTGAGACAGGAATCCATCAAAATCCTAGAGGAGAACATAGGCTGTAACCTCTTTGACATTGGCCACAGCAACTTTTTTCACGGACTTTGTAGCTTCTGAATGGCCGGTTGGCAAGAGATTTCATTTGTCAGGTGTCCGGTACCTGTTAGTGCTGGTTGTGGTGTCAGGAAGCCCAAATGGGGCACAGTGAGAAGTCCTAAAGTGTGATGCGGGGACAATTGGTGCAGAAGTTGATTTTAAACCTTAAAATGTTTGTTAATAACAGTATCTTTATTTTAACATATCATTAGAATAAAAGAAGGAGAACTTGACCATCCAACCTGGGGCTTTCATAGACATGGTTTTGGGCAAGACTGAGTTTCTATAAAGTGAGTTTAAAGGAAAATTAAGTAAATGATAATTTAAGTGGTACTTGGCTTTGGCAGAAACTCAGGTGAGAATCGTATCTCTGGCCAACACCTAGATTTCCGCGTGGTGAGACCCGGAGCAGAAGACCTGGGAACCCTTTTCTGGACTCCTGACATGTGGATGGAGACTGTGACATAATATTTGTGTTGTTTTAAGCTGCTAAGTTTGTGATAATCTGTTACGCAGCAGCAGAAAACAAATACATGTGGCTAGGGATTAAGACATCAGAAATGTCATCAACCTGGATGCGTTTCCTAAACCATTTCCTCGTTTGGACCCTGGTGAGAGGACTATGTACTTGTAGAGTTGTTGGAAGAACAAGTAAGGAGAAACATGTGGGTTCTTACCTAATATGAGGGAAATATTGAGCTTAATAACTGTGGATTAGAACACAGGGCTGTAGGATCAATCCCTACAAAGACCACATTTGCCCAGTTCCATGACCCCAGAGATGGGCAAACCTTGGCAAATCTCGGTAAAGCTTTAGACTAGACGATCTGGCAGAACTTTCTTTATGCCCGAGTCATTTAGTTTCTTGTGCTTTAATTCTCTCCAGCCATTAGCAAAAGGGCCTGAACTTGGACCTAAGCCTGATGAGACATTGGAGCATGGAAAATTCTGGGCAACCCACCATCTTTACCAGGGAAAAATCAGAGGCAGATGCTTTTGGGTGTGGGATCAGAAGCCAGGACACTTAGGGGACAAGCTCTGTTGAGCTTCTCGAGAACCTTTCAGTTGGGGTCTCTCGGGGAGAAGTGTGCTGCCCAGAAGTTGGATGGGACAGCAACTCCCAGGATCCCAGATCAAAAGCCTTTTCAAAATCCATCAGAAATGATTTCTTAACAAGGAGAAGGTACCAATGAGAACGGTGTCTTCATCTGATGTGAGTTTTACTAAATAGGAAGATTTAACTGATATTCTAAGGCAACTTTACTGGAGATAAGAAATCACCTGGGGTCTCTCTTTTTTTTTTTTTTTAAAGATTTTATTTATTTGACAGACACAGCAAGAGAGGGAACACAGCAGGGGGAGAGGGAGAAGCAGGCTTCCCGCTGAGCAGGGAGCCCAATGTGGGGCTCGATCCCAGGACTCTGGGATCCTGACCTGAGCCGAAGGCAGACGCTTAATGACTGAGCCACCCAGGCACCCCTGGGTCTCTTGTTTTAAAACGTTCCCAGATCCTCCAGCCCCACACCCACAGAGTTGGATTCAGAAACATCAGGTAGTCACCAGCTGTCTGCATTTTTATCAAGCTTCCCAGGGGATTATGGTCCATGCAGGTATTCGAGGACTGCAGGTGTCCTGACAGATGTTTAACAACCAGCTTTCTGGGAAAATAAACCCTGATTTGTAATGTTTACAAATTTCTGAGGCGTAAACGCTCCCATGGCAGCTGATGGCATTGACCGTCAAGAAGAAGTGCACGGGAGCATATCATTCCATGGTATTTCCGCCGGACAGCATGAGAGGCAACACTGACCTCGAGCATAGAAACACAGTACATTAGTCAATCTATGTAGTACAATAGACGTAGTCAAGTAGAAGGGCCGCGTTTTGAGTATTACCTTTGTTTTTAGTATAATTTAAGTTTATATAATGTAATGGTGAATAGTGGATCTGTTTACCAACTGGCTCACAAAATTCCTGAAGACTGAACAATAGGGTTTTGCAAGCCAGTGCAAGGCAGCTCCAATAAACAATTGAGCTGAGGGACGTTGATTTGTTTGTAGGCCAAGTACACGATTCCTCTGGGTAGGGCCTGGGCAGCTTAGCTCTAAAAGCTCCCCGTGTGATTCTGAGGTTTGTACGGGGCTGAGAACCACTGACCTAAACCCTCAGTACTCATGGAAATGGACGCAGCATCAGCAGCACCTGGGGGCTCATAAGAAACGCAGAATCTCAGGCCCTGCCCTAGACCTGCCGAATCTAAACCTGCATTTCCAGAAATCTCAGCTGATTCGTAGGCACAATAAAGGCAAGGAATTTGGGGTTCCCAAACACACCAGCTTGTGACAGTGACACGGACGTGCTTTAAAATGCAACTTCCTGGGCTCACCACCAGAGATCCCCCCACTCAGTGGGTCTGGGGCTCCCGGGATCTCTACTGGGGTGATGCCCGTGCACTTCTGGGTGCGGGAACCTGCTGTAGAGAATTCATTTCAGAGCTAAGTTCTATGAGGTAGAGGGGAAATCCTAGCAAGAGAGAGAAATTCTTCAGTCTGTACCTGGTAAATGCCACGAGGCAAAGCATGAGAACAAAAAGGACACCGTGGAGAACACGTAAGCATTGAGGAGGCTGGGAGAATGGGCAGCTAAGGAGGTCAAGCACCTGGCGCATGAGGGTCCTCAGTGTTGTTCTTCGTGTGGCACTGCCCTGAGGTGGGGTGCGGACTTTGCACTCATGAGCAGTTTCCTGGCTTCCTGGTGCCTCGGTCTGGCCTGCTGTGAAATGGGGATCGTAGTCCCTCCCCGCCCAGGGTGGCTCTGAGAAACAAAACACGTGTGTAGAGGGCCAGGCAACCAGCCGTCTCAGCACAAGACAGCTGTGACCAATGGGAAATCTTGAGCACGTGCGTGTGCACGCATGTGTGGGGGTCTGCATGCATGCGGGTGGTCATCCCCATGGCTGTGCAAGAAGACAGGTAGGAAGGTAGCAAGAGGCCCATGCTGGCTGACCCCAGAGCTTTATGCTGAGTTCGAGGGCAACGGGGATGCCAGCGGTAGTGGAAGGAGTCTGGCTAATTAGAAAGACTTGGAACTAAATAGCACAGCTGTGGGGGATGAGATCAGAGAGGCCAAAACCTTCACTTGCAAGGACAGAAAGAGTACAGAAGCCATGGCTGCACAGTGTGGGGTGAAGGAACGGAGGTGAAGGGGCCACGGGACCTCTGTGTCTGGAGGGAAACACACCGAGGAAAGAGGCTGGATATAGGCTATTTTCTTTATGGTTGTCTTTTCAGTAAAGATGAGCTGTAAATAACTGGGCTGGAGCACTTCCCAGCTAGAAAGTCAGTTGATACCAGGGACTGTAGTTAAAGATGCAGAAGGTCTGGAAGCATGAAACCTGTGGGTTCTTCTCACGCTCCTCCCCTCCTCCCCCAGCTCCTCCATGAACTTAGCAGACAGATATCACCGTGCAGCTTTTAGCCGTCACTTATGAAAAATGCGCAGGAGCAATCCCTGTCTCAGAAGAGCCGATGTGCCGCAGTCTGCTGAAGGGCGTGTCTGGGAATAGGCAGTAGTAAAGTGCCTGGTGCCCCACAGAATTTAGGGCCAGTGTTCGTAGAATCCTGCTGGAAGGTGTTCCTTATGTCTCAGTCCCCACGCACTGTACGTAGCTCCTGTTAACCTGCAGGGATTTGCAAGGAGAAGGGCCATGGATGGAGGAAGGTCTTGTTAGAGCAGGTGCCAGGACAGGGCTGGCTACATAATTTGCAGGATCCAGTGTGACATATAAAGCTTACTCCTTTCTTCCATCGTGTCTCTCTCTCTCTGATAGTGTTTCGTACTTGCTATTTAATGTTGTTCTAAGTAAAGCAAAATTAAATTTTAATAATTAGCATGAATTTTATTCTTCATCTTGCATTGTGCAGTGCCTGTTTGGAATGCAGATAAAAGCCTTTAACTCATTCATGGAATTACTGACATTACACAATTTGCATTTGGTTGCTTCTACCTGGATAGGTGTTTTGTTCGTATCTAAAGAGTGGGGACCTGCACAAAACTAACTCAGCTGCTTTTATTTCACTTCTTGATGCGTGTACATTCTGCCAACACTCTCTGCCTCTGTTCCACGGATGAGTAAGGAAGGACAGAGAGGAGAAAGAACTGTGGGTGGTCTTATCCTTCCCTTTCCTTCTGTGGCATCGTCTTCAGCATAAACAGTCGGCTAACATGAGACTTCTCAGACACCGGGAGACAGGGTATGATAGGGCTCCTGGGGTGCTCATGTTTAGAGTGTCATCGTGTTCTTTCTGGAAGAAAGTTTTCTCCCCAGCTTCACTAAGGTGTAATTGGCAAATGAAACTGTATATATTTAAAGCGTACAGTGTGGTGATTTGATAGACGTATACATTGTGAAATGATCACCACAGTCGAGTTAATGAGCACATCTGTCACCTCACACAGTGATTTATTTTTCTTTTTTGGTGGAAACACTTAAGATCTACTCTCTTAGCATATTTCAAGTTTACAATGTGGTGTTAATTCCACGAAGCAAGTTCCAGTGGGAGCAGAGCGTGCTTCTCGGGCTTACTGTTCTCTCAGCCATAGATGGAACCTGTGCCCTGTACTCGCTTTGGGCCTCACCCAACCACCATGCGTCCTGGGTCCGCCGCAGTCCAGTGTTCAAGGGGCATTTTTGTTTTTTTGTTTTTTTTTTTAAAGATTTAAAAAAAATTTTTTATTTACGTGACAGACAGACAGCGAGAGAGGGAACACAGCAGGGGAGAGGGAGAGGAAGAAGCAGGCTCCCAGCAGAGGAGCCCGATGTGGGACTCGATCCCGGAATGCCAGGATCACGCCCTGAGCCGAAGGCAGATGCTTAACGACTGCGCTACCCAGGTGCCCCTCAAGGGGCATTTTGAATCCTCTGTGCAAAGGAGGGGGGACTCTGTGCATGGACTGCGTGCACCTCCTCTGCTCACACACATGCTCCGTTGTCCCATCAGACTCCACTTACAAATCGTAAGGTCAATGATTAAATAAGTAACAGAATGAAGAAGGGGACGGCAAGTAGAACCAAGCGTGGGGGACTTCTGACTGTACGGGTTGCCTGCCCTTGAAGCTGGCCCTGGCTGGGGGCTGCCCCACGTACCACGCAGGGGGGTGAACTAGACCACGTCTCTCCCTCACATGCTAGTGGGGCAGATGCCCTGGAGTGGGAGCCAGTGTGGCATGTCTGAGGGCCAGAGGGGCAGCTTGGGGCCAGCATACTGCTGGGTAGCAGCAGGATGACAAAGTCCTAATGAGTGAGGGCAGTGCAAGGAGCACAGGCTTTGGAGTCAGATGGCCCTGAGTTTAAGTTCTGGCTCCATCACCACCAGCATGATGACCCTGGGTGGTTATGTACCTTCTCTGAGCCCTCACCTTCCACATTTGCACAGTGAGGACAAAACCAGATCTCTGCACTGCTGACCACTGGGCTTGTTGTGAGAATTGATGAGAGAATGTACTTGGAAATCTTTTGCACGCTCTGGGTTGTCATAGAATCCTAAGGAGTGAACAAGGGAAAAAGGAGTCAGATGAATAGAAACAACGGGGGCCCTGAGAAGGGTGGGGAGGCATAATTTACATCAGGAGATTTCCAGTGTGCCAACAACATCCCAGTTACAAACTCCAATGGAAAAGATCTCATGTAGAGCAGGATCTGGACCCCTGAAAGACCTGGGAATAAGTCAAACAGGCAACTGAAGGATCTTATGCAGAAAGCGCCATCATTTTCCTGGGGACACAGAAGGGGAGGGCAAATGGAGAGGCACTCTGTGCTCCCGGATGGGAAGAATCGGTAGAACAAATATGACAGTTTCCTCAAACAAAACCCTGATAAAATTGTGGACAATAATAAGTCAAAATGTGACATAGCTAAGAAGTTTTGAAAAAAGGAAAGGAAGGAAGGAAGGGAAGGAAGACATCATTTCAAATATCAAAAACAGGACGAAACAAACCCGAAACGTACAAAAGCAACCCACAAGGCAGTGACAGTATAAGCAGCCTGGCCCTGGCAGAGGAAGGGACCAAAGCGAGAGCTCATGTAGGCCGGTGGGAATTTAGGGCACGCCGACAGTGACTCCGCAGTTAGTGGAGAAACTGTAGCTCCCATTTGCTGTGCCCTGTGCTATAGGTGTCTCACTGCCCTCACTCAATCCTCAGGGCAACCTGAGGAGCAGGTGCTGGTAGTAGTCCCATTTCCCAGGTGAGAACTCTGAGACGCAGAGCTTAGGTGACACCCCTGAAGTCCCAAAGCCGGTGAGGGGTGGAGCCGCTTTCTAGCTGAGACATCCCAGCTCCGGAGTTCATAGTCTGAACCACCAAACAGGTGTTCGATAAACAGTGCTAGAATCCTTGGGATCTCAACTGGGGAAAAAAGTGAGATTCCCCTCCTCGTACCGTAGGTCCCCTTACCTCCCGCCCTCCAAAAAAGTCCCAGTCTTAAACATCTTAAAACACGAAAGTACTTAAAAGAAATTGGAAAGTGTTCATGTAATTTTGGGCTGGGAAAGCCCATTTTAAAAGCCACAAAATCCCAACTCATAAAAGATTGACTTTTAAACTTCTTTGTGGAAAAAGACAGGAGAATCAAGTTACAAGAAAATTGCAAATCTGGAAAATATTTGTGCCCTAATTGACGAAGTCTCAATATCCTTAAAATGAAACACTTAAAAATCTGTAAGGAAAAGTCAAGCACCACAACAGAAAAATGGGCAAAGGTCCTACAGGAGGCAATTCACAGAATTATAAATGATCACTAAACGTGGGGAAAGATGTTTTACCTCAAATAATACATGTCTGTTTTACCTTAGATTGCCAGTGATTGGGAGAGAGATGGGGGGGGATGGTCATAGCCCTGTTGGTGAGGGTTTGGGTAAACACAGCGCTTTATATTCTTGTTTGGGAGTGGTATTTCCTCTGCCTGGAATGTTCTTCTCCCTCATATCTATCACTTCACTTCCTTCACCTCTCAACGAAGTCTCCTGCCTACTTCATCTAGAATAGTCCCCACTCATCCCGCTCCGTTTCACCCCTTTCCCTCCTTGCTTTCTCCTGTAGCTGTTGTCACCATGTGACACCCTGCAGCTTTTCTGTCTGTTCTCTAGCTTTCTTCTTCAGACGGTAAGCTCCATGAGGGTAGGGACTTTGTTCACAGCTACATTCTCAGCACCTGGAGAAGAGCCTAGTACATAGAAGTGCTCACTTAGTAATTGAATGCGTAAGAAAGAATGGGGGTGTATTGGTGCAGTTTTTCTGGAGGGCACTTTATCAGTACCATCAAGGTAAAAGGCACACATCATTTTGCTTTATAGAATTTACAGAAACTCTACTAGAATTTCTCACCAGAGATACTCAGAAATACAGAAATATTCACAAGAGGCAAAGTGTGTGTGTGTGTGTGTGTGTGTGTGTGTGTGTGTTTATTGTCTAGTCTGGAAACGACCCGTCGAAAAAATGTGGTTGAATCAACTTGGAGGACATTCATACAACAGAACACTATTCAACTTGTAAAAAGAATGAGGTAACTTTGACTATGGCTGCAGACGTGGCTAGATATAGTATAGATAGAGATATGGGGACGGGTATGGATGCAGTGTCCTCAATAAGAGGAGAAAGCTAACTCTAGAGCAGTGTGTATAGAATGATCCCACTTCTGTGAAAAAGAGAATTGATGCATACACAACTGGATAGAAATGTAGGAAAAAGTCTGGTAGGGCATATAACAAAGTGTATCCAGTGTTTACCACTGAGAGATGGATGGGAAACTTTCACTTTGAACTTGTCTGTTCACTTTGAACTTCTTTGATTTAAAAATTTTAATTCAATGAACATGTTTCACTTTTTAATTTTTTATTTTTAAATGATTAATTATAGACTCCCAAGCACGTATCATTTTTGTAATTATAAAATGCAAATGGTAAGGGAAAATGTGGGACGGAAATGGAAGGGGCTATGATTCTATTCGAGTAGCAGAGACTTGACCTTGTTTTTTTTTTTTTTTTAAAGATTTTATTTATTTATTTGACAAAGAGAGAGTAGCAGAGGGAGAGAGAGAAGCAGACTCCATGCTGAGCAGGGAGCCCAGTGCAGGACTCAATCCCGGGACCCCGGGATCATGACCTGAGCTGAAGGCAGACGCTTAACCAACTGAGCCACCCAGGCACCCCTGTGCCTTTTTAAAAGATTTTATTTGACTTGACCTTGTTTTTAAGAAGAGGAGGGTTCTAGAAATTACAGCCAGGTCTGGTCAGTATTGACTCCCCCACTCCACCCTCCCATGATTGCCATTGGGTACCTACAGGATATGGGCCAAGAGAGAAAAACAAGGATAACAGGTGTGTTTGGTCCTGACTTTGGTCAGTACTTAATAAACAGGACAAGTGTGTATCCTTGTCTTCGTACAAACACTCTTTAACTTTCTCACTCACCTTGTGCTTTTTTGTACCCTAAGAACCCGACATAGTGTCCTGAGTGCATTGCCCACTGCCTTCAACAAATGTTGATGAATGGTTGTCTTTTGGATCCAAACGAGTCCTTTAAAAAATACTTCATGTTTTAGATGTATGTTAAAGTTTTTATTTTGGCATAGTTTTACATGTGACACCCAAAATGAAACATCTCTGTGCCAAATTATTGTAAATAAGATTCATGCAAGAAGGAGCAAAACTTGGGTTTAGGGCTGTGTATGGCATATAAGCTGTGTATTGGGCCAAGTCTGGGGCAGAACTGAATCACTCATTCAGCAAAGATTGATTGATTAGTTGATTGATCTGTCCTAGGCACTGTTTAGAGCTTTGAAAAGGTAACGGAGAACAGGAGAGATAATAATTCCTGCCCTCAAGGAGGTTTCATTCTAACCGTGCGGGGGGGTGAAGAAGAAGTAAAGTAAATGCCTCGTTTCATGAATTCTAAAATGCAGTCCCCCTCCCCACGTTAATGCGTTTGACACTGAGATACATTCTATTGTGCAGTCGATGGAACTGCTATCCTGTGCTGGCTCTCAGGGAGACAGTTGTCATATGTGGTTGCCATTGTATGTTCACGTGTAAACTTTATTATAGATGTTCTTATGGCTGTCCCTCCTGCCGAGTTATGTGCAGTGTTGGAGCTGCATGTATTGAGTTTAATTTCCATTTAACATTTTGTAACATTACACTCTGTTGGATTCCGCATTCCTATTATGCATGCAGAAGGGAATGAGAATAGAGCAGGGGCATTGGTTTGATGTGAGTGAACAGACGTCATTGGACTGATCATGGTAATTCCATTTTTTGTATATTGTAAAGCAACACCCATGTGCTTTATTGGCCTAGGCAAGGAAAATATTCAAGGAAAATGCAACTGTATTGCATTTGGTTATTGAAATAAATCCAGAGGGATCTCCTTCCATGTGCCCATCAGCACTAGGAAAGGCAGAAGAAATGATCAAATCTCCTTGGAAAAAGGAAAGACATTTTAAAACATTAAGAGGTTGGTATCATTGGTTTATGTAACAGAATAAGGTCCATTGTTAAAGCATTGTGTCAGTTAATTGGCAACTTTTTTTTTCACTTTTAGTGGTACCTAAAATAATGGTGTGTCTCACAGCAAATGGCATCGTAGATGCAATGAAAACTGGTCGTGTGAGAAACAGCAGTGGGAAAACAACATAGTTCCTTGTGTAAGGGGTAAGGAGTTGGGGATATTGTGGCTTTAAAGGTGTGATCAGAGAAGACCTCATTATCATTGTTACAGTATTAAGGCCAAAGACTGTGCCTTACAGAGAACCTTGCTATTCAAAGTGTGGTCCATGGACCAACCATGATAATTTTAGAGAAAGGTGATACTAATTTTGAAAGCAATGAATGTAAACGAAGGTCTGTGGAACGTGGAAGAATATTTGCTTTGGGGAAATTGGCCTGAAGAAGAAGATGTCTTTGATCCCCACTCGATTGAATTGCTACATTAATTCTCAGTGAGTCCAACCCTCTACACTTCTGAAGATCTCAGGAAAGTTTCATTGACCACATAGTTTTTACATTGTGTTAAGTTTTACGTATTTAATGTTTGTAAAGGCATTTATTTACTTTGTATATTTTCTTTACTTTTCATGGTCTGTCTGTAACATTTTTGCTTGAGCATTTGACTTTTGACCATTGTTCAATATTAATTAAATCTTAAGATGAAGGTTGTCTATAAACACACTATAAAGATAATACTGGCCTTGACTTATTTGGTGTTTTTCCCCATATTTTAAATGCCAACAAAAATGTGTAACAATGCCTGTCCAGGACTCCATCTAACAGGCAAGTTTTCGTTCACTGGTATGATATCAGAGGGCTTACAGTTGCCGATCATGTTACAGTGAGCATTTTCCTTGTTGTTTTTATTGACTCTGTAGGCAAGTGTGGTTCTCACTGGACTGCATTGCTCACCTGGACTGGGAAACTCCTGCAGCTGAATAGCCACTCCTGACACCTCCTCGCACAGGTATAGCAAGCGGGCAGTAAATACAGTGAAGCGATGGATCGGTGCGTGAACAGGTGGTTTGAGAATCTCGACCAGATGGTAAGTGACTCTGAACAAACTTATGGGAGGGGCGCCTGGGTGGCGCAGCGGTTAAGCGTCTGCCTTCGGCTCAGGGCGTGATACCGGCGTTAAGGGATCGAGTCCCACATCAGGCTTCTCCGCTATGAGCCTGCTTCTTCCTCTCCCACTCCCCCTGCTTGTGTTCCCTCTCTCGCTGGCTGTCTCTATCTCTGTCAAATAAATAAATAAAATCTTAAAAAAAAAAAAACAACTTATGGGGGCTGTTCTGTTTGACGTCTTTGTTGACAGCCTGGGAGAAGGATTTGAGAATATGCTTTTAAAACATGTAGATGATGCAGAAGAGGCAGTACTCCTATCCTGGAAGACAGAAATAGAATTCGAAGGACTTTGAACAACCAGAGAAAAGGCTATGTGAAAAACAGAATGAAATGAATTTATCCTGATTCATGAACAAAAACTGGTTTCTATAGAGTGGAAAGGTTGTGTGTTTTGGAGTCAGGGAAATGTGAGTTCAAATCCTGGCTCCGTCACTCCTGGGCTGTGTGACCATGGACATGCCACAACTGTCTGAACCTCAGACTCTTCATCTATGAAACGAAGATAATGTTACCTCCCATGGTGTTGTTGCTGTAAGGACCAAATGAGTTAATATAGGTGAAGGGTCTCGCTCGGTTCCTGGCACATAATAAGTATTCAATAAATACTAATTATTTAAAATAATATCCTGAGGTCCCCAGAAAACAGCCCTCACAAAGCTCATGCAAAAATCATCTAGAGGTGGGATAAGGAAGTGTGAATCAGATATAATCCCTCTCCCCCAAACTGCAGTGATAGATAAGGTCAGAAGGTCCTCCTGTGTCCTACACTAGACGAGCCTTTATTGGAATTCCAAACCCAGCTTTGGCCACTCATTCCACATAGAGCGTAGGGAAGCCCCAAGGAGTCTAGGGAGGTGTGGCTGAGGGGGTCAAAGGGTGGAAACTGGGTCCCGTGGAGGAGGAAGGAGTTTGAAGTCAGAGTAACTCAATTACTGAAGCCAATTTAAAGAACATTTTTAATGTGTATACTAACATGTACATTTAATTTTAATTACTCTTTTACCTCGGGGGGCAGGCAGTTGAGGTAATCATATTCCTCATTTCTGGCATGCTCTATTAGTTACGTATTGCTGAGGAATAAGTTACCACGAATTTCGCTTACATCAGTGTAAATTCATGACCTCCCAGTCTGTACAGAGTTAGGAGTTTGGCACAGCTGACGGGGTCCTCTGCTTGGGGACTCACGGGGCTGTGATCAGTGTCAGCCCAGCTGCATGGCTTTCTGGAGCTTGGGACCCCTTCCAAAAGCAAAGGGCTGTAGGCAGAATTCAGTTCCTTGTGGTTGTAAGACTGAGGGACCACTTTTGTCCTATGAAGAGGTCACTTGCAGATCCTAGAGGCCTCTCCAGTTCCTTGCCACGTGGTCCTCATGACGCCTGCCATGGCTGTCACAACTTGGCAGCTCATGTCTTTAGAGCCAGCAGAAGAATCTCTCTGGTCTGCTAAACCGGGACCTCCTGTAACATCGCCGTCAGGGGACTGGCTACCCATCGCGTTGGCCGCATAGTGCAGTTTAATTGGGGAGACACTCTTTCTTCACCTTCGTCATATGCTGTTGGCCGGACGCAAGTCCCAGATCCCGCCTGCACTCAAGCAAGGGAAGGGGATTACACAAAGGCAGGGCTCACTGGGCCTTCCTGAAAATTCTGCCAGACACCTGCTGTCACCATTTGCATGCAAAGCTCTTCATTTTTATTTTTTTTTAATTTATGTTTCCACCCTCGATCCCAGGCATGCTCCCTGCTCACTGCCACCCCACCCCTGCCGTGGGCACCCTGGGTGTGATTTATGTAGTTGGAGGTGTATGCAGATTGTGCAATTCTTAGGGTAGCTCTGGTGCGAAGGTGCTTTTAATTCACAGGAATGGCTTTGTGTTATAAATCTCATTCTGTTTCTTTTTCACTCGACGTTTGGTTTTAAGATTTATTCACCTTGCTATGTGTAGTTCATTGCTTTATATATATCTTCAAAGATGGAAGTGGGATCATGCTACGATCTGGATTAGTAACTTGCTTTGTATTTTTACTATGACTTTGCCATCTTTCTATGTCCATACACATCGATTGTCCTTTATTTTGACCACTGCGTAATTTTCTACTTAAGGGATTTATTCAATTCCTATCATCTCAGGCCTGGAGGGTGTTTTGAAGGCCATGGAGGGGGTGTTTATCAAATGGGACAGAGGGATAGCCCTAGGGGTCAGGGGCTCCCATCCTAGGGTCGGAGGTCCCTATCTGTCTCTGGAAGCCATGTGGTCACCTGTTTCTGCTTCCAACCGTGCGTCTGCTCCTTTCTCTGGCTCAGTTTCCCAGACTGTGGGGAAGTGCAAGGCCAAGTCCAGTCACCCCAACCTAGTGTCTACCTGGGCTCTGATCTTGAGCGTCTCTGCTCCTCTTCACCCACATTTGAACAACAGACCCAATCTGATTGGCTTGTGGCCAGCCAATGGAGTTTCTGGCTTTAAGTCAGGTGCCCGGCTTTGGTCTAATCAGAAGGAGCTGTGAGCTGAGCAGTCCCATGACGTACTGTGCTCAAAGCCCCCAGGGATGGGTTCGCTAACTAACTCTGGCTGCCTCTGTCCACTGTGGGCATTGGGGTTTGCAATCGTGGCCTTCTCTGTCAGCGCTGCCCAAATGTACGTATGTACATACACACACACAACTCACTCGGGGTCCATGTCAACATGCAGACTCCGTTCTCCCTGAGACGCGGTCCTGAGACTGCTAACACTACGGATCAGGGCGATGCCGGTGACCGCAGCAGGGAACGGTCACTGCGTTTCCTGTGAGCCAGACCCACGGTGTGTTAAGACCTTGGATCTTCAATAGCCTTGGCCGAGGGCACTTGGCTAGCCCTTCTGCTTGAAGATGACCTGACTTGTTCACAGCTCGTGAAGAACTGGAGCCAAATTCTTTTTTTGTTTTCTTTTTTTCTTCTTTCTTTTTCTTTCTTTCTTTCTTTCTTTCTTTCTTTCTTTCTTTCTTTCTTTCTTTCTTTCTTTCTTTCCTTCCTTCCTTCCTTCCTTCCTTCCTTCCTTCTTTCTCTTTCTTTCCTTCTTTCTTTCTTTCTTTCTTTCTTTCTTTCTTTCTTTCTTTCTTTCTCTCTCTCTCTCTCTCTCTTTCTTTCTTTTTCTTTTAGATTTTTTTTATTTGAGAGAGAGATACAGAGATAGTGAGAGAGAGCATGAGCAGGGAGGAGAGGGAGAAGCAGACTCGTTGCAGGGAGCCCAACGTGGGGCTTGATCCCAGGACCCTGAGATCATGACCTGAGCCGAAGCAGACACTTCACCAACTGAGCTCCCCCAGCAGCCCATGGAGCTGGATTCTGACCCGGTCCATCTGACTCCAGAGCCTATGGTCTTAACCTCTTAAGGGGTTGGGGAAGCGAAACATAAAATTCCAGAGGGTGAGCAGCCAGGCAGTGAAGCTGTGGGAGGGGAAGGGAACAGGTGCGCCAGTGGCCTGGGACTTGGGGACCCAGACCCAGCACCTAAGTCTGCTTTGATGATGCCCACCAATAAATAGCCACATAGTAAGCTGCTCACATCAAAACAGTTGGCTGCTATTGTAAGGAAAGTGTTTGCAGCTGTTAATCTTTAATCTGGGGGGCAAGTTCATGACCATCAGTACATAGGGAGTTCCCAATGGCTCTGTTTTCTGCCAGTGGGGATTCTGGGGGACAGAGAAACATTATTGCTGATAGGGAGCTGACAAGATAAATGAAGGGAATCACTTAACTTGAAATGAAGTTGAAATGAACAATAAAAATACTGATAGCTTATCTAGCACATGCTAGGACAACAGAATACTTACTGTGTGCTTATAATGTACCGGGCAATAATGTAGGTGCTTGACCTGCATTAACCCACAGTTACAATCACTGTACGCGGCAGTTACGATCACTCCGGTTTTCAGGGAAGGAAGAGAGGGTCAGAGAGGCTAAGTGACTTGCTCAAAGCCACACAGGTGAGAGGAAACGGAGCTGGTTCTTCGCACTCTCCTGCTCACCCACACAGACTTTGTGAAGTAGTTCACAGGAAGACTGTGCGGGTCGGGGCTACATCATGTGGGCTACAGGTCCCAGAAAGCACCTTGTGGGCAAGGGTGTGTCTTATTTGTTGCTATAAACAGAGCTTCTGGCACTATAAAATGATTTTTAAAATTTCTTAAATTATTTTTTAAATGCTTTTTGAAGGAAAGAGATCTATAGTGACACAGTCAAGAAGGACTTCTTGGAGGAGGAGGCTCTAGGATGACACTTGAATGATGGGCAGGGACCAAGCTGGAAGGACAGAAGGAGATGGCCCAAGAGAGCTTGGCTTATCCCAGGATTGCTCAGGAGACTGGCAAGCAACAAAAATATTTTCATGTGGTCAGGAAGGACAATGGTTTAACACCAAATATTCTTTCATCTTCCCCACCTGACAAATGAGAGAAGCATTGGACAGAGCCCCTGTGGCCTGGGCGGGCTTCCTCATTGTTCTTTCTGCTTCTTGCCTCCTCCCTCCCTGTGTGTGTGTGTGTGTGTAGTGGGGGTGTTGTGTGTGTGTGTAGGGAAATGTGTGTGTGTATATGGGGGGATGTGTGTGTAGAGGGGATGTGTGTGTGTGTGTGTGTGTGTGTGCGCGTGCACACAGTGCCAGGGGCTCAGTGATTGCAGAGGCAGAAACATCTTCAGCGAGGAGGAGGGGGGAGTGAGACACCCTCCCCATCCCCACCCCCCACCCCCTGCTCTGGTCCAGAAGGAGGAAACCTAGCCAACAAGCTCTAGGTAGTGGAGTCTAAGTCCATCCATCATCCTAATCCCACGAAGAACCTTAGAAACCTCCCCTCAAGTTCGCATAACGTTATTTTGGCAAGAAAAGGATGCATAGTGGTTCCATTATCCTGATCAGCTCCTGCCGAGTGTCCAGCTGAACAAAACACAGCTTCTGAACAACCGAGGAAAGCAGAGATTTCCCCCCGGCAGTGAGGATCGCTTATACTGTGAGTCTTCTCTTCCCGGCTCCCTTTCTGCCGCTGCTCAGTTATCCTACCTAACTGGGGACTTTGACTGGGGACTCCCTTCACGAAGGGGGTGGTCCATTATGACAGTCTGGGAGGAGCTGGGAGGATCAGATCCTGTTTTGGGTTCCATTCCTCACTCACTCCGTGACCTCTTGTGAGGGGTTTGGTCTTTTTCCAAAGTCTTGTCCTTTGATTCCTGGGTAGCTCAATGTATGGTTTCTTCTAGATGTCTGAAGAGTCCTCTGGGTCTTTATTGATTCATGTCTGGGACATCGGGGCCCAGATACGTTTATTCTCTAATAACTGTGTTTCTGGCATTGTGTGTATGCACCAGCTTGTCTGTTCCTTTCCCTCGTCACTTTTTTTTTTTTTACAGCCACACCCATGGACTGTCCCATGTCACCACCACTGGCCATCTGTTCTAGCTCTTCCAGTGGCGTGCAGGGTGGAGATCGCACACTGGCAGCCCATCACTCAATTCCAGTTGGGTGCCCCCCCATTTTGTTTAATTTACATACAGTAAAATTCACCCGTTTACTGTACCGTTCTGGGAGCTTTGACAAACGTCCAGTTGTGTAACCACCACAAGTCAAGACAGAGCATCTCCGCCCCTCTCCCAGACTTCCTCCCGCTGCCTCTTCATGGTCAAACCCTCCTCACTCACAGCTCCTTGCAGCCACTGATCTGTTTTCTGGCCCTATAGTGTAGCCTTTGCAAGATGTCCTGTAAACTGAGTTATATGTCATACAGCCTCGACGCTGGCTGCTTCCACTGGCCCTATGCACTCGAGACCCGTCCATGTCGCATGTATCTCCAAGTAGCTGCTGTGCCCTCAGATAAACGTGTGTCCCCTGCCACCACAGTCCCCACCGGGCCTGCAGTTACGTTACCTGCCTAATCCCAGGGAGCTCTTGAGTTTGAAGCACCCTGGCAGATGGCTTGAAAGCGGCGTGACTTTTGGAAGCAAATGGCCTGGGATCAAATCACGGGAGCCACGTGCCCTAGGGCCCCTGGTTGACTGCACTCCTCCACACTTCAGCTTCCCCATCTGTCGAATGGGGGTGCTGGTGTCCTTGCCTGAAAGGGAAACTGGTGAGGGTGGGAGACCCTAACACGTGGTAAGCACTTAGCAGGGTGCCTGGCACCTAGGAGGTGGTCAGTTAACTCTTGTTAGGCTCGTCGTCAGAGTGGCTGAGACCAGGGTTCTATAGGGCATTCTGTGCCCAGGTGACGGCTTCGCCACTCACTGACTCATGCCGTGCCCTGCCCCATGGGGAACATTTGTACACTTACTGTACATCCAGCCCTGCTCTCAGGGCACCAGGAGGATCTCAGTGGGTAAAAAAGGACTCACATGAGCAGTGTTACTCATCAGAACTTGCTGGCCATCCAGGTCTGAGCCCTTGTTCAAAGTCGCAGCCAGCTTGTTGAGAAAATTTGGAAAAGCCTTCGGGCTCTCATTTCTGTCCTCTCCTCCCATTTCAGCTGTTGTTAATCATCTCCCAAGAGACCTTTAAAAAAGAAGAAATGGCAAATAGTCTGGCTTTACCAAACCTCTGGTCGTTTCTAGCACGATCTGTTTGCATTTTTCAGAGTATGGAATTTCACAGATGTTTCATGTGGGTGGGGTTGGTGGAGGGGGGTGGTGGGTAGGGAGAGTGTTGGAGAGTGATCCAGAGAGAAGCAGGGGTGGGGGTGGCCTGTGCTCTGCCTCTACTGTGTAGCAAAGCTTTACCGGAGGCAAAGAGCTCGGTGTTGGGGACTATGGCTAATGGCAAGACTGCGCGCCAACGGCAGGCGGCATCGTGCTACAGCGGGTTCCGAGCACAGAAGCAGATGTGGCCCTAATCGAAATGGTCATATTCTACTGCTCGATAGTGTCCTTGCATCACCTCCCTGACTGTCACAGCCCCCTCGCTGAGCAAGCCAAGCCCAGTGTTAGCATTTCATTCTCCAAATCAGAACATTGAGGCTCAGAGATGTGAGGTGCCTTGGTCAGAGTCACACAGCAAGGAGGCAGTGGGCAGTGCTAGCCAAACCCCAGTCTTCTTCTTTTTTTTTTTTTAAAGATTTTATTTATTTATTTATTCAACAGAGATAGAGACAACCAGCGAGAGAGGGAACACAAGCAGGGGGAGTGGGAGAGGAAGAAGCAGGCTCCTAGCGGAGGAGCCTGATGTGGGGCTCGATCCCGTAACGCTGGGATCACGCCCTGAGCCGAAGGCAGACGCTTAACCGCTGTGCCACCCAGGCGCCCCCAAACCCCAGTCTTCTGACTCCTGCTTTTACTGCTGTTGCATGGATGGGCCTGCGATGGGGGTCTCGTTACTGGAAACCTTGTGGGGTTATCGTCTGCTTATACTGGTTGCACATTGAAGGTAGAAGTGACAGGACTGGATGTGGGATGGCGGACAGACGGCAAGGATGACCGGGGATGACTTTCAGTGTTTTGACCTGAGCACCTGCAGCTGCCGTTTTCTGAAACGAAAGACTCATCAGAATCAAGAGTGGGAGGAGGTAGGTTAAGGGTCTGGTTGCACACAGGCTATGTTTGAGATCCTTTAGACTCCAAGTAGAGATGTCAAGTGGGTGGTTAGATTTGTGGGTCTGGAATTCAGGGCAGAGGCCTGGCCTGGGGGTAAGCATTTTGGGGGGCACCAGATGCAATTTAATGAGAGAGTGCTGGTGGAGAGTCCCTAGGAAGAGGTCTGGGCCCTGGAACCCTCCGATGTTTTGATGTTGCAGGGAAAAGAAGGAGCCAGCAAAGGAGATGGAGCAGGGGTGGCCAGGGAGGCAGGAGGAGAGCAAGGAGTGGTGCAGGGGAGGGGGAGGCGGTGTCCTGAAGCCAATGCAGCGGGGGTTTCAAGGTAGAGGGGGTGCCCGAGTGCACCAGTGTGTGGCCGAGTGGGACTCCAAGCGAGAACAACCGCTGGATTAGCCACAGTCAGCCACAGCCACTGGAGGCCACTGGTGACCTCAGCAACAGTTGCCTCGGGAGAGGTGGGCGAGAACACGCAGTGGGAGCGGGCTCGGGAGACAAGGCGAGGATGACAGGGAAGGGAGGCGCAGGGTCTACTCCGTGAACACGGGTGGTGGCTGCAGGAGGATAGTGGGTCTAAACCATGAGAGAGCCGTCAGCTGAGCGAGAGGAGGAGGAGGAAACAGCCACCGGACCCCTCGGTCATTGTCAGGATGCAAGGGCGTGGCCAAGGAAGCGCTCTAGCCACCTGTGTGACCTGGAGAAAGGAACTGCCTGGGATGTTCAATAACATTTCCCGGCAAACTAGTCAACCTAGTTGACTAGCCAAGAGGCTCCCCCATCCCTAAAGGATGCTTTCAAACAATTGAAAGATTTTGTTTATAAAGTCTTCCTTTCATGCCGACACGTTCTGTGTTTCCTGAGCACACTGGTGTCTGTTTTGTGAGCAAAAGGAGCCACGGGATTTCCTGCTTCCAGATGTGTTTGAGGCTGTCCTCACGCCCTCCCCGGGGAATCCAGGACCTTCTCTGCCGTGCAATCCAGTCTGCCCCGGGGTTCCTCCCTCCCGATCCCTTCACATGCTGTCAGGATTTGCCCCCTGCTTGTCCTCCGTCCTGCCGCCAGCCCCCTCACCCAGGCCTCCACCAATTCACCGTTGATCTAATCGAAGGCTCGCCCCAGCCTCTCTGACTGCTGTCTCTCTCCCTGCCCCGATTCATCCTGCCTCGGTAATATTGAGATACCCCATGCTCCTCAAATGCAGTTGTGCCCAGTTCCACGGGCATAAAATAGCGATGACCTGGCCTGACTTCGTCTCATTTCCCACCGCATTTCCTCAGGATACATCCTTGCTCATTCAGGCTGTCCTCTGAACCCCCAGGTGCCTTTCCCTCTTCCTGCCTCTACTGTCTCCTGTTGCTCTTAGGCTAAAACCCAGGTCCTCGCTGGGAACTTCAAGGCTGTGTGCCGTCTATAGTCTGCTAACTTCAACACCACACAGCCCCGGCCCCCACCAACAGAAGTGCTTTCCCACCTCAGGACCTTCGCACTCGCTATTTGAGTCTGAGATGCTCTGTCCCATCCCATCACATGCCCGCATCTTATTTACTCTTGACCTTAAATGTCACTCCTCGGAAAGACCTCTCAACCTTTCTGTCGACAACATCCCCCTCTGCGGTTCATTTCCTATAGTGTGGCTTTGTTGATCTGCCTCATTCATACAATTGCCACATTTTGAATTGAACTTGCTGATTTGTTTATCATCTGGTCACCGCTGGAACATCAGCTCTGTAATGTCCCTGCCGGCTCCCCAGCGGGATTTATGGTTGCTCAACAAATAATTCTTGCGCGACTGGTGGAAATTAGGCCATCCTCCTTCACCCAGGAATGTAGCCCTGTGTTGCTTGTGTTCCTGGCCAAATGTGGCTCCTTCCTACTGTCTGTTACGGGGGGATCCTTCCACAGTGCTCCACTCACCACCGTTACAGACACTTACACACTTTGAAGGATAAGCTCTGTTATACAGATGAGGAACAAGAGCAAGAGTAGGGAAGTCTGCAACTTGCTCCCAGCCCCTAACTGCCAGGTGGAGAAGCTATTCACTGAGGGAGCATGATGGGGCATGATGGAGCATGATGGGAAATGATGGAGCATGGCAGAGCATGATGGAACATGATGGGGCATGATGGGACATGATGGGGCAAGATGAAGCATGACAGAGCATGATGGGGCATGATGGAGCAAGATGAAGCATGATGGGGCATGATAGCGCATGGACGAGCATGATGGGGCATGATGTAGCATGACAGGGCATGATGGGGCATGGCAGAGCATGGAAGAGCATGATGGGGCATGATGATGTCTTAATTATCTGAGCATCATGTGGGGACTGTTTTTGGCTGTCAGATTTAACATGCTCTTTTGATAACGATTGTGTTGTCATCCTAACTGACGACATCCCTTTTGCCATCCTAAACTGATACTCATAGATAATATAACTTACATATCCACAGATTTTTAAAAATAACATAATACCAAAACAAAAGAAAATAAAAGGAAAGTAGTTTATATGATATTAAATATTTAAGTGAATGCTCTGATATGACTTAAGCATATGAAGTAGTCATCTATTTTTTTACCTAGTAAATAAAATATTCAACTGAACCTCTTTGGCATTTTTTATTTTCTAGAAAAATAGGGCTATTCAAGACTCACTGTGTGAATGTGACAGCCGCAAACACCGACCAGTACAGGTGTGTTATATTGTGACTCAGATCCCACAGGCAGTGTTGCTTGCAGTCCATGGAGCAGCTCTTTCTCCTTCAGGACTGTCCTGTGCATGGCAGGGCAGCCAGCCTCCCTGGCCCTCACCCTCCAAATGCCAGTAATGCCCCTAAAATGCCCCTGTGAATTTCCAAAATGCCCTCTTGGGAGCAGTTCCATCTCCATCAAGAACCACACGTGTGGGGGAGTTACTGGGCTTAATTTGAACCTTACCCAGGGGAAGGGATCCCCTTGGGGGTCCCTGAGTAAGTTGGATAGCCTCGCTGAGCCTCCTTATTCTAAAATGGGGGATAATATGTCTTTCCTCTGAAGAAATGTTTGAGGATGAAGTGATCTGATGCATGCTGCTGCTAACATGGTAATCCAGCACCCAGTCAGCCCTCAGTATCTGCTAGTTCTTCTCTCTCAACGGGGCAAACTTGTTCTACAAAGGGCCAGCTAATGAATATTTTAGGCTCTGTGGGCCATACAGTCTGCTGTAACTAACTACTCAGCTCTGCAGTTCTAGCAGGAAAACAGCCACGGATGTCATAGAAACAAACAGGCATGGTTGTGTTCCAATAAAACTTTATTCACAAAATCAGATGGTGGGCCGGATTTGGTCTGTGGGCTGTAGCTCACCGTCTATGCCCATGGACGTGTGTACACCACTTCCTCTGTCTTCTCAGCTGGATTAAAGTCTTTCCTAGAGCCCATGTTTCTACGTTTTATCATAGTAAGTGAGGAAGGAGAGGGTTTTCAGATAGTGGAGCAGGCAGGCGCCAGACGCTGCTGTCAGCGATTATGAAGTATCTACAAAGCAGAACAGCCTCCCATCTCCAGCCTTCAGGGAGTGGTTCGGGGTCAGGGGGAGAAGCCGGGCTGCCAATG
Organism: Ursus arctos; assembly: GCF_023065955.2. NCBI lineage: Eukaryota > Metazoa > Chordata > Mammalia > Carnivora > Ursidae > Ursus > Ursus arctos. The sequence goes on along the minus strand of NW_026622830.1, from coordinate 10,413,936 downwards.
ACCAGCTCAGTGAAGATGAAATCTCAGGATGAGACAGCAAGGGCGAGGCCGGGTGAGATCTCTCTGTGCAGGGCACCAAGCCTTGAATGGAGTGGGTAGCTCTTCCTTGGGGGTTTCAGAGGGAAATTCCAACCTCTCCCTTGTATTTGTTTTAAAATTCTCTTGTCCCTCCAATAGAAGAGAAAAGAAAAAGAATTTAAAAGGGGTAGAGTTCCATATTCCGGTATTGTGATTATATTGTTTTATATTAAAAAAGAAAAGAATTTTTTCAATTTTATTTTTCCCCGTCTTGCAAAGTATAGTGACCCATTACCATTAAATTTGAATAAAGACTATTTTGCCTGACAAAAATAAATAAATAAATAAATAAAATAATAAATAAAAAAAATAAAAGGGGCCGGAGATCATCCAACAAGACTGATTAGAACCCTGGAGCTACTGACCTCAAAGAAAGAGTCACCTGCATTGTGTCCCCTCCTGCAGTGAGTTGTGGAATTTGCATTTTAAATTTTGGTGGTGGGCCTGGAAAGAGGAACAAGAGAGGGGACATGCTGGCAGCCTTCGGTACAGTTTCTGCCTAAGGACAAGTTTGTTCTGATCTTCACAGGAAGGGTCTTGCCTAAAAGAAAATTAGGTGCCCACACAAAAATCCATCTTTTGAGCTTCTCCTGAAAAATTAGAAGGCCTGGGGACTCCAGAGCTGTTTTCGCCCAGCAACAATGGATGGATGGGCAGGGGCTGCGGGTCCGCTGCCTGTGTGGGGTACGTGCTGTCCAGCTGCTCGTGCCCCATCCCCTTTTGTCCCACGTCCTGCCTGCTTCCTCTACTGGGGGCCTCTGTAGGCATTTGGGTTTGAGATGCCTGCATCCCAAAGAAATATTTCACAGCCGTAAGAACACATGGAAGATGAGGGGCAGCCTGGAGCGGCCCTCCCTGCGTCTACGGTGGCTTCCTACAGTTGATGCAATCATGTCGTTGCTTATGTCAATACTCGGTTCCTTATTTATTTCTTTTTTTGCCACATAATGTTCCATCATATGACTACACCTCCAGTTGTTTCTCCATTTATTTGTTAATTGACACTCAGGTTGTTTCCAGTTATTGGCTATTAAGAGTAAAACTATGGACATTCATGTACCAGTCTTCTAATGTTCATTCTCTTGCTAAATACTTGAGAATGGAACTGCTTTGTCACCTAATAGGGATATATTTACCTTTATAATAAACTGCTAACCTGTTTTCCACTTTACGTTGTCACCAGCAGTGTGTGAGGGTCCCAGTTGCTCACATCTTCACCAACACCAGGTATCATCAGGTTCTTTTATTTTTTAACTTGCACTATTGCAGTGAATATGCAGTCGTATCTTGTGGTTTTACTTCGCATTTTCCTGATGACTAGCAATGCTGAGCCTCTTTTCATGTGTTCACTGGCTCTGTCTGTGCCTCCTTTTTGAATTGTCTGGTCAGCTCTTTGGTTCATTTCACTATTGGCCTTCTGTCTTATTTAGTTGCGAGCGTTCATTATAGATTCTGGATACGAGTCCTTTGTCAGATACATGTATTTTGAATATTATCTCCCAGTTTATGGCTTGCCATGTTATTCTCTTAATGGAGTCTTTGATGAGCAGAAGGTCATAACTTTGATGAATTTATCCAGGTTTTCTTTGATGCTTAGTATTTAAAACATGCTCGGCGCCTGCTGTGTAGATAATCAGAAAACGTTTGCTTGAGTAGTTGAACTGCTTCAGAGCGGGAGTAGCTGGTAAGTCTGTGAAAACGTGTCTTCCCTGGGCTCTCTCCTCTCCCTCTCTAGTTTTGGGGGTCCGTGTTGGAGGGCTGCTCCCCACTCTGGCCTCCTATTACCCTAGGGTTAGGCTGATGGAGGGCCACAGTCTGTGTGTGTGTGTGTGTGTGTGTGTGTGTGTGTGTACCAAAAACAAGTGAACGGTTTCATCGTCACTCAGGTTTTCTCAGGTGACTTCTTGGCCTGATATTCTCGGGAAACATCGCTTCATCAATCTTGAATTGTGTCGTTACCTTCTGCACATGCCACCAGCGACTGCTTCCTAGAAATGGATTTGGAGTCGTGCGGTAATTACCCCTGCAAGTGTTCATTCAAGTCTGAGAGCAGATTAAATAATGAATAGCAGTGTCATTTATTCGTTCCAATTTAGAACCCTTGTCTCATTATTTTTCTGGATGAAATTGAATGTCAAGAGGGGGAGAAAACTCGAGGGAAGGGGGAAGCAGGGATGGAACACGACGAGGGTATGTGGACTCACACGGCATGATGCCGGAGACGGGGTTCTGCAGCGGGAGTAGGACCCTCTGGTCCTCCAAGGTAACGGGGCTGTGGGGCCAAGAGGGTCAGGTAGGCAGAAATGTGCTGTTGCTCCTGGGCCACCACCATTTCTCACCTTTTGGACATTTTCCCCTTAGAACATAAAGTATAGAAAAGAATTAAAGGGGAAAAACCCAAAGGTAACTGTTATGGAGCATTTCTTTTCCCTGCCTCTTTTTCTCTCCTGAGTTTTTTTTTTTTTTTTTTTAACATAACCTAAGACTATACTATTCATACAATTGTATTTCCTGTTGTATGTGTTGGTTCACCCTTAGGATGTAAGCATTTTAAAATAGGACTGTGGGCACTTCATGAGAAGCAAGCTCCATGGGCTCTGGGACCCTTGCAGCCCCAGTGCCCAACCTGGTGCCTGGCAAGCATGTTGGAAGGACAGGTCACTTTTAATACCTGAGTATCATTCCTTAATAAGAGCAGCCCACATTGTAGGGTGCTTGTAGTGGGCCAGACACAGGCTGAGAGTTTTACAGAATCTGCCTTGTTTGCCCTGCACATCACCCTCCTAAGAGACTGTGCTTTTCATGGCTGAGAGCACAGACCCTGTAGCGAGTCTGGCAGCAGAATGTCATGTTTGAGAACATGTGATTTGGAGCTAGACTATCAGGGTTTGTATCCCAGATCCATTGCTTCTTAGCTGTGTGACCTAGGGTAAGTCACTTAACCTCTCTGAGCCTCAGTTCCTTCAAGTATAAAAAGCTGTACTAGTAATATCTACTTTGTAGGATTGTCAAAGAATTCAGTGAAGTAACCAATCAGTGAAAGAACTCTGATCCGGCAAAGAGAAGGTGGTATGGACTGTTAGTTATAATTACTATTATTCTTTATCTGGGTGACCTTGAGCAAGTCATTTTACATCTGAGTCCTCGTTTCTTTATCTGGAAGATGGAGAGTGGTTGTGATACATTGAAATGAAACAAAACATCCAAAGAGCTGAGCCCAGAGCCTGGTCATGGTCAACAAAGAATAGTTATCGATATGTACTAAAAAAGTAAGATCTATTGAGCTCCTAGATCTCCTTCTAAACTCACCCCAAGGGTCACTTCCTCTGATGCCTTTCTTGATTCCTCTTCTTCCTGCCCCCCATCTTCTTGTTCCTCCAATGCTCTGTGCTATCCTCTGTCATAGCCCCTCCATCCTGCCTTGTAATGTTTTAACTTATTTGGGTTCTCACCAGACCCTAAACTCTTGGAAGACACTCACCACTGTATCCCCAGGCACACAGTAGGTGCCCTACAATGCATTTGCGGAGCAGAACCATGGTTGGAGCAGTCAGGGAAAACCGTGGGGGCAGCCAGACGGAGAGTGAGAGCTTCTGTTGAGTCATCTCAGAGGGGAGATGTTAGCAGAGGCTTCTGGAAAAATTAGCTGCTGTCATAAATTCCAACTCTGTTTGGTAATGTTTGGCCAATCTTTCTTTTCCTGACTTAATTCAAAATTGGATGGGAGGGAAAGAAATTTGTCTGAGTGACTGTAAGTTACCAAGCTGTAATGATGCTCCAGGAACCGTGTAGCTTGGAGCCATCGATTTGCAGAGAGAGAGGGCAGAAGTGGAAAAGTAACTACTGGGTATTGGGAGGGGTTGTCAAGGGACAGGAACAAGAAGATTCTGGGTTTTATCAGTGCTCCTATGTTCCCAATGCCTTAGATGACTTGTCTTTAAAATAAACTTCACTGAGGTATAATTTATGTACAATGCAGGACACCTATTTTACCTGTGCAGTTGGGGTTTTGACAAATGCACACACCTGTGTAACCACCAGCACAATCAAGATAGAGAATTTTTCTGTCACTCCAGAAGTTTCTATGTCACTCATGCCCCTTTGTAGTCAGTCCCCCCACCTCCTGCCCTGGCAGCGACTGATCCTCTTTCTGTCACTACAGCTTGGTTTTGTCTGTTTTAGGATTTTACACAAATGGAATCATACAGAATAGATTCTTTTGTCTGGTTTCTTTCATTCAGCATATTGCTTTCAGGATTCATACTGTGTTTTTAAAGTAAGATTTAATCCTGTGTCATCAATATACCAGTCCCTTTCTGAGATAATTCAATGCAACAGGTGCTTTGTCGCATGGTATGTTCTTGCGTGGTTCTGATTTTTTAATGTCCAGCTTAAATGTCCTCTCCTCTGAGATTCCTTTCCTCCCTTTCCCCCAGCACTGCTGTCTGGCTTGAGGACAATGCTGATTGTAACTTCCATTTAATAAGTCTTCACCATGCTTAAAAAGTATTTACGGAGGTTATTCTATTATCACAAACCTCATCTGAGTTGGGTGTTATCGTCCTCATTTCAAAGAAAGAAAACTAAGGCTCAGAGAGGTTGAGTAATTGAGCTGACATCACACAGCTGAATAGTAGCAGAGCCCAAGTTTGATTCAGGACTGTGACTCCAAGAACTGTGCTCATGACTGTTCTCCTATCAAGCCTTGTAAGTGAATTGTTTTCTTCACCTACAGTACTTCCCTCATTTCAGCTACCTGAGGTTAACCATAGCCTGGAAGCAGGTGATCCTCCTTCTGATGTAGTTGCAGGAGGTAAATGACAGCCTGACGTTACGTCACGGTGCCTAAGTCATTCACCTCACTTTGTCTCATCACGGGGGCATTGCGTGGCCTCACGTCAGCACAGGAAGGAGTACAATAAGATATTTCGAGAGAGACTGAATTCACATCACTTCATTACAGTCTATTGTTAGAGTTGTTCTGTTTTACTATTAGTTATTGTTGTTAATCTCTTAACTGTGCCTAATTTACAGATTAAATTTATCATAGGTATGTGTATAAGAAAACACATAGTACATGTAGGGTGTGGTGCTATCGCGGTTTTAGGCGTCCGCCAGGAGTCCTGAAATGTATCCCCTGTGGATAAGGGGGGAATACTGTATATTCTGAGGCATGCTAAGAGCTAAGGGTTTACCTTATTTACCCTGCATGTCACCCTCATAGGAGATGATTCTTTTCGTGGCTGAGAGCACAGACCCTGGATATCCTGATATCCCCTACATACAGCCCCTATTGTTTTATAGTTAATTGTTTTTATGTCTTTCTCCCCTTATCAGCCTGAGTTCTTCGTTGCAAATGACAGAATCCACTCTAGACATTTAAATAGAAAGAAAATTTATTAAAGGAGCTGAGATAGTTCCCAGTATCTCCAGGAAGACCAGAATCAGCTTGGAGGCTATGCAGCCAGGAATAAAGCTAAAATTTCACTGAATACCACAGCCCCTGCTGCCCTGAAAGCCAGACGCCCTCCCTGGACTGAGATTCTTTGGGTGTCTATGTCTTCCGGTGTTCCCGTCTGAATTGAAGTATCACACAACGCTGTCTGATTGGTGGAGCCTATGTCACATGACTCTGCCCTGGGTGCAAGGGATGCTGGGAGAATAAGGGACCGGCTTCAGCCAAAGGAAGGCCGAAATTCCCCTGAAGTTGAGAAAGAAGGTCCACAAGAGTTGGACATCTAGAAAACATGTCCATTACAGATCCTCCTAGGCCATAGCTCCTTTGGGAAGGGAAGGGATCTGTTTTCTGTATCCCCAGCGCAGAGAACATGGCAGACAGAGTAATGAGCAAGGACACATATATTTAGCAAATGAATGAATGAGGGAATGGATGGGCGAATATGCAGTTGGCATAGGGAAGACCTCAAGACAGGAGGATGTGCTGAGTCATTTTGAGAAATGGTTTCTTGGCTTCATATTTGAGTCATTCCTTCGTGAGTTGAGGATGATTCAAGCCTGGGGCATTTCTGGGTCCTCAGGCCCAGGGACCGAGGCCCCGTCTGAATGAGGCCGCTCCGTGGACTGATGTAGGAGTGAATGGGGGAAGCCACCACTATTTACCAAAAAGAGGTTTCGAGGCTGTCCAGCAGCAGAGTGTCAGCCACAAGCAGACAGCAGGCTGTGTGGTCAGCCCACACTAAGGTGACTGTCACTAAGGGGGTGAGATGGTGAGACTAACACTTCTAGCACCCCCTGCTAGGTTCCAGGTGGTCCAGGTTCTCTAACTTAGGTCTTGGATCAACTCTTTGAGGTGAGACTACTAGTCCCATTTTATAGATGGGGAAACTGAGTCTCTCTGAAACTGAGTAATTTGCATGAGACCATCTGGCTGCTGTGGTTTAGAATTCTGTCTCGCTGCTAGACTTTTTAATTAGTCTGGCTCTACCACATACTAACCGTGTGCCTTCAGTGTGCATATGTGAGCATCAGAAATACTAATAATTCTGACTCCAGAGTGTATTCTACAGACAAAATATGATGATGCATGGAAAACACTTAACCCAGTGCTCAGTGTGGATGTCCAGTTGTTCCAGCATAACTTGCTGAAAAGACTATCCTTTCTCCATCGAATCGTTTGTCTTTGTCAAAAATGAGGTGGCTGTATTTGTGTGGAACAATTTCTGGGCTCTCTCTTCCATTCCACTGATCTATGTATCTGTCCTGTCACCAATGCCACATCATCTTAACTACTGTAGCTTTACAGTAAGTCTTGAAACCAAGCAGTGAGATTCTTCCAACTTCGTTCTCCTTTTTCTGAATTGTTTTGGTTGTTCTAGGCTATTTGCCTTTTTATATAATTTTAGAATTAGCTTGTCAATACCTAAACATGAGTTTTCTGGGATTTTGATTTGGATTGCAGAGTCTGTAGATCGAATTGTAGTTAATGTCTTAATGATACTGAGTCTTCTGACCCATGAACACAATGTATTTGTGATCATTTATTTAGATCTTCTTTTATTTTGTTCCTTGGTGTTTCATAGTTTTTAGCATACAGAGCCTTCACCCATTTTGATAGATTCATGCCTAAGTATCTATTGTAAATAGTGTTTTTGGAATTTCAAGTTCTAATTGTTCACTGCTGGCATATAAAAATGTAATTTACTTTTGCATATTAAACTGGTTAATCTCATTTATTCTAGGAGTTTTGTGTGGATTTCACCAAGTTTTCTACGTAGATGATCATGTTGGGTATAAATAGGGACATTTCCCAATCTGTGTGACTTTTATTTCTTTTCCTTGTCTTACTGGACTGGTTCCAACCAGTCCAATCTTCCAACATGATGGTTAATAGGAACCATAGGAGAGGAAACGCTTGCTTGGTTCCCAGTCTGAGGCAGAAAGCATTCTCTTCCTTATTAGTTGCAGGATTTTTGTAGATGTCCTTTATTGGGCTGAAGAAGGTCCCTTCTTTCTAATTTATTAAAAAAGTTTTTTTTAAAGATTTTATTTTTGTAAGTATTCTCTACACTCGATGTGGAGCTTGAACTCACAACCCCAAGATCCAAGAGTCACATGCTCTACCTACTCAGCCAGCCAGGTGCCCCAAGGAAGTTTTCTTCTGTTCCTCATTTGCTGAGAGTTTTTGTCATGAATGAATGTGGAATTTTGTTGAATGCCTTTTCTGCAATGATCATATTTTTTTTCTTATTTAGTTTGTTAATATAATGAATTACATCAGTTGATTATTTTTCAATTGGTTTTTGAATGTTGAAATAGCTTTGCATTCCTGAGATAAACCCCCCTGGTCATGAAAGCCTTCTTACATGTTTTATGTTTTCGAGATTGTTGGATTACATTTGCTGCTACTTTGCCGAGGATTTTTTTTCACCTATATTCTTGTAATGTCTGTCTGGTTTTGGTATTAGGGTAATCCTGGCCTCATGAAATGAGTTGGGAAATATCTTCACCCCTTCTATTTACTGGAGGAGATTGTGCAGAATTGGTATTATTTCTCTAAATGTGTAGGAGAATTTGCCAGTAGAAACATCTGAGTCTGGAGTCCCTCCCTCCCTCCCCCCTCCCTCTTTTCTTTTTTTTTTTTTTTTTTAAGATTTTATTTATTCATTTGACAGAGAGAGAGACAGCCAGCAAGAGAGGGAACACAAGCAGGGGGAGTGGGAGAGGAAGAAGCAGGCTCCCAGCAGAGGAGCCTGATGCGGGGCTCGATCCCAGAATGTTGGGATCACGCGCTGAGCCGAAGGCAGACGCTTAACGACTGAGCCACCCAGGCGCCCCTCTTTTCTTTTCTTTTCTTTTCTTTTCTTTTTTCTTTTCTTTTCTTTTCTTTTGTCTTTTCTTTTCTCTTCTTTTCTCTTCTTTTCTTTCATTCTTTTCTCTTTCTTTTTTTCTCAGATGGTTTTTAAGTACACATCCAATTTCTTTAACAGATATAGGACAATTCAGGTATCTGTTTCTTCTTGAATGAGTTTGGTAGTTTAAATCTTCAAGGAATTGTTCTGTTTCATCGAAGCTGTTGAATTTATGAACATGAGTTGTTCATAGTGTTCCTTATTGTTCTTTAATGTCTGTGGCTCCAGTTGTGATTTTCCCTCTTTCATTTCAGATACTGCTGACTTGTTTCATTTTTCTCTCTCTCTCTTTGGTCAGTTTTGTTATTGGTTTATCTATGTTGTTGATCTTTTCAAAGAACGAGCTTTTGGTTTTATCATTTTTCTCTATTGCTTTTCTGTTTTTAATTTAATTGATTTTTACTTCAATCTTTATTATTTCTTTCCTTCTGCTTGCTTTGGGTTTAATTTACTCTTCTTTAGTTTCTCAAGGTGGAAGCTTTGGTTACTGATTTTAGATTTTTCTTCTTTTAAATATATGTGTTTAATGCTATAACTTTTCATCTAAACACAGCTTTGGCTGCATTCCACGAATGTTGGTATGTTTTATTTTTATTTTCATTCAGTACCAATATTTTTAAATATCCCTTGAGATTTCCTCTTTGAGCTTCAAGGAGTAATTTAAAAGCATGTTGCTTAATTTTCAAACGTTTGGGTATTTTCCACATATCTTTCTCTTTGTGGTTGCTAGTTTAATTGTTTTTCTTATGATCTAAGAACATGAATTGTATGATTGCTATTCTTTCAAATTTGTAAAGTTTTGTTTTATGGACCAGGTGATGGTGTATCTTGGTGAATGTTCCATCCACAGTTCTGATGGATATGTTCCTGTGTTGTTGGGTAGAATGTTCTATAAATGTTTGTGAGGTCTAGTTGGTTGGTAGTATTGTTTAGATCTGTATCAATACTGATTTTCTGCCTACTTGTTCGATAATTACCAAGAAAAGAAGTGTCAAGACATCCAACTACATTCGTGGATTTGTCTGTTTCTCCTTTCAGTTCTGTTACTTTTTGCCTCATATATTTTGATGCTCTGTTGTTAGGTACAGACACATATATAATTGCTATGTCTTCTTGGAGAATGGGTGCGTTTATCATTAAGTAATGCCCCTCTTGATCGCTGAAACAGTCTTTGTTCTAAAGTTAGCTTTGTCTGAAGTTAATATAGCTACACTGGCTTTCTTTTGGTTGGTGTTTGTAGAGGAGGAACAGGGGGAGGAGAGGGGCGAGCAGGGGGAATAATGTCTTTTTCTAAACATTGAGCTGTCAGCATGTTGGCATAGAGCTGTGCCCAGTTGAAGATGGGACTCCGGATTCCTAGCACTGGCAGTAAAGTAGGCACCTGCATGAGAACTATGGCCATCTATAACCTGTCTGTCTGTGGTTCGATTTCTCAGGGAGAGACAGGTGTGGCAGGAGGCCACCATGGCTTTGGAGGCTCTTCTAACTTGGGACTTAAATTATTCTGTGTTTCCAACCTTTCTCCACTATTGGGAGCACCTGGCAACCCCGGAAAATCAACTTTTAAAATACTTGGTGTGTGCACTGGAGGAAAGAAGGTAGAGGGATTATCTGTAGGTGTATTTTTTTTTTTTTAAAGAAGCTCTTTCATAAACCCCCCCTGCTGTGTAATTGCAAAGTGGGCTGTGGGAGGGAAGGGAAGCATTCCAAGGTTCATCAGGAAACGCAGGAAAGACTCAAGCAGATGACAGGGCCCAAGGTCATACCTGGAAGATTAAGAGTAAGTTGGCCAGCTCCTAATTATTGGTATTGTCTTAGAGTTTCAGCCTCAGTAAGGACGGAAAGGGTGGCAGGGAGGGGAGGAGATGTTACTACAGTCCTCATCTATATTCAGTCTCTAAGAATAGCCTTCCGATTGTAACTGAATGTAATTGGAGACAGAGTCTGGCTGGCTGGAAGCTGATGGTTGTCTACCTTCACAGTCTTGGGGTGGGGGAGTGGGAGCAGGGATGTGGTGGCGGGGCGGAGAAGCCCTGTCCACTCAAGCTCTGCTCTATCCTGAATGTGTGGGCAGCCAGGCTGGGGCCAGACAGGCCTGAGTTCCAATCCCACCTGCTAGCTGGCTGACTTAGCCATTCTCTGCTTCAGTTACCTTATCTATAAATAAGGATAATAACGTGTATTTAGAGCACGCTTGTGAAGACGAGATGAGATAATCCACGTCAGTTATTTCTCTCGCAGTTGGAAACATTCTGCCTCTATACCATTGCCCTCTTTTCTCGTTGAGCCCATTCCATTTTGGGGGGGGCTTCCCTCCACCCACATGAAACAGCACTCGATACCAAGAGCATTTGCAGAAGGTAATTCCTACCGTTTTGAGGAGCCCTGGCCTTTCTCAAGAGTATTAACGCTGGATTCCATCCTTCCGTCCCCTCCCCCCAACCCCCAAACCTATAAATCACCATCACTTCATGCATCTGTTAACATTTATGAACATTTGTGAAGACATAGCCTTTTGGCAACTTAGATCCCATTTTTAAAATGTACCTAAGGGAGCCTGCCAGTTAAAGAACACCCCTGGTGAGCACTTCTGCAAAGTAAATAATCACCAACTAATTCATCTGTTTTACAAAGCGCACATTTTGCATATGGTGATTTCAGAACAAAGCAGGTTGAGCTCTTGAAAGTTCTAGTTCTTAATTAGCAGTATTCAGGAAAAAACAATTTTTCTTTGTGTGAGTGACATAGGTCTCTTTTCCCAGTCTCAGTGGGGCATCACAATCACCTGCAGAACTTTACATTTTCGTAAATTTGAAGTATATAAATTGAGTGCATGGCTTGATGACTTTACATATGTATGCATCTGCGCAGATAAGACGTAGAACATTTTAGCACCCTGTTTCTGGTTTGGAATTTCTGGAGGGAAGGGGGACTAGGGAGACATTGACTGAAGTAAAGCCATTTTAGTTTTAGGCTGACCCTTAATCTAAAAGTCAGCAGGTCATAAAAAGAGTTACAAGATCCGATTCATAGGAAATCACAAGACCCCACTCCCTCCCACAGCAAAAGCCACCTAGGCTGGACGTTCTTGAGAATCACTCCCCACAGGTAACCACACCCCTAAGACAATGGAAAAACTAACCACCCAATGTACATGTTAAACCCAGAATTAAAGACTAAGCCCCTCTCTAGATGGTTAGCTAATTTTAAAAAAATTTATAAAACCCTTTGTCAGAGGCAAAGGAGGGTCCCTTCCTTACCTAGGAAGAGAGGCCACTGCTTCGTTCACGAAGTAGCTCATTTCTTACTTCTTTACTTACTAAATCTTTGTCCTTTTCTCTAATTGGCTTGCTCTTGAATTCTACTTTTTCTGGATTGAAGCCAAGATTCTGGCTACGTATGATAGATGTGACTCTGATGCCGGAGTTTGGATTTGTAAGGTTGGTGAGACTGGGGACAGGATTTTCTTTTGTTATTTTCCTGCTCCCAAGTGACCACCAAGAAGGCAGTGGTTTCTAGATGCATCTTTGAGGTCCTAACTGCCGGTTTCCCATTAGGAGTGAGGTCTGTGAATTCAAGGACGCTAGCACCCTTCCCTTCAATTTCTTCTGTTCCCATAAAAATGCAATTCCATTTAAACTCTAAGGCTTAGTGAGTCCTAATTACTATATTTATAAAAATTATATACAATTAGAGCAGAGTTTCAGGAACCAAGCCAATTCTCTTGGGGGGAGAATTGAATACATTGAAATGTAAATTTTAATAGGGCAAAAGATGTTTGGGGGCAAAGCTGTAATGTGACATCTCCCAGGGCCATTTCGGTCATTGGTTTTTAGGGGCAGAATATAGGTTCTTCCTTGGCTCTTGGCTTTAGCTTGGATGCAAACCATTCTTAAGACATCAGAATTCATTTTGGAGATTTTACATGGAATGGTTGTACTTTCTGGACCAAATGTAGGGCATGCGGTTAGCTGAGGATCTTGATGCCCTTAAACATCCGAATGACAGTGTGACGTCAGAGTCCAACCAAAGGTGGATTTGAAAATCAGAAGGAGACAGAAGTGATACTTGGTGGTAGAAGGTCCCCAATCCGGTCCAGACATGGGACCAAGCCCTGCTAATGGAGGGGTCAGGTGATTTGGCCTCCAGTCCTTCTCTGATAACCAAGACTGGCCCAGGTGAGACCAACCCAACATTTTTGGCCTCCAGCCCAATCCCAGAGCTCACTAGTTTTCCATGCAAGGCAGTGCCCATGGAACTTTCACGGAGGCCAGAGAAGCCCAAGCCAGAAAGAACATTTATCCCTGAGCACGCTCAGAGCTTCAGAACACCCTGCCTGCATCCACCATGGATCTCCCCTCTCCTTGCTGGCATGGTAGTCCAGCGCACGGATGGGCTTGCATCCCCTGCGCATGCTGGGCCCTTCACCCTTCTAGGCCTCTGCATAGTTTGTGAGCTCTGCTGCGGTCACCATGCCTTCCTTTGTCCACTTGTCAAGCCCCAGTCACCATGTTCTTATCAGGTGCACGTTCCCTGATGCCCACCCGTGCAGAACCCAGCGCCGCTCCCCTGAGCTCCCTGCGCATGGGATGCTGCAATTGTTGGCTGGAGGTTAGTCCTCTGTAGCAGAGGCCAAATAGGAGTGCCTCGGCCAAGGGGGGTTCATTCTCAGCTCTTGCCCCCATGATATTCCAGGTGTAGTTCAGGCCCATACATGGTGCTCTGTGCAGGGAGCCAAACACCTGCTGCCCTACCGCTCCCCCATTCCTAGGGGTGTCTTCATCTGCACACACCAGATGCTGGCTGTTCGCAGGTCAAAATTCCAGCCAGTGGGAAGGGAAAAGGAGGGAGGAGAGGCCACGCCCCTTTCCCTGAAGGGCACGACTCACTTCACACATACTCAATATTCGTCAAATGTCAGAAACTGCTTTAGATGCTGGGAATTCAGCAGGAAGCAAGCCTAAACCTCTGCAAGGGTAGAGTTTACATCCTACTGGGGACAGAGAGATAGTAATAAGACAAAATATATTGTACGTGCTGGGTAGTACGAAAACTACCAGGAAAGAGGAATCTGATTTCTTAGGGAGCTTTGCAGTGCAAGGAGGGTGCTTGGACTTCCGAGGGAGTTGTTTGCATTTAATAACTGATGGGTGGATGGTTCATGGGTGATCTGAGGGCAGTGGTAACCCGGAAGCACAAGTGCTTCCTCCTGCAGGGGGCGCCCCTGAGCTCACACACTGGAAACCTGGCTCCCGGAAGGGGAAGGATGATGCTGTGGCACCGAGGGGACCTGCCTTTGGACTCTGAAAGCCCTTTATTATTATTATTATTATTATTATTATTATTATTGTTATTATTATTTCCCCTGGGTGGCCGTGGTGGCCCAGTAACGGGAAGTCACAAGCAGTGACCTAGTTGAGGCAGATTCCATGGACAGGACTCTTTCTTTTTCGAAAATGATTTCATTCATTCATTCATTCATTCATTCATTCATTTTAGAGAGAGAGAGAAAGAGGGCCAGCACAGACAGGAGCAGAGGGGGAGGCTGAGGGAGGGGGAAGGATCTCTAGCCGACTCCTTGCTGAGACCCTGAGATCATGACCTGAGCCAAAACCAAGAGTCTGGCGCTCAACCGACTGGGCCACCCAGGCGCCCCCAACTCTCTCTCAATACTGACACTGAACAGCAAACTGCCATAATCTCTGGGGAGGAAGATACTCCTCACAGGAACCGCAAGCATTTCATGTTCCATGTGTGGTGATATGTATAAACGCCCTTTGGAAAACAGCAAGCGTTTGCAACATTATTTAAGGGTAGTCCCTTATGTGGACTAATTTTGTTTCCCATCTAATGAGAAAACTCATTAATTGCTACATGCAAAGTAGGAGACTCCAATTCAACAATGGGGAGATTGTCTGAGGACTTCCCCCAAACACCTTGTCTAATACTGTACGTCAGAGGACCTTCCATGTCAGTTTATAGAGGACTCCCCTGTGTTTTTCATAGCTGCATAGTATTTCCACAATGTGATGAGAACGTATTTTATCTAAGTGGTATTGATGTGCATTTAGCTTTTCAACAGAGAGACATTAAGGGATGTCAACTGAGAGCCTTTGGTTTCAAATCCAAGCTCCAGCACATTCTAGCTGTGTGATCTTAGACAAGTCACTCAACCTCTCTGTACCCTCATCTTTAAAAGGGGGATAGTTATCACATCTATTTCGTAGGGGATTAAAAGACGTAATTCATGCAAAGGATGGAGAACAGCATCTGGGACGTAGTTAGTGCTTGGGAAGTATTAACTGCATTAGTATTGTGCGTTTCTTACTGTAACTAGAAAAAAGTCAGAGTGCAACAATTTAACAGTTCGTTCGTGTTTCCTTGTCTTCGTATCTCCATGAGTAGTGTTTGAAAGCAGGTTTTAAGAAACGGGTTAACTAGTAAAGCTAGGAAATATCTGATAGTAATAGGCATTTTAGAAGCAGAAAGAAGAAAATTACTGCTACTATCTTTGGACTATTTCTTTCCACTGTGGGTCCTTTTTTTTTTTTTTCCTGTTTGTTTTGTTTGTTTGTTTTGCTAATCTTTGGAGGTGAGTTTTGTCAGCCTTTATTTCTATGTGTATATAATGAGGATCATACTGAATTGGAGTTTGTATCCTGATTTTTTTCCTAATTTTATTTATAGGGGTTTTTCCCCAGCTTTATTGAGGTGTGATCGACAAATAAAATTGTACATATTTAAGATGTATAACATGATATTTGGGTACACGTCTTCTGTGAGGTGATCACCGCAATAGTTAATTACCTTGCATACGGACCGTGTTTTCATGTGTGTAATAAGAACACTTGAGATTTTCTCTCTTAGCAAATTTTACGCATACAGTACGTTATTGATAATATAGTTGTTATGCTATACATTAGTCTCTAGAACTTACTTGTAACCAAAAGTTTGTCCCCTTTGACCAGCATCTCTTTTGTTTTGTTTTATTCCCCTCTGTTTTATTTATTTTTATTTTTTATTTTTTTGAGAAAGAGAGAGAGAGAGCATGCAAGCTGGTGGGGAGGGGCAGAGCAAAAGGGAGAGAGAGAATCTTAAGCAGGCTCCATGCTCAGCGCAGAGCCCAACACAGGGCTTGGTCCCACAACCCTAAGATCATGCCCTGAGCCAATATCAAGAGTCAGACGCTTAACCAACTGAGCCACCCAGACACCCCTATTCCCCTCTGTTTTAGAGCAAGCTTAAGTGAATAAGGAAAAAGGAGGGGCAGGTGTGTGAATGCACATTCACTAGCACAGAAGAGAAGCTTCAGCATTGCAATCCACCTAGAAAAGAGGCTGCTTATCTTGAGGTTTCAAATTACCTCCATTCTCTCCCGAAACTCAGGGGGCCCCATGATGTTCAGGGTTTCCCCTTTCCCAGCACGCATGTTGTGCGTGTTTGTACTGGGGCATACGTGTGTGACTGTGCACTTTACATTTCAAGCGTGTGTCACTCAAGAGCTTTGTCCAAAGGGCCCCTTCAGAGAGCCAGGCCAGGGAACTCTCCAAGTTCAGAGGCGGGCTTTGATTTCTGACACATTACAGAGCTGTTTTTGATAGAAGAGTGATTCTCAGCTGCTGAATAAGAAATAGTCCTCCTCCATAATGCATGGCCCTTTAGAAGGAGAGAAAAGGAAGTCTAAATCTAGCATCGGCTGGAAAAAGATGGTGAGTGATTGAGAATACCATTCAGAGCAGCTGGGTACTTCTCTCAGCTAATTCATACTTCCCTCCCGCTCGCCGAGGAGGCCCCCAAGTGGGGGCTCGCCTGCTCGGGGGCGCTGGGGTCAGGAGGAGCTGCAAAGGGAACTCCTCGGCTGCAAGGCACAGGTGACAAGAGACAGAGGCCAAATGCTTATAGGGGATGCCTTCCAACTCAAAGATAACTTTACTCAGACATTCTAGATCCTTATGAGGTTTTTATTTTGGGATCCTCATTTTGGCTGTAGTGTTCACCAACTGAAACACAACCACAGAAACCGGGGGAGGGGAACATATGGGTTTGGGGGGCCTTTGCTGAATTACATTCCCACTGGCCTAAATATACCACCCAGACACAGGAAGGAGCCTGTTTCACATTTCGAGTGACATTTCTAGTGCCTGTCACCATCCATACACTGTTGCTTCTTGTTTGTTCAATCTCGGTGACAGTGGGGGACTTCCCAGGGCCCATAGCTTCTAGAACGTTTAGTCTTGGAGACATTGTGGGGAAGATGTCTGGAGGGGGTTGAATAGTATCCCCTAAGCCCTAACCCGCTGTTCTTGTGAATGTGACCTTAATGGATAGTGTCTTTGCAGATGTCGTGGCGTCAAGGACTGAGATAATGTTTTTCTGGATCCTGTCTTCCTGGATTAGACCCTAAATCCAATGATTGGTGACTTTACAAGAAAAGAGTAAATAGCTTACCCAGGGAAGATGGCCATGTGAGGACAGAGGTGGGGATTGAGGTGATGTGGCCACAAGCCAAGGATGGCGAGCAGCCCCCAGAAACCAGAAGAGGCAAGGAACGGTCCTCCCCAAAATCCTTCAGAGGGAGTGTGGTCCTGGCAGCACCCTGATTTCGGATTTCTGGCCTCCGGAACCGTGAGAGAATTCATTTCTACTGTTTGAAGTCACCCGGGATTTGTTACACACCCGGGATTTGTTACAGCAGCTGCAGGAAACAGCTATGATGTTCCAGGCCTGAGTCCCTCTGGGCCTGTTGTGTCCCACTCACCTGTTACACAAATGCTCCAGCCACACCACGTCTCCCACACTCTCCAGTTCTCTCCGATTTTCTTCCCCAAACTGCCTTCTCCCCTGCCGTCCCCCCGGCTACTTACTTGCTTCTAACCCCAATGCCACTCTCACCCCCAAGTATATTCTGTCCCACAAATTGTCCCACGGCCTCACAGGGGCTGGGACTTGTGGGGTCGACCCGGTTCTCTCCAGGCCACTCCATTCACTCGTTCATTCAGCAAATATGCATCAGACCCTGGCCCTGTTGCAGGCAGTCGTCTGGGCGGGGGTGGCAGAGGAGTGAACTTTGTAGGAGAAATTTTCTTTGTGAAGAAATACTGATGTTCTCTTAGATAGTCACGGCCTATCACTGATACAGTGGCTTTAACAATTAATGGGGGGCCTGGGTGGCTCAGTCAGTCAGCGTCTGACTCAAGCTTCCTCTCAGGTTATAATCTCAGGGTCCTGGGATCAGGCCCCGCGTTGGGCCCTGCGCTGGGCATGGAGTCTGCCTGAGGACTCTCTCTCTCCCTCTCCTTCTGCCCCTCCTCCCACTCACATGCTCTCGCTCTCAAATAAAAAATTTTAAAAAATGAATTAAATGGGAAAACAGCTAGAAAGCTTAGAACAGCGCCTGGTCCACAGTTAGAACTCAGTAGATTCTGGTTGTTGTTACGGTTCCTGTTATTAAGAAGTTATAATTGGGAGGAAACAGCGTGTAGCCCGAACAGAACATGGCTCGGAGCCAAATCCTGCCCGCGGGCCCAGTATCCTCTCACAAAGCAAGAGCAGAAGGAAGGAGCCTGGGAGCCATGTGCAAAAACACACAGAGCTCCTTGCTGCTGTCCCCGATCCTCTGGCTCCGGGTCTGAGCGTCACTCTCTGTCACTCACACACACAAACACACTCACATGGCGGCCCCCTGTCTGCCACGTCACCCCACATAATTGGCAGGGCAGCCAGCTTTCCCAGCAGCTCTGAGGCCGCCGGGGAATTTCTCAGAATCTCTTTCCCTTCCAGGTGAGCCGGCGGGAGCAGCGGGCCAGCCACCTATTGCTGCTCTAACCAATTAGCCCAAACTTTGTGACTTAAAACAACAAAATCCATCATCTCACGGTCCGGAGGTTCAGAACCTGAAATGGGTCATCCACGGATTGTTCCTTCTGGAGGCTCCAAGGAGGGATCCATTTCCCTGCCTTTTCCAGCTTCTGGAGGCCGCCCGCATCCTTGCTTTGTGGCCCCACGTCACTCCGACCTCCGCTTCGGCCATCACATCTGCTTCTCTGACTCTGACCCGCCTGCCTTCTCCCTCTGACAACCCAGGCAGTCTCCCGATCTCGAGATCCTCAACTTAAGCCCATCTGCAGAGTCCCTTCCGCCCTGCGAGGTAACAGAGTGGCAGGTTTGGGGGATTAGGACGTGGACACCTTGTGTGTGGGGTCATCATTCTGCCCGCCGCACCCCACAGAACTGGCCACGGCAGCCAGCTTTCCCAGTGGATCTGGGGCCTCGGAGGAACTTCCCAGAATCCGCTTCCTTCTAGACGTGAGCCAGGCAGCCTGCACGGCAAACCTCGTGGTGCTTCTTAGCCATGGCCGGTTTGCTCAGACGCTGTTGAAGTTCATCCCCCGTGGATCAGCGACCACGCAGGATCGATGGGTCCCCATAGGTGGGTGAGGTTGTCCTCACCTCATAGCCGTGTGAGCTGGGGAGGGAGGGCCCGTTTGAGCCCTTCCCACCCCTCCCCATTCCCCGAGACGTCCACGCCTCTCTCCAAAAGGATATGTGTGAATACATTTAGGGCCCACCCAGGTAATCCAGGACAAGTGTCTCCACGGGAAAGCCTTAATTTCATCACACTTTGTGCCACAAAACGTAATTCTCACTCTTGTACCATACAAGGCAACATTCAGAGCTTTTAGGGATTAGGATGTGGGCCCATCTTTTGGGGGCCACCATTCAGCCCACTATAGGGGGAAAGGGCCAGCCCTCTGGACACAGTCGGGCTTGGAGTCCAATCCAGGGTCTGCTGATTCTTGGGTGCGTGAGCTGGGGCAAGTTGCCTTAACCTTCCTAATCTGTGGCATTAGCATTGGATTAAGAATCCAGCTCACAGATCTGTGGCAGCGGTTCCGCCAGCTAACGTGGCACAGGGCGCAGTGCGGGGCGCTTACTAGGCATTGGGCATGCGTGAGCGGAAAGCACACACCGTGCAGATGCCAACTGCTGCCTGTCCTCTTGGACGAGTCGTAATGTGTCTTATGCCTCTGTATCTTACGTGAAGTACGTCAAGCGTCTCTGCTGCCTTCCCAGGACATGTGTGTTTCCTACTTTCCGGGGGAAAAGTGGTGAGAGCAAGCAGGAAATAAACGTGTGGGTTCCTCCTCCCTGATGTTTCCCAGGGCACGGTGCTTCTCAGATGTGCGCCTGAGTTTCATCCCTGCGCTGGCTTTCCGCAGCTGATAGGGCAGGTTTGGCCACACCTGTCTCCTGGATGGGAAACAGACGTGCAGGGAGGTCAGGTGGCTGACCCCGTCTCACCCAGCCAATTAGGGAGGAAGCCAGGAGGAGGCGCCCCTACCCTCCATGTCTGGACCCTGCACCCAGTGGGGTGTTTGCACTCAGGAGCATTTGGAAATTACTTCCATCTTCTCCTGTTGTTTTACAAGCAATTTTGGGAGAGCGAACTGAGTCTAAAACGTTACCCACCTCCTGACTGTAATGAAACCAGTTGGAGAGAGGCACATGTGTTGCTTGGAGTCCCCTGGGCACATTAAACCGTGTTCTCACTAATAGGAACCAGCGCCGCATTGGAACACAGATGGAACATTTACTCCCCTGAGTGCACCTGAGCAGTTCTGGAGGGTGGGGCTGCTGCTGTCGGCTTCTGGTAGCTGTGGCTCCTAATGAGCCTCCAGGCTCTTTAGGAATGTGATCTACCTAAGTCTCCCAGGATGGGCAATGGAGGAGGGCACGTTGACCAAAGAATGCCAGAGAAATCCTCCCTGGACCTTCTCTATGTTTCTCGGTAAGACTGTGAAGTTTCTGAACGGGAGAAAGGAGACTTGACAATCAAACAGGGTCCTTTGCTATAGGCAACAGGAGGAGACTATGCATAAGGATAGAACACTATGGAAGTGCTCAGAGGATGGAAGGAAAAGACTAGAAAATGAGGTTTGGGGGAAAAAAATCAAGTCCTGCAGATCCAGTGGGATCTCAGTAGCAAAACCTGTGTGATGGTCTCATCTGGAACAGGAGCTGAAATGAACTACCTCTGTCTTCCATCGGGGTCCTTTTGATAAGATCCCACCATTTTGAACACTTCCTCACTTTCTGCACAATGAGCTGTGTCGGGCTCACCTTGTCCTTTTCCTGTCCTGACCCTAGATTCATCCATTTCTCAAGGAGCCCTGGTTGCTTTTTGTGGGGAACAGTGTTTAGACACCAGGATGGCATGCAAGGTGCACGCCCTGCTGCCAGGCTGTCGTTGCTTCTCAGCCCCCAGCGGACAGAGCATCTGTGTGCACCTGCATGTGTGTGCACGTGGGTGCATGTGTGTGTGTGATCTAACGGGACTTCGTACTGATGTCTTCGTGCCAGCCTAATGCCACGGGGCTCCCTGTTGCCTTTCTGTGTCCCATGTTGGTGCCCCCCCTTCTTCTGCAGTGGGAACCCAGGATTTCAGCACAGCCAAGACACTTACTCATTTGCTTAATCCTACAACACACACACTGTCATTTCAGATTTGCCTTACGCAAACCACTGCAACAGGCTGTCTACTGAACAGAGTTCAGCATTCATTTGCGGTCCTTTTGTGTCATCAAACGGAGGGTCGATAGCCCAGGTGCTAGGTTCAGAAGGTATGTGGGTTGGTAACCTCTGCTTGGCTGTGTAATTCCTAAAATGCAGCTCGTTTCCTTTTTTGTTTGTTTTTATTCCATTTTAGAGATTTTTCCCTATTCTCGTTGATATCATACTATTATTCGAAAATAACTTATTCTATGTTAATCTTGTTAATGATTACCCAGATTCCAGAAGACTAAACTATGTGAAGACTGTATTGTCAGTGGGTGGGCCTCCCTTTCCTGTTACTTCTACCAGCCCCACCACCACTGGGGATCAGTGTCATTAGTCTTTGGTTATCAGACCTGTATGTCTTTTTTCAAAAAATAAGCAGATAGGTATAAAACCATAACAAAGGTCATCTAGGTAGAAGGGTAGAAACTGTGATTGTTCTATGACTTTAAAGGAGAATGGACAAACGCAGCAGGTACTTAAATGTTAATTTTATTTATTTTTTTGACACAAGGACAGAGCACAAGCAGGGGGAGTGGGAGGCAGAGGGAGAGGGAATAGCAGACTCCCGGCTGAGCAAGGAGCCCCATGTGGGGCTCGATCCCAGCACCCTAGGATCATGACCTGAGCCAAAGGCAGTCACTTAACTGACTGAGCCACCCAGCTACCCTTAAATGTTAATTTTTGAAATAAATAAAGCCCCTCCCCCTGGTGGTCATCACAGCTCAGACCAGCCCCATTCCTGCACCTCTCGGACTGTCCTTTTCTACCCTCTGAAATCATTTTCTCATCCCCAGGACAGATGATGCTAAAAATACCCATGAGTGTCCTCATTGATAGACCCCAGTTCCTGGAGGCCCTGGGGCCTTCTGCTTCAGTGACTCACCAGCTGATCTGGGGAAGCAGGGCCGCCAGGATGCATTTGGCTTGCGGCTGGGTTGGCAGATTCGAAGTGGAGAGTGCCCTAATTGGATTCCAGCACACAGACCTTCCTCAAGGCATCCTGGAGAATATTGCTTAGGTGAGGCCTGAAACAAAGTGAGGTTCAATATATCGCGCTCAGACCCCGATTACCCACAACCCACCTGTCATGTTGCCCCTCCCTCACCAAAAGCCAGCTGCAGAGTCCTCTCTCTGCCTCTTTCCCTCAGGCGTTTGCACCTGCTGTTTCCTGTACCTAGAATAATCCTCCCAGAGATGTTCTGAGATTGGGTCACTCTTGTCAGTCGACGCCAATGCCACCTCATTGGAAAGCCTATTCCTAACTGTATTCATCTTCTTGGGCTCCCAGAACAAGGTACCACAGACTAGGGGGCATAAAGCACAGAAATTTCTTTCTCACAGTTCCAGAGACTAGAAATCTGAGATCAGGAGCCAACACGGGGTTTCTCCGCCCTCTGTGTGTGTGTATGTGTCCTCCTCTCCTCTTCTTAGAAGGACGCCATCCTATTGGATTAGGGCCCACTTGGTGACCTCATTGTAATTTCATTATCCCTTTAAAGACTTCAAATATATTCCTGACTACAAATATAGTCAGATTCTAAAATAGTGCCGTTAGGACTTCAATGTATGAATTTGGAGGGTAGGAACACAGTTCAGCCTATAACACTGACCATTCCATTTAAATGCCCTCATTCTGCCCCATCACCCTTTATCCTATATTCTACCCTGCCTTCTTCAGAGCACTCATCACTTTCCAAGATCCCCTGAAACAATATTTTCTTACTTATTTATGGCTCATTAGCTACTCAGGATCAGAACTGTCCAGTGAAATATAATACAGGTGCAAATGTAGACATATACATAATTTTAAATTCTCTAGTAGCCACACTGAAAAAAAGTAAAAAGAAAATGGGTAGAATTAATCTCACTAATATATTTGATTAACGCAATATATCAAAAATATTATCATTTCAACATGCAAGCAATATAAGTGTTATTAATGGTATGTTTTATGGGTGGTTTTTTTTGGGTTTTTTTGTACTAAGTCTTCGAAACCTGGTGTGTATTTTACACTTAATAGCACATCTCAATTGGGCCCAGCCACGTTTTAAGTGCTTAAGAGCCACGTGTGACTTGTGGCTCCACACTGGGCAACACAGCTTTAGATTATAAGTTCCAGCAGAGCAGACCCTCATTTCCTTTGTGTGACGCCGTATCCCTCGTGCCCGGCACATGGTAGGCATTCAGTATTTGCTGAGTGACTGGTTGGATAGATAATGTGCTGGGCAAGGTTGGCTCCCCTTGCCATACCCAAGGCCGACCTGTTCATCAGAGTGGTCTTTCCTAAGTGTCGGGAGAAGATCCTGTCGTTTTGCAATAGATGCTTCCAGAAGAGTGCATTTGTCATGCGAGTTGACCCTTTTGGCTGTCTCTGATCTAACCCGTACCCAGGTTGCACGTCCTTGTTTCGATCCAAGTAGTCAAGGTTGTTTGCCTCGAAGCTTTGTTGCTTGTCTGGGGTGTATGTGTTACCTGCGTGAAAGCCAGAGCCAGATACTCATGTCACAAGAGGCCACTACATGGCCAGCCCATGTAGTCTGGCTGGTAGGAAATTTGACTTTAGGCAACTTTCTTGCTTCCTCAGTATAAATCCTGGAGTAAGAAACAATGGCAAGTGTATTTGTTTATGTGTCTTGGAGAGCCCACCACACTTCATTCTGCTTGATTTCTTCTTCCCCTCATTGAGCACTGCTGAACTTTATGCTGTGCTTGGATCACGATTCCGCTCTAAACCATGCTTCTAAAATCCTATTCCCAAATTCAAATCAAAACCACGCTGAGATACCACCTTACGCCAGTTAGAATGGCAAAAATAGACAAGGCAAGAAACAACAATTGCTGGAGAGGATGTGGAGAAAGGGGATCCCTCCTACATTGTTGGTGGGAATGCAAGCTGGTACAGCCACTCTGGAAAACAGTGTGGAGGTCCCTTAAAAAGTTAAAAATTGAGCTACCCTATGATCCAGCCATTGCACTACTGGGTATTTACCCCAAAGATACAGACGTAATGAAGAGAAGGGCCATAGGCACCCCAATGTTCATAGCAGCAATGTCCACAATAGCTAAATCGTGGAAGGAGCCGAGATGCCCTTCAACAGATGACTGGATTAAGAAGTTGTGGTCCATATATATGATGGAATATTACTCAGCTATCAGAAAGAACGAGTTCTCAACATTTGCTACAACATGGACGGCACTGGAGGAGATAATGCTAAGTGAAATAAGTCAAGCAGAGAAAGACAACTATCATATGATTTCTCTCATCTATGGAACATAAGAACTAGGATGATCGGTAGGGGAAGAAAGGGATAAAGAAAGGGGGGGTAATCAGAAGGGGGAATGAAACATGAGAGACTATGGACTATGAGAAACAAACTGAGGACTTCAGAGGGGAGGGGGTGGGGGAATGGGATAGACCGGTGCTGGGTAGTAAGGAGGGCACGTATTGCATGGTGCACTGGGTGTTATACACAACTAATGAATCATTGAGCCTTACATCGGAAACCGGGGATGTACTGTATGGTGACTAACATAATATAATAAAAAATCATTAAAAAAAATAATAAAATAAAATCAAATCCTATTCCCAGCCCAGTGCAGGCAGACCCAACCGGCACATTATTTATAAGAATAACGTAGCTCTCGGGTAGGACGGCATGTCTGGGGGAGCCTGCCAGCCAATGATGGCTTTGATCTTGTTTGTGGTGGTTCGCATACGGAACTGTTCATGTATCTGATAGCCCAGAGAACACCCGGAGCTTCCGTGGTCCCAACAGTGCTATTTCATCTGTCCTGGGCTCTGTGGGAGCCCTTGGGAGGCAGTAGGGCCAGGCCGATTAAGGCCTGGCAGGCCCCGGCAAGGAGCTGGGTTTTACTCCAAGTGTGCTGGGAAGCCAGTGGAGGGCTCCAAGCCGAGGAGAAATGTGACCTGACTCAGGTTCTGCGGGCTCCCTCTGGCTACGAGAAGATGGGAACAGGGAACCAGGGAGGTGGGAGGGCCCCAAAACAGTTCAGGTGGGAGATAAAGTGGCCTAGTTAGGATGCAAATCCCCTTCCCATCATCGTTCCCCGAATCATTGCAATGTTAGGATCTTCTTGAGGGGTTTGGTGGGACTCTGAGTGATCTACCTGCCCCATTTTTCTAGAACATGCATAATAAGAATGAATGTGATGCCTGCTCAAAGTTGGGAGTGTGGGAAGAGGGTTCTTTTCTATTGTTGTATAATTCGTGGGAGTATTAAATTATCTAAATTTGGTAGACTTCTAAGGATTGTGCCAATCCTTCAAAGAAGTGTGTGGTCAGTTAGACGAGGGGAGTAAAAGATTGTTCCAGAATGCCTTGAGCTCTCAAGTCAGTGTCCCAGTGCTGCCTGAAATGTCACCACTCTACCCTTGGGGCCAAGCATTGCCCTTGTCCTGCTTCTTATCCTCCCCCTGACTCTGGATTCTCAGTGCAGACACTGTTGAGTGGTGTGTGTGTGCTTTCTACTGTCTTCCAGCCATAGTGAAGGGAAAGCATCTCGATGTAGACAGCTGCAGAAGCTTCAGGATATTCTCTGCTTCTCTTCTTACTCTCCCCTGTGTGCCTCGAGTTAGCCTTCTGTCGTGTAAGCCTGCTTATGGAATTCTCCTGCTTGAAACCCTCCAGAACCTTCTCAGAGCACTTAGAATAAAACCCAATCTGCTCCCTATGGCCTGCATGGCCAAGCATGATCTGCCCCCACAGCCTCCTGCCGTCTGCCTCTGGTTCACTCTCTCCAGCCTACACTACCATTCCTTCCATTGGTTGAACATGCCAAGATGGTTCCCACCTCAGGGCCTTTGCCCTTGCTGTTCCCTATGCCTAGAACACTGTTCCCTCCTCTGTGTGGCAGGCTCATTCTGTTCTTTCAAGTCTTTATTTAAACAGCTTTTCTTCAGAGAGGTTTGCCTTGATCATCAGATTACAAGTGACCACTCGGGTCACCCATCATTGTTTTATTGCCTTCAGAGCAGTCACCACTAATGGGAAGGATTTCTGTCTATTTTTTATCTACTCATTCATCAGCCACCACGTCTGCACTGTAAGCTATAGGGATAGGGATCTGGTCTGTCTGATTCGTCACTGTGAACCAGAGCTTAGAAGAGTGTCTGGCACATAGTAAGTGCTCAGTAAGTATTTGCTGAACGAATAAACAAACTTATAGCTTCAATACTCCAAATATAGTTTGGTATCTCCTAGTATAGTTCTTAGGTGAGAGCTGCTGGCTGGTTCTCTCTCAGGCATGGTGTGCTATGGTACCCGGCACTGATGGGGCTTCCTTAGCAGGGAGAGCCTTCTCGATGGGATGGGAGGAGTTCCTGAGGTGGGCTGTGTCATTCCCTTAGCCAGGACCCAAAATCACCTCCCATCACCCACAGCATTGAGCCTATAAAGTCTTCACCTTGATCCTGACAACCACTGGAGGCCAGCCCTTTGCTGCCTGTCTACCCTCGTCTCTGCAGTTCAGCCTCTGCCTTGCCTGTTCCCATGTGCTCTCACCTTTCACCTGCCTCTCCACCGTCCCCTCCCTGACACCTGGCCCCTCCCAGCCTCGTTCGATAAGCTTGGAACTCTCCACGTGTCTAATGTCTTTGAAGAACTTGTGTGAGTCAGGAATGAACTCTTCCTTAAATGTTCCGTAGAACTCACCTACCAAACTCAGGGATCTTCCTCCCCTGGCTCTTGGATGCCTGGGCAGCTCAGACCTCCAACTTGTAGTTCTCAGTTCAATGAGATTGCTGAACACGATCTCTGTCTCTATATCTGTGTCTGTCTCTAGCTCGACCTCTGTCTCTCTATCTCTCTGTCTCTCTCTATCTCTGTCTCTCTCTCTCTGAGGCCATGTGAGGACCTCGCGAAGGCAGCCATCTGGAAGCCAGGAGGAGAGATCTCCCCAGAAGCTGAATTGGCCGGAACATTGATCTCAGACTCCCAGCCCTCAGAACTATGAGAAATGAGTTTCTGTTGTTTAAGACACCAGCCTGTGACTGTCTGTTAGAGTGGCCCGAGCTGGCTGAGACAAATGCCTTACTCTACACTGAACCCTTTATGTTCACTGCCTCTCATTTTCCCTAACCCTGAACTTGGCCAGAGTGTCTTCATTTCACAGAAGAGGCAAGCAGAGTCTTGGTCAGATAAATCCCTAATGTCAGAGAGGTAGGTCGTAACCTTGTTCGAGAGAGGTTCGTTGGTGGCCCCTGAGCTATGTCGTGCTGATTTTTTCTTATTAAAATTTTTAAAAAATCATTTCTAATGTTTACAAATTAGAGATTTCATGTGAAAATGGACATTTTTGGCTTCTTTTGAGTTTGTGTTTCCCTGGACAACGAGTAAGAACTGTTGTGCCCGATGTTGGTCTGAGGGTCTTGCTGAAAACGGTAGGAAATGGACCAGCCAGCATCCCTGCCAATGCCTTTCCTTTCTGGGGTTAACGTTGCTGGGCCATGGCCCCTGGAAACTCCGGGCATCCACCCACCACAGGCCTTGAGTCTCTTCCTGGATCAGAGCTGTCTGTCCAGGGAGGGTCTGCATTGTCACAGAGACATCAGAAGCCCTGGGTGCTTCACAAAGCAGGTGCTTTTGAAGAACAGATATACTAATTCAGGAAGGATTGTGGGACGGGGTAGGTAGGTTCCTACCTGCAGACCGTGTTACGACTTTCTCCAGGGCGCCCCTTTATGTGATGACGTCCCCCACCCCTACTGCCTGTGAGCTGAGAGGGTGGGCCCTGGAGCCCGGAGGGCTGCATGTGAGGCCTGGCCCTGTCGCTTCCCAGCCCTGCGACTCTAGGCGAGCTCCTAGATCTCCAGCCTCCCTGCAGGGGGTGGGCCAGAGGAAGATTTCAGGGGTATGAAATGTGTTCACGGACACACCGGGGCCCTGCTACTGCTTTGTGCGTGAGGCTCTCCCCCCAGACACCTGGTAAATCAAGCTTGTGTGATTCGTCCAAGGACATGCAGTGAAGAGGAGCTGCGACTTTTCCTGCCCACGTGGTCCCCCCTCTGGAAGACGGAGGGGCACTGGGTGAGAAAGGGAGTGCTCACTCAGCTCTACGGGCCCTGGGATTCTGCCACAAGGCTCTGCCTCCCAGAGCCCACATCTCTCAACCCCCACCCTTGTCGTACAACCTGCTGGGTGACAGAGAGCGGTCCCTTGGTCACTATCTGAGGGCTCTCCAGTGTCCTGCAGGACAGGAAGTGGGAGAGATGCTGGGCACACAACAGAGCTGGGCACACAACAGAGCTGGGCAGACTCCCCATATAAGCGCCCTGCAGATGCCCCCCGCCCAACACGAACTCTGGCCTAGAAATGCGGTCGGGCTTTTTTTTTTTTTTTAAGTTTCTGC
This sequence comes from Ursus arctos, assembly GCF_023065955.2. Classification (NCBI taxonomy): domain Eukaryota; kingdom Metazoa; phylum Chordata; class Mammalia; order Carnivora; family Ursidae; genus Ursus; species Ursus arctos. The sequence goes on along the minus strand of NW_026622830.1, from coordinate 10,385,564 downwards.
CTTTTGGAAGCTGTTTTGTTTTGTTTTGTTTTGTTTTGTTTTGTTTTGTTTTGTTTTGTTACTTCTGGGCCCTTTTCAGAGCCCCTAGCCACACTTGTTTTGTTTTGTTTTGTTTTTTGGAGATGGTGTTTCCTCCTGGGAAATTTGTTTTGCCACCTGTGTGCCGTGCGATCTCGGGCACTGACAAGAATGCCTCATGTCTGGGAAGTGTTTTGCACAATTCCTGGGGCCCCGTCACCTGCGTCACCCTGAGAAGGAGGCAGGCAGTGCGTTCGGCTCGCCCATTTCATGGTCGATGAAGCGGAGGTCGGAAGAGAAGTTTGCAGCTGAGGGTCACCGGGACGCAGGAGTGATGTTCGGTGTTTAACAACAGTCAGCTGTGGGGTCGGGGCAGGGCCCGGAGGCCCCAGCCATGCAAGGCATTGGCCATTTAGCTGCAGGATCACGGGAAGATCCAGGAGGTACCAGGGGCAGGTCTGGGGTGACAGGATGGTGTTCGTATCTCCAAACAGGAGCCACTTACCACCTGGGGCAGGTTATTTCCGACTGGTGCTGGGACGTAGCATCCGGGACTCTTGGGTAGCAGACAGTGGAAGCTCTGGCTAATTTAAGCACTAAGGGACTGTCTTTATCGGTTCGGGCCACTGGAACAGAACCGTAGACTGCGTGGTATTTATTTGTCACAGTTCAGGTGGCTGGAAGGCTGAGGTCACAGTGCCAGCATGGCTGGGTTCTGGCGAGAGCCTCTTCCAGGCTAGCGCCGGCTAACTTCTCCCTGTATCCTCACCCGGCAGAAAGAAAGCGTGTTCTGGGGTCTTTTCTTATAGGGGTACCCATCCCATTCATGAGGGCTCCACGCTAACAACCTAATCACCTCCCGGAGCCCCCACCTCCTCATACCCTCACATTGGGATTTGGGTTTCATTCAGTGAATTTGGGGGTGGGGGGCACAAACATTTGGTCCAATTGCAGGGACTTTATAAAGAACATGGGGTCACTTACAGAGTAGGTGGGAAGAGGGCCAGCCAGACCCAGAGAAGGATGGAGAGCAGAGAGCTCCAGGAACCTCTGGGGCAGATAGTCTCGGCAGTTCCTGGGGAGCACTACTCTAGGGATGACCCAGCTCCCGCATCTGCTTGTTGCATCATCCATAGAGAGCCTAGTTGGCCCAGCTTGGGTCACATGCCCCCTTTGGCCGAGGTAGGGCCGGGTACCTAGACTGACAGCCCCCCAAGACTGTGTAGTGCGGGATGAGGGACTCCCCCAAGAAACAGGTGTTATTACCAGACGAAGGGGGGATGGAAGCTGGGTGCAGGAAAGCAACAGATGTCTGTTGCAACAAGAATGAGAGCAGATCAGAGAATGTTCGGGCTAAGCCGTCCTCTCATTGAGCCACGGGCCCAGAGGGGAGTCCATGGGCCCAGAGAGTTACCTGTGATCACACGGTGGGTACCATCACCAAAACTGGTGGGTGATCTTTTCTTCCCCAAACATGGATTTTCTAAGAAAACTTCACTCCAAAAAACAGGCTCCAAAGATGTTGGCTAATCTCTGTTTTCACTGTACACTTACGTGTACCAGGCACTGTGGGCTCGTGTTCTTCAAGCAGCCCCACAGAACGTCTGCTGGAGTATATCCTATTATTATTGACCCATTCTGCAGATGAGTAAATGGAGGCTCAGAAAGATTATGCAACTTGCCCAAGTACTAGGGCAAAGATTTTTAAAATAAACTTTTTATTAAAAATATTTTAAGAAAAGTATATAAATATTAACTCTACAGTTCGAGTTTCCACCCAGTGCCAGGAGACTAGTCCCTGGCTAAAAAACCAGCTCATGGCCTGTGTCCCCGAACTGCCTTCATGTCCCCTTCCACCCCCACACTCCTGGTGGTTTTGCCTGGTTTTGAGCTTTCTACAAACGGAATCATACATTTGTGCAATTCTGTGTCTGGCTTCTTTTTGCTCAGTGTTATGTTTGAATATTTCCATCCAGCATACGTGGTCACAGTTCCTTCCTTCTCGTGATGTGAGCTAGGATTTCTCGACCTCAGCAGCACTGACGTGTTGGAGAGGGCAAATCTTTCTTGTGGGGGGCTGTCCTGTGCACTGCAGGGTGTGGGTAGCAGCATCCGTGACCTCAACCCACTAGGTGCTGGTAGCACCCCCGGTTGTGACTGTCAGAAGTGTCTCCAGATGTTGCCGAATGTCCCCAGTGGAGAACCAGCGCCGTTGAGGATCGTGTGGTGTGAGCGTGTCGCAGCTTGTTCCCCTAGTCTGCCTACTTGGCCTCTCCCCAGTGTCGGGTTACAGTCTTAATGCCGCTAGTACCGTCCTCGAGTGTGTCTTCTGGGAGCTACCCGTACACACGTCTACCATGCAGACACCTAAGAGTGAATTTCTAGGTCGTAGCATGCGTCTGTGTTGAGCTTTTATATGCTTCCGAAACATTGCTTTTCTGAGTGTTTGTACCCGTTCTCACTCCACCGGCCACAGATGAGAATTTCAGAATGCTCCACATCCTCATGGGGCTTGACTTTGAACTGTGGGTTTTTGAAGGTTGGGGCATGGCTCTTCCTCTTTTTGCCGTTCACACTGCCTGGCATAATAAATCCCACACAGCAGACACCGCTTGCGGAACAAATACAGACAGGAATTCTGGCCTTCGACTAGAAGGTCCCGTAACCCTGATGTCGTGATGCTCAGCTCTGGTCCTCACGAGCAGTTGCTCCTGGGGGGCGGGGCGCGCTCCTTCCTGCGTTGGTGACAAAGTGTCTCCCTCATCAGCAACTCCAAGCAGCTCATGAGCCCTGGGGACGAGGCCACATATTCACTTTCTAGGCGAGTTTCATATCCTGCCACAGCTGTCAGAGCCAAGTGTCAAAATGTGATTGCAAAGGTTTGGTTCAAGCTTTGTCATTCAAACAAGACTTGTCAATCAAGCGAGAACCTGCTTTTTCTTTCATCCGGCGGCTGTATTTTTACAACGAGGTGGGACTCTTTTAGGACTAAGTTGCATAGCCCTTAAATATTAAGTGTGTTGTAGGCAGACTCTCTACCCGCCTGGGTTTTTTTTTTTTTTTTTAAGATTTTATTTATTTATTTGACAGAGAGAGAGACAGCCAGTGAGAGAGGGAACACAAGCAGGGGGAGTGGGAGAGGAAGAAGCAGGCTCCCAGCAGAGGAGCCCAATGCAGGGCTCGATCCCAGGACTCTGGGATCATGCCCTGAGCTGAAGGCAGACGCTTAACGACTACAGCCAACCCCCACCAGCCTGGGTTTTTAAACACACATCACAACCACTGGGTCATTGCTGTTGTCACCATCATTGTCACCACGCTGCTCATCTCTGAAGCTTTCTGTGTTCAGAGTGTTTTCACACACTCTCTCTCATTTGATCCCCACAATAAATCTTGAAACATAGCAGAGCGGGGAATCAGGCTTTCACTGGGGAAGCAAAAAAGAGGCAAAGAAGTGGAGACTCAGCCACAGGACAGCCCTGGTCCCGGGCAGAAGAAAGTCTTAGCTCCTGGCATTAATTTGGATGCCCCCGTAGAAGGTCTGATTTTTCAAGCCACACATTCTGACCTGCAAAAAAAAAAAAAAAAAAAAAAAAGTAGGCTTTTCTCATACAGCTGCACTTGACCTGTCATTCTGCCCAATGGTGAACATTTTACTCAAGTCAAAGAAGTCATTTCCAGGTTTTTCCTTCGTGGTCATTTCAGATTTACACTCAGCCGTTCGGGGTGCCCTCACCCGCACCCCAGGGTGGCACCCATCTTTGGAGGCTCCTGTCATTTTAAAGTCACGTCCAAATTTATCACCTGTTTTGGAAGGTGTCCCCTCTCTATTGAAATGTCCTGTTGCAGGTTTGCCGTGGACTCTCCTCCACCGGAGGCAGGAGGCCCAGTTTGTGCCCTAAAATGCGGGCAAGGGCGATGTCTCCAGGAGGAAGGGACTTGTTAGGAATGATAAATCACAGGCATTAATAGCAACACAGCACCTGCCTACACTAAAAGGTCAATGAGGATTTAGCCTACTGTGAAATAAAATAGGATTTCAGAGGAGACTACCCCTTGGGGTTAACTTTAGGAGGGTGGGACGAGCTTTGAAAAATCCCCGCAGTCCGTCTCATGTTGAGCCTAATGTTACCGGATGGACTAATGGCCATAGTGCTGTTCCCACGTCTGTGCCAAGCAAACGTCCATAGTTGCGTCATCATTTTACCAAGAGGCCACTCTTATCCGGGTCTCACAGGTGAAGCCGACAGACTTGACCAAGGCCCCGCCGAGAGGAAGTGGACGAGTCAGGATTCAACCCAGGCCTGCCGAGCCTCAGACTTTGGGCCTCCCTCCTTGAACTGCCAAGATGTGTGGGCCCCGGAGCCCTTTCCAATGGTCTCTGTCACGAAGGGGTGAGTGTTTTTACTCCCTTGTACAGTAACTGCTGAAAGTATCACACTTTCAAGGCAAAAAAGCCATCTGAGTCGTTTTAGTGCCTTTTTTTTTTTAATTAATCTTCTTGAAAAAGTCAAGTGAGAAATGTGCAGAGCGCTTATCAGCACCAACAGCCTCACCCCCTCATCGCAGGCTGTGGCAGGAGGGGCAGGAGAGACATGGGAAATGGGAAAGAAGGAACCAGCAGTGCAACCTCCAGGTCAGATTTTCAGGACCCCAGAAGGTTCTCGAGCCTTAGGGACACACGGAAAGTTTACGGAGGATGCCAGTAATCGGGCTCACCCCACAGCCTTCCATTCTGTAGCTCTGGGGTGGGTGAGAAGTTAGGTTTTTGTTTTTTGGTGCTTTTTTTTAGACTTTATTTTATTCTTTAGAGAGGGGAAGGGGCAGAGAGAGAGAATCTTAAGCAGGCTCCCTGCTGAGCATTGAGCCCAAGGCAGGGCTCCATCTCATGACCAGGAGATCATGACCTGAGCTGAAATCAAGAGTGAGTCACTTAACCAACTGGGCCACCCAGGCGCCCCACAGAAGTTTGGTTTTTCACATGCTCCCCAGCAGCACTTTGGTGCAGGAGATCTGCAGACCCTGCTTTATGGAATTCTATATCAAACCTGCCATCCCGGCCAGGAGTGGCTCTGAGGCCGAGCTTCAGGGCCACTCTAAGACTTTGAACCAGTTTCAAAGCAGCTTGGTGTCTTGGGCTCAGGAGACCTTCGGTCAAGCTCAAGCCTCATTCTAAGCTAGTCTGTGTAAGTTCTCTGAGCCTCAGGGAGTAACCAGTGTGAGCACCTGCGTGGAGTAAACTCACAGTGGAAAGTCCACCTAGTTCACTGTGGCTGGAACAGAGTGGCAAGAGATTATGCTTCCAGAGTGGGTAGGGCCTTGTCAACCTCCAGAAGTCTGAACTTCTTGCTCTTTGGCAGTGGGGAGCCCTGAGAAGATCTGGAGCAAGGAATGATGGGAGTGGGGGGCAGGAAGACAGGTCAAGAGGCTGGTATAAGAGACTGAGTAGGGATGGACAGTGGCCTGACCTAAACACATAGCACCACAGATGGGAAGAAGCAGGTTGCACAGGTAATAGGGAGAGGATGAAGTCAAGGTGTTAGAGACTGATGCATTGTAGAAGAAGTCTGGGCACCCCTCCATGCTTAACATGCAAAGCAGCGTCCAGCACATGGTAGGTACCCAAAAATAATTACTGGATGAATGAACAACTGAATGAATTATCTTAGTTCTAGACCCCGTCTGGTTGTGGGAAACAGATGAAATCTTCATGTGAAAACACTAGAAATATGCGTACATTCAGAAAGTGGTTCAGCTACTGACAGAGTCCCAAAATGGTAATGGCTACAACATAATAGGAGATTCTCTTTCTCTCTCATGTAACAGGCTGCCTGAGCATATGGAGCTCACAGGGCAGCTTCATGATCATCTGAAACCCAGGCCCCTTCTCTGTTGTTCTTTCATCGTTGAAACATAGTTTCCATTTCATGGCCCAGTATGGCTGCTCTCACTCCTGCCATCACATAAGCACTCTGTCTTCATTTTACTTGTGTGTGAACCAGTGGTAAAGGAGGAAGGGCATGTACTTCCTTTAAGGACATGATCCAAATGTTATAAATGTTACTTCTTGTCATTTATTATTGACCAGTATTCGGTTATGTGGCCACACTCAGTGCAGGAGAGGCTGGGAACGATGGTCTTATTCCAACACTCGTCTTCCCAGGAGGAACATGAGGGTTCAATTTCTAAAGTGAAGAGGAGCACAAATACTGGAAGACAAGTAGTCGGCTGTGGTATTCAGATGTGAAGCCCCTTGAGCAGATTTTAACACTTGTTAAATCTGGACGGTGTATCCACGGGTGTTAATCCGTACTTTATGTTTGAAACGTTTCATAGTGACACAAAGTGCTACACAGGTGTGAGCACCCTGCACCATTTCTCTCTGTCTCAGCAAGTGACCCACCGTGATGCCGAGGCTCAGTTTCCTCACCTTCTTCTTGGGTTCGTGGTGAGGAGTCTATGGATGGAATGCAGAGCCTGTCCATGGGGATTTGTGCACTTGGGCTGAAATGGGAACCTCACAACATCGAGAATGTAAATAACAACCTCTGATGAAGAACAACTTACAAAAAGAGGCATTTGTGTTCTTTAACCAGACGTCTGAATGAAGAAGGGTGCTGCCCGCGTTATACCAGCAGCTCACTCATGTCAGGGCCCTGGGCAACTCTGTGATTCTCCAGACCTTGCCCCACGGTCCCAAAATAGTTGTCACACAGCCCCAGATGTCATCTATTCATAGAGCTGTATCCAGTTCGGCACTACGAACACGGGGAGCAGATCCTTCTCGGCTGGGGGGCCATCGTGTGTACGGTAGGCTGTTTAACAGCACCCCTCCCACCCGGCCTCTGCCCACTGGAGGCCACCAGCGGCCCCCACCACCAAGCTGCAACAACCAAAGATGTCTCTGGACACAGCCATACGTCCTCTGAGGGACTACATCTCCCCCAGGCCAGAACCCCTGGGCCAAAGTAGGGATGACAATATTCTCTTAGTGCAGTTTTCTCTGTCTTCAGTGAGGAAAGGACCCCCTCATTTTCCACTGGCCAGCGCGGGTCACGTGCCAGAGCCCCGAAAGGGAGCACCTGCCGTCTCTGCCCTTCTAGAAGGAGGCAGCCCTACCACTGGAGAGGCAGGGGGTGGAGATGGCTGTCCTGGGCGCGCCCAGCAGCGTCTGCACGAGGGGTCTTCACGGGCGGGTCCAGGTGTCTTCCCAGAGCTCTTTACATGTGTGGTAAGGAGTGTCTCCCAGGGTCGGCCTAGCTTGCAGGACCCCCGCAGACGTCTGTGGGGAGCTCAGCATTTGTCAGGCGCTGTATTAGTCCTTTACACACATCCACATGAGGAATGGTCACCTCAGCACTGTGGAGACAGACTATTCTTGTCCCTCCTATGCAGATGAAGAAACGGTGGCTGAGAAAGATTAAGCCACTTGCCCCGGGTCCCCCAGCCCCTGAAGGGCGAGGTGGGCACCGAAGGCCATGCATGTCGCTCAGTGCCCCGTTGGGAGACAGAAACCACACCAGCAGCTCTCATAGAGAAGGTTCCTATAAAGGATCGCTGCCAAGGTACGAAAGAACCGCAAGGCAACCTGAGACCGTGAAGGCACCGCAGGAGGAGCACGTCCTGGGAGCATTGACCACGCCAGGGCTGGGGCATCCAGGGGAGGCCCGACCTGCCTCAACTTGGAAGCTTGGAGAAAGAGCCAGAGCGGGGCACCAGCGGCTGAGAAGCACAGAGAGGCTGGGCGTGGGCCTGCTGGAGACACAGACTGCCCCTGCTGCGGTCAGACACACTGGCTAGATGCCGACGGCCTCAGGGAGCCGGCACTGGACGGACAGACAGACAGACAGCCTGCCTCCCCCATCCTTCGGCCCCTCGCAGCTGGCAGTGAGGAAGGGTGGTTTTCAGAGTCCCAGCCCGGCATCGCAGGGCAGAGCGCAGAGGGGGCATGTTCGGGGCTCGGGGACGATCCTTCATAACCAGCACGTCTGCCGGCCTCCTTCTCGCCCTGCCTGATGCCGGGAGCCAGGAGGGCTTCACCGAGACGGTAGATGATTGACTGTCTGTTAGGACTGGCCCGAGAGATGGGCCAGATGCCTTGGAGATCCTTCGGCGAAGGCCTCTTGCCTCCAGGATCGCGGCCTTCGCTGTGTGCTCGTGAAGCTGACAGCTCCGGGGCAGCCTCTGGGTCTCCACTCTCCTGGTGGAAGCAGGTGCGTGAACTCCTTCGGTGGGCCGGTTCTGCCATGTTTTCCGTGGAGACCCAGCCCAGAATGGCTCCACGTGAACTCCCGGTGGTTTTTGTAGGCCCCTAATGGCCTCTGCTAATTTCTCTTTGAAATAGATAGAATGGTTCTGCAGCTGAACTCTACTTCAATCACACCTGCAGTCTTCACGACATTGATTCCATTTTACAGACGAGAAAGCTGAGGCCCGCAGTGGTTCGGCATCCTGCTCGAGGCCACAGTCACTAGTCAGTGGCAGTGGCAGAACCACAGTGCAAAGCCAGGCCTTCCGCCCCCTAATGCTGTCCCTTCCCATCTAACCCCAGGAGGCTGTGACTTTTAAACTGGAGCAAGGATGTGGTCTGAGCCACGTGTAACTTGCAAATCACACAATGTGTTCCACTTTTATGCTGAATTCATCTGAGCCTTGATTCTTGTTTGTTTCAGTGGTATGATTAAGAAAAGCATAATGATTCTCCTCTGGGGTCAGGTGGCTGTGATTGACAGGGCCGTGCACACAGCCAGCAGCTCCGCAGTGGCCGCAGAGTGGGGGCCTGTGCTCCTGACCCTCATCGCCAACCCCCCGGGGAATGACTTGAGGACAGGATGGCATAGAAGGGTCCACCATTTATCAGGCATGCACTCAGTGCCAGGTGCTCGGCCCTAAGGTGGTACCTATGATCCTCACAATGTCCTGCATAGTGAGGACAGCCACACCCTTGTACAGATCAGGGAGTATCGGTCCTTAGGTCACGGTTATTAAGCAGTTGCAGGGTGTGGCTGTAGTTCTGACCTGCTCAGCCTCCCATCCTCCCTCACGAGTAACAGCACCTCTGTTTTCCTTTGTGGGGGCCTATCCCTCCCCCACCCTCAGGCCATGCAGAGTTTGGTTGGCACTGACTCTACCTCACCCCCAGCTGCAGGGGAAATTCCTGACTTCCACATTCCATCCCCAGATTACAAGGATTCAGCCAGGGGCTAAGTCACCCAAACAAGGCAAAGGAGACTTGGTCCTACCACCACTCTTGAATTATTGGGAATGAGAAACTGGTTCTTTCTGTTGGACTTAAAGACATATACATGGAGTATCTGGGGTTACAGGAAGACATAGGAAGATGACCTGTCAGAGTATGACACCCAGGAGCTGGGAGAAAGACGGGAGGCAGATTCTTGATGACATCATTTATAACACTGGATCCAACCCTACCTGAAACCATCACTTCCTACCCTAGTTATGCAAGACAATAAATTCTTCACTTTTCTTAAGCCAATTAAGGTTGGCCTCATTTTTACTTGAACTTCACTGTCTCTTGACTGCTGACTAGATCTTTTTTCCAAGCATGTCCTATGTTCTTTCCACCAAACCAAGCCCCTCTCCCCCCAACTCTAGATGGGTTGAGCTTGGACTGGTCTCAACTACAAACTACTGAACTTCTCCTGAGTTGCCAACTTGGCCTCTCATGTGACAAACACTCAAGATTCAACCAATCCCACTTCTTTTATTCTCCAAAAATAATTTAAGATTGCCTATAGATGCCACCTCCCAAATTACCCAGAAATCCAATGTCACCCTCTGCCCCCCCCTCCCTGGATTGTCTGTGAGTGCTGGAACACAGCAGAAAAGTATCCTGGAGGAAGGGGCAACTGAACTGAGTTTTGAAGAGTGCGTTTGTGTTATTCTTTTTTTTTTTTTTTGAAGATTTTATTTATTTATTTGACAGAGATAGAGACAGCCAGCGAGAGAGGGAACACAAGCAGGGGGAGTGGGAGAGGAAGAAGCAGGCTCATAGCAGAGGAGCCTGATGTGGGGCTCGATCCCATAACGCCGGGATCACGCCCTGAGCCCAAGGCAGACGCTTAACCGCTGTGCCACCCAGGCGCCCCCGTTTGTGTTATTCTATCAAAGAGAGCAGGAGGCGTGCTTTCCCAGGGAACCATCCACCTGTGTGAATGGTAGCGAATACACAAGAGAGAGTAGGGCCAAGGGCTTGGAGCTTTACAGTGGGATGCAGGGAGCCCCATGTTTGTAGAAGATGTTCCACTGAAATATCATGTGGAGAAAAGTGTGCATATACCTGCACAGCTGGATGAATTTCACCAAGAGAACACACCCATGTCAGCTGCAAACGGGTCCAGAAGCAGAGCACAGTCAGTACCCGTAAAGTTTTCTGTCCCTTCCTGTCTCTCTGTGTCCCAAAGGTAAGTTTTCTCCTGACTTCTCATATCTGCATCATGGGTTAGTTTTGCCTGCTTTCAAATTTATAAAAACAGGATCACGTCTGTCCTCTCTTGTCACTGGCTTCTTTAATTCGACCTTGTGAGGCACATCCTTATTATTGTATATAGTTATGCATTGTTTACTCTCAGCACTGTTGGGCAGGGCTTAGCAAACTTTCTCTGGAAAGAGCCAGAGATAGTAGATACACGAGGCTTCTCAGGCCATTTGATCTCTAGCACAATGACTCAACACTACTGTCATCGTGTGAAAGCAGCTGTAGGCAATATTTAAACCAATGGATGGCTGTGTTCTAATAAAACTTCATTTACAACAACAGCAGCCTGGATTACAAACACAGAGCTGTAGTTTTCTGACCCCTGCTGTAGAACATTCCAGTGTGAATAGACCACATTTTATTGATCTGTTCTGTTGAGGAGCTTTTGGGTAGGGTGCAGTTTGAGACTATTTATGAATACGCTGCTATGAACGTTCTTGTCCATGTGTTTGGTGAACAGATGTTTGCATTTCTGTTAGGTATGTTCCAAGGAGTGGAATTGCTAGGTTGAAAGTTATACATATGTTCAGCCCCATAGTTTTGCAAAGTGATCGTCCCGATTTACTTCCCCCGTGTCCGCAAACAGCAATGCCTGGGCTTTCCAGTTGCTCTATTTCACTGCCAACACTTGGTATTTTCACGTGAACCTTTCCGGTGGGTGTGTCCTGGTATTGCTTTATGGTCTCAATTTGCATTTCCCTGAGAAGTAATGAAGCTCAGCACCTGTCCATATGCTTACAGCCGTTTGGGGTAGCTTTGAGAGGTGCCTGTTCCAGTAACATTTGTACCTTTTATATTGGCATAAATTACATCCTGCCCTGATGATAAATCTGGCAGCCTCCTTTGAAGAGTTTGGTTTTCCTTTTCTTCTCTAAACTCAGGAGTCTTCAGGGGCCCATGTTCTGTATATGTTACTAATGTGTCTTTAATTCCAGAATCTACGGTGAAACGTTAGCCCACTAGGAGTTTGTTGAAGTCCTCTTCCCTGAAGGAATTTTGATCTTGTGTCTTGCATGTATAACTACTGTTTTGAAATGCAGAAGCCTAAGGAGCCTAAACTCCTTTGGAGATTGGGACCTAAAAGAGTTTAGACAGTGGGGACCTTTCTGGCTCAGGCAAGGGGGTGTGATCGTGCACCCTGGGGTCCATCACTGAACCAGCCCGGGTATCTGAGTGCAGTTGTGAGCAGTACTTGATGCCTCTATCCGCCCCTGTCTTTTGGCTCAGGACCCTGAAGATCCTCAACGAGTACCTATAAATTGTAGGAGTCACAGGGAAGAAAACCTTTCCAATGGGGCAGGTTGAGAAGTAAATCTGTCTGAGGAGGAAAGATTAGTGACAGTGAATATCATTTGGCAGATTCTGAAATTGTGTGTGTGTGTGTGTGTGTGTGTGTGTGTGTGTGTGTGTTTGAGAGAGAGAGAGAGAGAAAGAGAGAATATGACTATTGGCTACGGAATAACTATGGCTTATGTAACCCACATAAAAACCTAGCTGCATTGAGGTCTAGCAGGGCAAACAGTCCATGTAAAAACAAAAAGAGTGTTTCAACTCCAAATTCACTAAGAGTCATCTGAATATATATTGGAGCCTTTCGAATAGCATACCAAAGAAGGAACCCGTGGGTAATACATATCAAAACTTCTTTTTACAATTCTTCTTTCTACAATACACAACAGCTGCCATGAAGTTATTTTCTCTTCTTTATCTCCCACATTTAAACAAAATGCAACAAACCAAAAAACTCTGTTTAATTCAACATTCTTGGGCTTTTTGATTTGGATCATTCCCTTATTTCCCAAGTCTGTTAGAAGTCACCAGCTGAAGTTCTCGCAGTTCCCACTGGAACCCCGACGAGCCCTCCCTCAGCTTATCTCCCTTATTGATTATTTTATTTTAAAGGTTTCATTTATTTATTTGTCAGAGAGCAAAAGCAGGGGAAGCAGCAGGCAGAGGGAGAAGCAGGCTCCCCACTGAGCAAGGAGCCTGGCGCGGGGCTCCATCCCAGGACCCTGGGACTATGAACTGAGCCGAAGGCAGATGCTTAACCGACTGAACCACCCAGGCACCCCTCCCTTATTGATTATTGCATTCAATTAAGAAAAGGCTCAGTAGCCAATCAGACAAGATTCCTTCCCGGAGAGGGGAGGATGAGAGCAAAGACGAAGCCGATTTTCTTGAGGGTTTAAGATAAAAGAGGCCATGAATACCCTCATGAGTTCATATTTATGTCCTTGCTACTCTTCGATTCTTGGTCCATGCAAGTATACATCTTTTGAAACTTTTCAAAAAAAAAAAAAAGGTACTTTTAGGGAAAAGGGGTCTCTCTGATTTCATTCTTGCGAGTAAGGACATTGAGACCATGACTATGATGGGAACTCATATTTGAGGCTTCTGCTTCCAAAGACTAATCATGGAGCAGGTACCCAGTGCCTGAGGTCTTTACTGGGGCTGGCCACCCAGGGACTCTCTGCACCGCAGGTGCCAAATTTCGCAGGAAGAAAGCCAGTGTTCAACAGAAACCACACTGTTGGTGCGCAGTGAGGGCACCGTGAGCCCCTCTCATCAGGGAATGGTGGGAACCCCTTCTGAAACCCACCTTCTCAGATGCTCTCCTTTGAAAGCCCTTTTAAGCCTTTCAAAGGAGAGCAGCCAGGCCTCCTTTGGTAACCACCCGTGCACAATAATAAAGAACCCTCCCCCCAAACCCTATGAAGCTGTCCGATCATTCTCCCCATTCGGAGGAGAAGAAACTGAGGCTCAGAGGGGTGGAGAACTTTTCTACTAAGAGCTAATAAATGATAAAAGCTGGAAGGAGACTGTGCTTTCACCATGCCCACTGCCTCTCCATTATTTATTTCAGCTTGTAACTACTTAAATAGCCAACATCTACTGAGTTTTTTCTATGGGCCACGCACTGAGTTAACAGCTCATTTACACCTCGCTTTATGAGATCTTCTGTTAACTGTCCTCTCCATTTTACAGATAAGGAAACTGAGGCACAGAGATACTGAAAATGAAACATCGGGGCATAATAATCATGGCCATGTGTTGGGTGCTTTTTAGGGCCAGACTCGGCAGTAAGCATTTTATGTGGTCACTAAGTCTTCATAATATCTTTATAAAATGGGCCTATGGCAGCTCCAGAATTCACGGGTGGAAGGGAGTCAGGGATGGCAGTCTGACTGGAAGGAAGTTTGAGGTTTTCTGTTTTTATCTTTTAAAAAAAAATTTATTTATTTTTTTGGCAGAGACAGCACAAGCAGGGGGAGCGGCAGGCAGAGGGCAAGGGAGAAGCAGGCTCCCTGTCAACCAGAGAGGACCCTGGGATCAGGACCCAAGCCAAAGGCAGACGCTTAACCAACGAAGCCACCCAGGCGCCCGCGAAGTTTGAGGTTTTCTATCCCTTTACCTAAGCCTGAGGAGATCTGATTGTCCACACCAGGAATTGCCGGGGAGGGGGGGCACCCCCAGGGGAGTAGGTGTGACTTTTGTTTCCAGTTTAAGCTGAAGTGCAGGAGTATTAACTAACGTGTTTAAGGCCACATTACTCCTGGGGGGGGGGGGCGCTGGTTGATTCCAGTGTCCCCAGGCACTGAGTTGGGCGTCTTCTCCCTGGTGACCCCTGTAGAGCAGAGCTGGACTGGAGGTGAATCTTAATGCAGTAAAGCTCGCATGAGAAGACAATGAAAAGTTCCAGGAGCCAAGGCTGACGAAGGGCTCCAGTTCGCCCAGCAGAAGGGAAAGCAACTCGTTACCCAGTCAGGAAAGGGGAGACCAAGGAGAAACTGGCAGCCTCAGGGCTTCGAGGAGTTTTCAACGCAAATACAGCCCCTGGTAACTTCTCCCTCATTCTCTCCCCCACACATACCCTGGCCCCACCCTGGCGCCCACCCATCAAAGAAGGGGACATACTGGGGTGGGGAGGGCTCCTTGGAACCCTTGACCCGAGAGGAAAAGGTGTGGACCCAGCTGAGGAGAGAAGCTGGGAATTGATCCAAGCCCAGAGGGGCAAACCCGTGCCTCTAGCCAACTTGGAGGCGCAGATAGCAGAGAGGAGAACCAGTTCGTTAGAAGGCCAGGAGGCCAACCAGACAGCTACTCCAGACCCCGTTGAGCCAGGGCCATTGTCTGGCCCTACTTCTCTGCCTGCCCTGCCCAGCACACACATCACCTACCCTGAAGTGATACAGTTTGTGAAACATAACCCTTCCCAACTCTGGAGAAAGGCAACAACTGGTATTGATTTCGCAGATTCTAAAAAGTAATGGTTACTGTTATCCTGCTAATAATGCAATGTAATGTGATATTGAACTCGTTTTTATAGCAGAATTCATATTGATTGAGAGCATCGTAAGGTCTGAAGGGGACACTTCCGTTACATTTTCCTGCAGTTTAGAGGAAAATTAAATTCGGCGGCCAGGGTTGCCAATTCAGGCATTTACCAAGAACGCCGGAGGGAACTCTTGCAAAGCACGCGGGATTATTTCAAGGGCAGAGGTGATGCTCAGCTGAGAGATATCTTCTGTTTCCTGTCTACCCTGAAGCCCCACCCACGCAGCCGAGCACAAGTATGTGACTAGTACTTTCCCAACATTAGAAATCTGAGGACAACCAGTTGCCCCCTTGACTTTTAAGCTCAGGCCAACAACGTTGGGCAGGTTGATCCAGCTCTCCAGGCCTCAGTGTCCTAATCTGCAAAATGGAAATAACCACGTTCCTAACACTGTAGTTAAATGAGACTGTGGATGGCAAATGTGGGGCACTGTAGCATCTGGCGCGACAATGCGCTTCACACACACGAGTCGCTGCCGCGGCTGCTGCTGACAAAGCTACTGGAACCGTTAAGTCACACTGAGCACCGGTAGTGAGTGCAGCCCAAAGACGCAGGCAGGAGGAGGGACTTCTGCGTTAGCTCAGGGTTGTCTGCGCCCACTCCCATCTCAGAGCAGCCAGTGGGTGTCTGCCACCACCATTCCTTCCCTTGGGGCCTTCCTCAAGCTTCTAGAATTTCCTTCAGGCTCGTGTGCCCCGCTTCCACGCAACACACACTTTGGGGAACGATGACTCCACCCCTTTGCTCCAGCAGTGGGCCCTAATTGGCTTACGGGGAGCCGCGTCCATTTCCACAGGGACCAGTCATTGGTTCGCAGGTGAGCATGTGACCCAGGGGGTCCAACCAGGGTGCGTTTTGTTTGGCCCCGCGCTCGCCGACCCGGGGAACGTGCCTACGCGAGAGTGGACCCGCTGGGGCTGCAGGCATGTCGCCGAGAGCAGAGCTGGGAAAGAGAAAACACCTGCGCCCAGGTGGCACTGTGAAGCCTCTGGATCGTCCACCTGGAGGCTTGCTGCGTGAGACAGATGCCCTTGACTGCACCAGCCAGTTGAAGTTGCCTTTCTCCGTTATTCACACCTAGAAACATCCATCCGGGCTGCGCTTTTATAGAAGCAGTGATCTGCTTTTGTGTCTGCCTTGGAGAAGACAGTAATTTCTCTACTATCTTCTGCATTCACAACTTCTCGCCAGTGTCTAGGACACCTCAGGCACTTAATCATTGTTTGTTGAATCCATCCGACATGACTTACCCTGTGGAACTTGCGGTCTTTTTGAAAAATGAGACACATGGTTTTGAATCTAAATAAGATGTGAGACAAGCTGTCACCAAATCCCAGCCCTAGTCCTACAGGCTGTCAATGTTGTCATACTTAATCTTCCTTGAAGTGACCGTATAATGTTGTTGTGAATGAATGACAAACCCATAGGAACCAGCTGGGCTTTGGGGAAAGATTCACCGAGAAGAGAGGAGGATTTTTCTTTAAAAGGTAAGTTGGAATTGTTATTGAAAGTAGGAGACAGGCTCCAAACAAGGTGTCTGTTAGAACACTTTTGGTTCAAATGGGACAGAAAATTGGTTGCAAAATGGCTTAAGCAAAAAGAGAGAGAGGGAGAGGGAATTTATTGATTCGTGTGAAAGAACGATCCAGGGGCAGATTGATCCTCAGGAATGTAAATGTGAGCAGAATCCTAGCTTCTGTCCATCGCTGAGATCTGCCTTCTTCTGTGTTGGCTTCAGTCCCCCGCTCTGCCTGGGAACAAGATGGTGACAGCAACTGCCACCAGTACTTCTCATGGGTTCACAGGAGGTGGGAAAGAGCTGGGGGCTCCTGCCTTATTGGCGCAAGTGTCTGTCCTGGAACTAGTGGCTGCGGCTGGGAGGTGTTCTGCTTGATAAGGTTAGGCTTCAGTTGCATGCTTCCCCCCTTTGGTGCAGTCCCATTGTCAGCCCCTGAGACACTAGGGCACTATTGCCAGAAGGCTAGGGTGCTAGGGACAAAAGCAAGAGCTGTCCGCTGCACACAGCAATGGATAGGAGGAGTGGAGACAAAGAGGTGCGCACATACCCCCAGCTCACTCTGTCCCTCATCAGGCCCTGGGCTGGGAATGCAGGGATGCGTGAGAGATAGGGCCTGGCTTTGAGGAGCTCACAGCCCAGATGACAGGTGGGAGTTTTATTCCTGTGTGGCTTGGGGTAAGGATGAGGCGCAGAGCTGGGCAGGACCTCTGGCCTCTCCCCAGCCCTTATCCCTTATCCCTTATCTTTCCAGTCGGTGTCAGATCCCCAAGCCCCATCGAGGAGATGGAAGGGATGCAGGCCTGCTTAGAGAGGTCTGGAGGGACCCGAGCTGGATTGAGCCTCTGTCTTCCTGAGGAAGAAATATAGCATCAAGGACAGGGGGAAAATTAGCACTTGAGAGAAAACAGTTTCTCTAGGTGACACCTTTTTTTAATGGTGGAGCTTGTTTGTTATACCTCGGGACAACCCTAGAGCCTGTGTGAGACCCGGCACATGGTAATCTGACACGCAGTCAGGTCGAACCAATAATTTCTTATAGTTCTCCCCCTACCCCCGACTTCTTTAGACTTCTAGGACTTGGCCTTGGGGTGAATATTGCCTTATGATTTATTCTGCTCACGGTGCCTGGATACAGTAGGTGCTCAGCTGTTTGGTTTCCTGGCATTTCCATAAATGCATGGTGCATCAGCAGTCTGCAGAAAAGGAGGGTCTATATCCTTAAAAACCTTGCTGTGGAGTCAGGGCTGACCCGATTTTTAAACATGCAGAAAAAGAGCGTGTTGATGATAGACTTAATGATCACCAACTGAGCACCTACTGTGTGTTAGACTTTGTGCTGGGAACTTGACAAGTTGTTTCAACTCCTCCACCAGCCCTTCAATATGGGTATTATCCCCATTTTCTACATGAGGCAACTGAGATGTGGAGATGGCGAGTAATTAGCTCATTCTTTTAGAGCAGGGATTAGCAAACTGGCCGGTGGGTCAAATCTGGCCCACCACCTGTTTCTGCAAATAAAGTTTTATTGGCACATGGCCGCAGCCATTCATTTACATAATGTCTTCAGCTGCTTTCGCACTACAACAGCACAGTTGAGTAGTTGCGACAGAGACCATATGGCCCAAAAAGCCTAAAATATTTACTATCTGGCCCTTTACTGAAAAAGTTTGCCTGGTTTAGAGGAAACATTTGAATAGTTTCTCTTTGCTAGTCTGGAAATCAGATCGGGGAAAGGCTTTGTAAGGAAATGAGACTTGCTGGGCTGGCAGAGGATTACCACGGTAGGGGTTTGAACAGGGAAGGGACAGGACTGCATTTGTGTTTCAGGACAACCAGGCTGGCTGCTGAATGGAGAATTGTCAGCAGCAAGCCAGAGCACAGGCAGCGAAACCTGTTAGAAGTCTGTTGAAATAATCCAGGCAAGAGGAGGCTGGGCTGGAAAGTCCCAGTGGGGTGAGAGATTTAGGAGGGAGAATCAACAGGAGTTGGTAACTAATTTTCTGGGGGTGGGGAGGGGAGGAGAGGGAATCAGGGAAATAGCTCCCATTTGGTGGGGGGATTAGAGGTGTCATTCACTGAGGAGCAGCGAGGAGGAGGAGCAGGCGTCAGAAGTGTAGCTTGAGAGATGTTGAGTTTGAGGTGCCTGTTGGATGTCTCAGCCAAGATGTCCGCCGGAGGTTGGCCTGATGGGTCTGGAGCTCAGAAGGGAGGGACAGGTGCACACCGGAAGGTGACGATTTAGGAGTCTCCAGCGTAGGGATGTCCACAGCAGGAAGAACGAGCTGAACAGCAGGGTGCTGGTTAGACCTGGGGCTGAGTTCTTGAAAACCCCTATTTTTGCAGCTCTGGCACGGGGCTTCTCCTCAGGTTCTCCTGAGACCATTTCTGGAGCCTCAGGTACAGCTGCAGCCAGTGAGGAGAGTCCAGAACCCAGCAAACCCCAGCCCAACCCCCAAACGGCCAGGGCCTACTCCAGGCTGCAGAAGCAGGGAGACAGCTGTCTACCTAGAGTCAGAGATCCCGGGAGAGCTAGAGGCTGTCACTCTTCCTGGGAAGTTGACATCTGTCACGCTGACAAGGCCTTTTCTAGTGCCTCACACCCCCAGCTGTGTTTCTGCTCCAAAGCGTGGCTCCGAGCAGCTGGGCTGTACCTCCACATAGCCATTTGCCTGGAGTTTGCTTCTCTGGGCTCAGGTGTGTACTTGCCTTTTGGAGAGAGCTAGAACAGGCCCCAGCTGGCCCTCAGGTACCATTTTGAGTGCACGGAGTATCCAGGATGCATGCCTCATATGGGCCTGGGAGCGGATGGCAAGTGGGAGGCATTCTGCATGCTGGAAATGTTTTGCACCTTAAAGAAGGCTGAGGAAATCTTTTTCCTCTAAAGATATGACTGGTGCCTCAGATTTATTTTTTGCCTTGAAAGATTTCAAGGCTGCCTGAAACCCTGAGAGGGGTGAGGGGAAGCAGGGCCCTCAGAGAGGTCGGGTACCCCGGCGGAGAGCAGCTCAGGAATGCCTCCATCTGGGAAGATGCTAGTTTTCCTGGTCAAAGCCCTGGTTGACTTCTGGTCTAATCTGCCTTGGAGTTGTCTGCCTTTTCCCCTTGCTAGTGGAGAATGTCGTCCCTTGTGTGCCACAAAACAGTGTGGGGAAGGATGGCGTTGGGGCTAGCACGGGCTCCCACCGTAGCAGGTTGGGACAGTTGGGGGAAGGTGGCCCTCTTCCCGCAACTGGCACTCTCTGCCCCACCCCCACCCCCCTGCTGCCCCCTCACATCTCTACTAAGCAGCTCCTGACTAATGCTTGCTCTGTGAATCAGAACAATTTTAGTAGCAAGCGACACGTTAAAGTACAGCTGACTTAAGCCCAAAAGGGAATTCATTGGCTTGGAGCACTGACAATTTCAGGGGTTGCCTCTACTTCAGGTAAATACGGGTGCAGGTGCTCAAATGGCATCATCTGAACTGTGTGGCTCTGAGCTCTGCCACCCTCCGTGCTGGCTTTGTTCTCAAGGCGGGCTGTTCCCACGCTGCGGGAAGATGGCTGTCAGCTCCAGGCTTACATCTACTTAGCTTGGCATTCCCAACAGGAGAACAGCACCTCCTTGCTAATTAACACGTGGTGAAAGTCCTGGAATTCAATGTCAGTGGCACCCGCTGGAGTCACGTGGCCATTCCTAGCCAATCACGGGGGTTAGGACAGTGTTGCGCTGTCATTGGCCAGGCGTGGGCCACGTGTCCTGCCCTGGAGCTCAGGATGGGGGTGGGCTGCGTCTGAGCTGCGGGGACTGAGTGTGGGCGAGAGGTGGTTCTGTAGAGGCGGCGTTAGGGTCCTGTTCCCCAAGGGGGAGTGCAGGGGGCAGGCGGAAATAACGGATGAGTGTTATGCTTGGTGCCTCGGAGTATAGTGATGTGGGAAGGTTGTGAACTGGACTGGCCCTCATGGCCTGAAGGAAATACTGATGGCGGAATGATATATATGAGGCAGTCGTCTACACAGGGTTATACTGGGCATTGGGAGTCCAGTGGGGGTGGGGGCAGGGGTTGTGTGTGAGGGGGCTAGGTGGGGGGTGGAAGTGTGAAGGGAACCAGCACCTGGGGATATTGGGGAATAGAAGCCCCAGAATTGGGGCGGGGGGCAGGATGGGCCTCCAGCTTCCTCTTGCCCTCTCGTCCCCCCACCTTCCTTTCTTCTTTTCTTTTTCCTCCCTCCTGTCAACACCGGGAACACAGAGATGGACAAGATGGAAGCATTCCCCACCTCTTAGGGCAAGAGTTAATAGGTCAACGAGATCATTTTCCATAGATGAGCTAGAGAGCGTCTCGGAGGAGGTAACATTTGAGCAGAGACCAAATGATGAGCAGGAGCTGAGCCTAGGAAGAATAGGGGTGGGGTGGGGACAGCGAGCATGGGAGTCTTGAGGTAGCAAAGAGCCCTGGGTACTGGAGAAATAGGCAGCAGCCCATGCAGGTGGAGCCTAAGGATGGAGAAAGTGCTAGAAGTCAGAGTAGGGCTAGGCAGGAGCAGAAGTGGCAGTCCGGAAAGGCCAGGCAAGATGTTTGGATTTCAGAGCCATTGGAAGGGAACTGAGCATGGCAGCCTCCTGGTCTAGGAGGAGGGGGTGGAGCCCTGCTGTGGCTTGGGCCCAACCTTCTAGAAAAAAGAGAAGGAAGAAGGACCAACTTCAGAGACAGTTCTGTGCCAGCTGCCATCCATCTATATCCCTTAACCTTCAGAAAAGCCCCGTGAAAGTTGTGATGCCCATTTTACAGATGACAAAATGATGCTCAGTGAGGTGAGGCGAGTGGCCCCAGGCCTCTTGCTATACTTTGTGGGGCTAGAATTTGAACTCAGGTCTTTTCTACTCCCAAACTCTTCCTCCTACACGAACCTGCCTCTTGCCACGCGCATTCAAATGAGGCAGCAGTCCAGAGTGATTCATCGCTTTTCTTCCCTTCCCGCCGCCTCTCGTTTCCTTTCTTAATTTCCACATTTCTGTGCTGAAACAGGCTGGTATTTAAATTTGCCAGTAGCAGAGTAGCAGATGGGGGTGGGGGTGGGGGCAGCATTGGCCTCTCAGAGCACGAGGGATGGGAGGCTGAACCCCACCTGGCCACTGAGGCTGGCGGGACCCTCTCCGCTAGCCAGATGCTCCCCACAGCTCGCGCCAGCGGCCCCCTTGCCCAGCTCCTGAAATGGTTTCAGAGTAAGAAAGATGATGACGCTTCTCCTAGCACGTAAATGTCACTTTACTTCATGTCTTCCTTTTTTATCAGTGCACTGGGAAAGTGCCTGCTATCTCCAAAGAAACGGTTTTGGTTTCATCTTCCAAATGCCACCACAGTTGGTGCCGGCACAGGGCTTAATAGCAGATTATTTTTACAGCTTGTACTCTTCCCCGTCTTTGAATCCTGATACCATCTTAGCCAGACACGTGAGAGGCTAAGTGGAAGACTGCCATCACAAACACCCCATATGTCCTGCATTATGGGGACTTACAGGGCCCTTCCTCAGAAACCCTAATTCTGGGGCTGGACACAGGGTCCCTGACATGGGCTCAGGCTTGAGAAATTTGCTGCAGAAGAAAGAATTCCTATTTCACCTAGACATTTTGTAGTGCGCATCTGCTGATTTTTCCTTCCCAGTCACTTCTGAAAACGGGACCCTTCGTTCATGCATTTGGGTGGGGATGAAATCCATCTCTACCCACCTCCCACCATCTATTTTTAGGGGCAGTCCCATTATCCTGGCCTGGCCGGCAGACGTATTTTCTCCCTGATCTACCGTGGTGATTCAGACACGAACAGGAAACCCAAGCCAGGCCAGCGAGCTTTGGTTCGGGGACTTATATGGGAAAAGAGTAGCTGTCTTGCTGGGAACTGGCTGAATGGGTAAGATGGAAACCAGAAGCTGCTGGCAGCCAGAGTTCTGGGAGAGATTCTCCTTGATAATGAAGCCAGCACAGTAAAGCAGAGCTAAAATTTGGATGCGAGAGAGGGAAAGATGGAGTTCCAATGACATCACTTGGACATCTGGATCCAGCCATTCCTGAAGCTAATTAATTTTGGAGTTGGTAGCTGTATGTGTTCATAAATTCGGTTTGATGGCAGGATTACTAATAGCTGTTGGTATGATCTTGGCTGCGTAAAGCAGCCTTGTCTCTGAGTGTCCCCACACCCGCAGGTTACTGCAGAGATAGAGCTCATAGCAAGAAGGATGGGTAGGAGCAAGGCATAGACACCACCCCTTCTCGCCTATGCAGACCCCATGGGAGCCATCTCTTGAAGGTTCATCTGCTCTCTGGGGATCCCCAAGAAGGATGTTCAGAGCATAAAGGGCAGGGCTACCTGCTGGGACAAAGTTGGCAGTTGGGGGGGGAGGCAGGGTCACAGAGTGAAGAGGCCTCGCATGGCCCCGTCCTTGCTTTAACATGAGGGCCTTAGTCCTCCAGTTTGCACTCAGCAAGGGGCTCTTATAAGTACTCTAATTCTGCTTATTTGCTCCCAGAATCACACTTAGATTCAGCAGATAAGGTACAGAGGGCCATGCCAGGTGCTGGGAATCGACAGACTTGGGTCTGGGTTCTTCCATCTTTGTCTCTTAGTAACTGTGGTGTTGAGCAGTGTCCCTGATCCCCCAGAGCTTTCTACTCTTTACCTGTAGATCAGGAATGATGGCATGACCTGCTTCGGAGGGTGATTAGGACTTAATGTTCAGCCCTGGGTCTGGCACACAGTAAGCAACTGCTAAGCATTTGCCAGCATTATTGTTCTAGAGATGATTATGTCCTAGTCCCTGTGTGTGTGTATTGGGGGGTGGATAAAGGTGGCTCAAGTTTGAGAGAGTTATATAAATGGATTATTCCTGTGTTGTATAGTTGATGGTAAGATGGACATAAGCCCCTTGTACAGGCTGCCCCAGGAGCCCAGAAGGAGAGGTGTCAAATTAGTAGGTGGGATTCAGGGAAGGCTTCTTGGAGGAGGTGACCACTGAGCAGAGCCTTGAGGATGGACCAGAGAATAGCAGGGGCAGATACTTAGAGGCCTAATGCGAGCAGGAAATGTGCCCAATTTGAGTTAACTAGGTGGTGGAATGTGATGGAATATGAGAGTCAGAGGATAAGATTGGAGAAGCCACTGGAAAGATGATAGATAGCCTGAGTTCAGGGTAGATGCTGGGGGCAGTCGGGAGCCTTGGAGGGTTTACTAATGAGGGAGCAGAATGGTCATATTTGAATTTTAGGAGTTTCCCCCCACCCGCTGTGCAGTGGGAGCTCAGAAGTCTTCTTTGAGGGGGGAGGTTGCTGGGGCATCTGGACCAAGTTAGTGCAGTCCTCCACCGGAAAGAGGTGGTGGTCTGGAGGGAGGGGCAGAGCTGAGACAGATGGGAGGGAGAGAGCTCAGCTGGACGAAACACCGAAGCACCCAGTTTCCCTCTGATACTTGGTTCCCCTTGACTGTGATTTGAAAACATGTCACGTGTGCCTTGTGGAATGATGGGTTGTTTCCCAGGCTCACTAAACGCTGACATCATCTCTCCCCAGATGAACGTCATTCTTTTCAGCCCATCTGCCATAGCTGGGCATATTTTGCTTCGATCAGTGGTTGTCTTGTTTTCATTTTTTTCCATCCTGAATGCCAGTTCTGACTCCTAGCTGTAGATCTGATTCCCTAAGTTCTTTAGACGTTAGAGCCCTGGACCACCGACCAAATGCCCTTCCCTGTATTATCCCATTTTATCTTCACAGAAACCTTGCATCTTAGCTGCAGTGGATATCGTGTCCATTTCAGACACAAAAGAACAGAGGAGCTGGGAATTTAACTGACTTGCCTGAGTATCTGTTAGAGCTACCTTATGTGTTTGGGGGATTTTGATTTGTGTTTTGGGGGCCTGTGTTTGTTCTCTGTGCTAGATACTTAAGCATGAAATCACATTTTTTTTTAAAGATTTTATTTATTTATTTAGTTGACAGAGATAGAGACAGCCAGCGAGAGAGGGAACACAAGCAGGGGGAGTGGGAGAGGAAGAAGCAGGCTCATAGCGGAGGAGCCTGATGTGGGGCTCGATCCCGTAACGCCGGGATCACGCCCTGAGCCGAAGGCAGACGCTTAACCGCTGTGCCACCCAGGCGCCCCATGAAATCACATTTTAAAAGATTTTTGGGAAATCCAGGGATGCCCCTCTTTTGCCAGGTGGTAGATGTAGCGAACCGGTGTTCAGCATCCATTTTTACCTTCCTTCTGCACTTGCCCACCTGCATTTCCCAGAGTCCCTTGCAGCTGGTGTTCCAGACGTTCTTCAGGTCAGGCCAGTCAGTGGCAGGCACGGGAGATGTGATCTTGCCTTGAGGCTGTTTGCTGTGTCCTGTTTTAATATTAAGCTTCTGTGACCTTTGCACATGCTCGTGGCTCTGTTTGTTGGACAGACTACGGGAGATACTCGTGGTCTCGTGGCGGAAGGGTATTTGCTTTGAAAGTGGGTCGGCACATTACATGCATATGCAGACACGTTTTCATGGGCTGATGACCAGAAACTCTTACTCCAGACAAAACTTAGCAGGAGTAACCGGGTTATACACAGTGTAAGAGGCTGATCACTAGCTGTGTCAGTGCGAACTGTGTTGGTTGCACACAGAGCAGGAACCTGACCAGCAGTGGCTTGAACAAACAGGTGTGTACTGGGGGAGGAGTGGGGATTTGTTCTTTCACCACAATATCCCCCAAGGTAGGGACCTGGGGCATTGACTTAGCTGCCCACAAGGGACATGAGGAACCTAAGCTCACTCTCTATCCTGTCTTTCTGCTTTGCTCACCTTCGCATTTTGACCACTCTCGCTTCATGGTCACAAGAGGGCTCCTGCAGAGAAGAGGTCATTTGTCCTTCCTGCAGCTTCCCCTGGTTGTCGAGAGAGGCTTTGTTTTGTTGCTGCCTCTGCTTGGGGGGGGGGCCAGGATGGCCCCAAGCTCCCATGTCCCATGTGCACTGAATGCCAACAGCAGCCGACCCCACGGCACTCGGCTCTGAGAGCAGCCTGGGTGGCCACAGCGGGTGCTGCTTGTGTTAGTGATTAAGGCCAGCACCCACGATTGCAATTTTAGAGCCGTTTCAGTTGTAAAAGCTGATCCCAAGCAGCACAGGGTGACGAAAATTCACGAGCCTCAAACTACGGTGATGAGGACTGTTGATCAGCCCGGCTCAGCGCTGGAGTCTGGGTCTCGGGCCTGCCGCTCCCTGTGTGCTCCCTCTGGCCCTGACAGACGTGTGTAATCTGGTGCCTTCTGCGCAGACCTCACAGTCACTGCTGAGTGGCCCCTGTCTGTGCCTGTCACCTCATCTGGGAAACTGGGATACCTCTAACCATGGGATGTATTTCCTATGGTCCAAATCTCGGGGGGCTGTGGTGAGGCTTTGCTAGGATTATGCAAGTTCATCCCGTAGGCCCATGCCTGATCCTGTTCACGGCTGGAGAAGGAGTTGGGTATTCACTCAGAAGACCTCTCACGGTCAGGGGATCACATTTATCATATACATACGATCGTCTTATTGAATCTAGCCCAGGGGGTATTGGCAACCCTGTTTTACAGGTGAATTCAGCAGGGCTCAGAAAGGCCAAGCAGTTTGCTCCAGGTCACATCGATCTGCAAGCAGCAGAGCCGGGACTGGAGCGCCAGCCTTCCGACTGCAAGCACCAGGGCCACGAGTAGGATGAGACAAGTGGCGCACTCTTTTTTAAAAATCGAAATCTACAAAAAGAATCCAAGGCAAATATCCACAAGGCACAATATTACAGTTTTAAACACAGACAGGATCCATCTGACTGATTTTTCCTTTTGCTCAGACGCCAGTGGGACTTGGCACGGCTGTGGCTGACCGTGTCCCCGTTGCTGGTGGCCAGGGTGGCCCCAGCACCCTCGGGCATGCGTCCTCCTCTGCGAGAGGCGCACGGAGGCTGCCACCTGGACTGTCTTCAACTGCTGCTCACCTCCAGCACTGGGAGGAAAACCAGCCCCGCCGATCACACATAGTGACAGTTGGGAAGGGACAGCACTCAGAAATGTTGGGGTGCTGATTCGATTGTGAAACGAGGCTTGGATGTGAAACATGCAAACATTGCAGATTCTACTCCTAGGGGGTGGTGCCTGATCCAAAGGACTGTCACCAGTCGGGTTTGGGGCGTGGCCGGGGGTCCTTCCTGATGTCCCCAGGTTGGCGCTGGGCTTGGAGGCAGCTGGCACCTGGGTCCTTGTCCGGCTCCGGTTCCCCAGAGTCCCATCCTTCTGCTCAAGGCTGCTTAATCTATGCTCACATTTTCGTCTCCCTCCTCCTCTTCCTCCTACAAGGATCTTGCAGAATGATCAGGGCACTTAGTTATAATTCTGATCTCTTTTGATCAGACCTGTCTATTTTTGCACCAGTAATGCCTGGGCTTGTGCCTCGGTCCCACCCCACAGTGAGGAGTACCGGGGGATAAGAGCAGCCAGAGGAACAAATCCCCATTTCCGGGGGAAGGAGCCCAGCTAGGCGGGACGAAGGGCTCAGGTAGACCTCAGCAGACCTCTGGCAGTGCTGAGAGCGTCTCGTTATGCAGTACAGCACAAAGACGGCAGCATGTTTCTTCTAGAATATTACTCCTGGAGGTTCACCTTTCCCATGACAGCGGGTCGGGTACTCGGGAGCCAGGGCCAAGCTGGCAGGGCTGGCAGGAGTCAGCGGAGAGGTGGCACAACTGTGCACAGTCTGCAAGAGCCGAGAAGCAGCTGGGCAGGCCTGTGCTCTCCGCTGGTCCCAGTCCCCACCCCTCCCTGGTGGTGTACACCTGCTCTGCTCTCCTCATGTCTGTTGCCAGCCTTGCTATTGCAGAATCAGTGTCTCTCTTCTCCCCCCCCCCCCCCCCCCCCCCCGCCGTTGAGACTAAGCCTTTTGCATCCCAGTATCGGAGCATCTGCAAACAAGGCAGGGGAGGGCGTCCTGGAGCTCTCAGGTCCCCCAGATCAGCCTTTAGGGTGTTGTTCAGCAAATGTTCACTCTCTCTCCACTTCCCTAGGAGTATATTCCCTGCCCCACTGACGTTGGGCTTGACCTTGTGGTCTGTTTTCATCAGTAGATCACGTGGTCAAAGTGACAGTGTGCCAGTTGTGAGCCCAGACCGTACAAAGGATCACACACTTCCGCTTGCCCTTCAGGTAGCTCCAGAGTTTACCCACAAGAATAACAAACTCCTGGGTAGTTGCCGTCTTTCTATGCTGGACCCCAAAATAAATACACGTAGAAAAAACCATCTCCATTTTCCTACGCACCTTTGAGCAGGAGAGTAAATTCTTACGGTATCCTGCGGAGTTTGGGCGTGGTGTGTTACGTAGCAAGAGCTGCCAGAGGCAGAGCTCGGGGCTTTCTGAGGTTCAGGAAGACTGTGGTAGCAGTGAGCTCGGTGGTATGGACTGGGGGCCAGATCGGCCTCGGTTTGCCTCTGGTAGGATCGTGGACTTACCTCCTGTGAGCTGAGGCATGTAACTTGGCCTCTCCTTTGGGAGTGTCCCCATGTGGCAGGTGGGTACAGTCCCCCCTACTTCACGGGGCTGTCGTGAGAATTAACATAGATTGTATCTAAAGTCCTAGACGTGTAGTAGGTCCTCTGTGTCTTGGTTTCCTTTTCTCCCCCTTTCTTTCCAAGGACTGCCAAACTAGTCTTTTTTTTTTGTTTTTTTTGGTTTTTTTTTTTTAAGATTGTATTTATTTGACAGAGAGAATGAGCGTGCAAGCAGGGGGAGCAGCAGAGGGAGAGGGAGAAGCAGGTTCTCTGCTGAGCAGGGAGCCAGATGCGGGGCTTGATCCCAGGACCCCGGGATCGTGACCTGAGCCGAAGGCAGGTGCTTCACCGACTGAGCCACGAGGCGCCCCCCAAACTGTTACGTTTTGAGAATGGCTTTGTGAGTCGCCATGTCACCAGAAGCCCTTAGATAGAAGCTTTAGGTTTAAAAATGACAGGCTGTGGAGCGAGGCTGTCTTCCTCTAGTTCTGGCTGCACGCTTCCTCGATGGGTGACTCTGGGTCAGCTACTTAATCCGCCCCGCACCTCAGCAGTAAATGGGTGCCCTGACATTTCCTAGCTCAGGGCTGCTGGAGGGGAAGGATCCTCTGAGACAGGAGATGGCAGGAAGGCAGGAAGGGGGTGCCCCCGGACAGCACCCTGTAGTCACAGCCACTATTCGTGATGCAGGACTTTCACATTCCTGTCCCACCTTGTCTCCCTTTCTCTCTGCCAGTGTTTCTCTAAGTAGGGCCCACGGACCCCCTTACCATAGAATCACCTGGCTGGAGGAAGGGGGTGCTGGTTAGCGTTCAGACTCCTGGGCCCTGTCTGTGACCCATAGAGTCAGACTCTGTGGATGGGCCCTAGCTCCTGCCATTCAGCCATCTCCCCACCTCTGACCCAGGCTCCTCCCTGCCGGGGGACCTCAAGACTCTGGCTGGGTGGCACAGAGTCAATTCAGGACTCCAGTCTGAGGCACTTCCTTGAAGCCAAATCAGAGCTGTGTGCTCTGTTTGCACAGTATTTTATTTTTTGTCAACAGAAAGTACTTGGAGAAGTTGCCTTTGTCTGTGTGCCCCTGGGTGTTGGCAGTGTCCCTTGCGGTGACCCGGGAAGGTTTAGAGAAGAGGCCCGGTTTCCGGGGCAGTCCGCCCCCCAACCGGCAGCTGGGTTCTGGACGCCCCAAACACTGAGAAAGATTTTCACCTTTTTACACTGTCGGAAAAAATCCAACATTGCAGTTGATTTCAATGATCGGGAACACTAACTTTAAACCCCAATGAAGCGAAATGTTCTCGTCCATGTTCCGTTCCTCTCCTTGGTAAACTTGTATTATTTTTTAAAGTTGTACTTAGTTATTATATTTTGAATTTCATTAATAACAAAATGTATGGAGATTTTTTTTTTAAATCTTGTAAATACAAATACTTACACAATTCAGTTTTGCCTCTTGACCCACAGTCTAAAATATTGGCTCTCTGGCTCTTGATAGAAAAAGGTTGGTATTTCTGGTCTGCCCTCCGGGGCGCGGTCTCAGTAAGCCCTGGGCTCCCTGTCCTGCGGGGCAGTCCAGGGACCAGCTGCGGGCCTCAGAATTGGAACTGCCTGCTGGCCTGACAGGACTCTCTGTTTCACTCTTCCCTTAGTTTTCTGTAGCAGTTTTTACACACACACACACACACACACACACACACACACACACACCTGTCAACAGACAGTGAGAAATGCCGTTCAGAAAACCCTCTGTCCCGTGCTGGGGTGGTGCAGCCTTGCCTCGGCCCGCCCCACCCCTGCCCTGCTCCCCACGTCCAGGCCCCCCTCCAGAGGCCCCTCCCGCCATGGCTTGTGTTGTGCTTTTCCTCTTCCGCACTCGCCTCCCCCCATTTCCTGGAGGCTGGAGTTTCCCATGGCAGAAATAACAGAGGGAGCATTATTTGGTGATGTCGCTCAGGGCAGACGGGACGGAGGACAGGCGCTTTGGGCGTCCTAGGGCGTTATCCGTGCTGCTCACGGCTGACCGGCCCGCGCCCCCGTAGGAGAGCCGGCTGCTGCTTAGATTCTGCCAGCCTTCGTCTTCATCATCATGTGGGGCTCTTCCCTCCTTTCTTCTCTCCACCTTCAGAACCAGGGGCTGCCCGCGCCCTTCCCCACACCAGCATGGGAAGCAGGGAGCCAGCCGCCCCCCCCAGAGCCCCCCGGGAGAAGAGGAGGTGGAAGCCAGAGGGGGGGGGGGCTCAAGGGGAAGCATGCAAACCACTGAGGAGGAAGAGGGCCACGGGGCAGAGTGTCCACGGGGTGACCCTGTGGGCCCCTGAGGCCCTGGAGGCCCAAGCCCCATGCCAGCAAATGGGTCCCCTGCTCCCCCACCCAAGTCCCCGCGGCCCTTGGTGGACTCAGAGTTGGAGTCCGTCATGTGACTCTGAGGGGAAGAACCAACAGAGCGTGATTTCAAGGCTTCCAGTACTTCTTTGTTGGGGCTCCACACCCGCCCACCTCCAGGCCGGGGCAGACACTGGAGGAGACGGGAGAGCGCCGGCCGCCAGGCTGCTCTGTGTACTGTTGAAGCCCCTCTGCACCCCCCAGGAAAGGGCGTGGAGCCCAGAGATCACGAACTTAAGCAACAGTGTATAAAAGCACTGAATGCAGTTTTCCAAAAACATTAAAAGGAATCATGTCATAATATTGTTCTAAAATTTGTGTTTCTTACCTATTTCGAGTCTCCCGTTGAGTTCGGCCTCATTCATTTAACTGCTTTATACTTTTCCAGTTTTCTCTTGGTGCCGGAATTTATTTAACCCACCCCTTTGTTGATGGACATTTAGGGTGTTGCCGTGTGCGTGAACATGCATGTACACAACACATACCGTTGCACATGACCTTCTATGAACATTCTGGAACATGAATCCTCCTCGGGTCTAGATTCCTAGTAGGAACATTGTGGAGTAAAAGGAGATTCGTGTCTTTCGCTGAAATTGATTCTGCCAAATCACACTCCAGAAAAAGCCTAGATGACGTTGTCCACCAAGTGGCTCCAAGTCTGACATCCACTTACAGATGGGGAAACTGAGGCACGGAGAAGTTCCGTGATGTGCTGGATGTCCCACAGCTCACGGATGGTTGTGCCAGTTCTCAAGGCCAGGCTCGCGGGACTGCAGGGCCAGACCTCTCCTGCACGGTGTGGGGCGGGGGGGTTGTAATCGGCCGCTCAGTGACACTTGTGGATATGACGGCTAGCTTGAGTTTTCCTGGGAACCCTAATGAACAAGCTCAGAATTCAAAACACTGTGTAATGGGGGCCCCGATTCACACTTCCTGCGCAGACCTTCCCCTTTATAAGCGCCCTTTGATGCATTTCAGCATGCGGTTCTGCAAAGGGCGGCTGTTCGTGTAGTTTTCCAGGAACCCTCTCCTGGGGAAATCCAGGTTCACCTGTGAGCTCGGGGGACACCGCAGGCAGCCCCTGCCTTCATCCGTTTTGTTGACGAACATCCAGAGCCGAGATGTTGACGCTAACTGCCTCATGCGCTAGAAGGCTCTTCCCCAGGAGGAACGCGTTAGTGCCAGGAATGGCAGCCGAGTGTCGATGGACCGCGGGGTCTCGGTGTCTGGGCTAAGGGGGGGGATGGTGTGTGTGTTGGAGGAGGGTGGGTGGGAGGCTGGGAGGAGAGGTGAGAGCTCAGCCTCCCACAGCCAGAGCAGAATGTGTTGTGTTGCTTGGTTCGGGGTTAATTTTTCTGTTCCATTTTCTTCGCCACGAATTTTTATTAAGTGCAAAGAACAGACACCTACTCGAAGGAGGTCCAGCAAAAAGCCAAACGTATTTGTTCCTTGGGCAGGTATTCCTTGGGCACCCACTCTGTGCCACCCACCACGGAAGGTCAGTGACCAGGTGCCAAATAAAGAAACGAGGCCATTGCAGGTAGTGCTGGTGCCATGGGGAGGCTGAGGCTAGGTCCTCACGGTGGATGGAGCAGGAGGTCGTGGGGGAAAGCACCTCTGAGGAGGGAACGTCTGAGCCGAGGCTCGAATGATGAGAGCTGGTGTTGGACATTTGGGTAAAGAACTTTCCAGATGCAGGGAAGAGCAGGTGCAGATGGCCTGAGGCAGGAATGGACTCTGCAGAGTAGAGCAGCAGAGAAGAAGGCCGCTGTGTCAGGATGGAAGGAAGGAAGGGGCAGGAGACCAGGCCCTCAGGGGCCTCAGCTTGGATCTTCTCCTCAGAGCAAGAGGCAGGGCAGCTGTGCGAGGCTCACAAGGGGCGTGAGTGTTAGCGCGGTCCCAGGAGGGACAGGAAGTTCAGAGGTGGGCCCAGGCTGTCTCTCTGGCCTCCGTCTGTCTGTGCGTGTCACCTCCCAGTGTCACGATGGCCACCGGAGCCGCCAGCGTCCGAGGCAGGACGGCAGGCTGGGAGGATGCCTGCTGCGTCTGTGACACAAACAGGAGCAGAGCTTGTGCTACAGGAGTGAGCTCCCGCTTTCAAGCCCTCGGCCAGAACGGGGTCTCGAGGCCCACTGGGAGGGAGGCTGGGCGATGAAGCATCTCCCCTGGGAGATCGATCGGAATTCATCACCCGGGCTGGACCTGCCCCACAAAGGAAGGTTCTTTCAGAGCAGGAAGCAGAGGGCCAGCCCGGGGATCTAGGGGAGAAGAGGAATCTCAGGCCAAGTAAATGAGAAACTGTAAATTAGAGGCCTGTGCAAAATGCAGGGCCATCCACACCCCTACCCACCCCACGCCGGCTGTGGTTTCGGGAAGGTTTCAGGTCAGGCTCCCGTGTCTGGGATCCCGCGCGTCCTTAGTGGAAGGTCTGGCAGGACGAGCCTCTGTGTTAGGAAAGGCAAGTGCTCCCTCTAGTGGCTGCACAGAGGCGAGCCCTGCAGGCTCGGGGGAGCCGGAGGTCTGACCTGGCAGAGGGCTTGATCCATCAACTATACTGGAGCCTGGAAGGGGGGGGGGGGGGCAGTGATGCTGGGATGAGCGAACACTCCCTGGGCACTTACAGTATGCCAGGGACCCTGCTGCACAAGTTACAAACATTAACTCCGATCCTCTTGACAGCTTTGCGAGGTTGGTCCCATTCACGTTTCCATTTTCATGAGGGGGTCCTTTGCCCAATATCACAGGGGCAGGATTGGACCTGTGTCTGTCCCACAGAGAGACTGGGCTTCCAGCCAGTGGGTTCAGGGACTGTAGAATATACTATTAAATGTTACAGCTGGGGGACAGTCGCCCCGATCATGAATTACATTTCTCCACTGTTTTAACTGGCTTACTTAAAAATCCTTGGCTGGGGACAAGGGGTTCATGGAAATCCCCAGATCTGGGTGCAGATGCTGTAGGCAGCCCTGCACGCTTCCCTGGACCGAGGCCCAGAGCAGCCATCAGATGGGCAAAGGGGCTGGGACCCAAAGAAGTAAAAAGAGCCTCTGTTTCTTATTATTTGGATGTCATGCTTCTTCTTCCACAGACTTTTGGAGGGGGGTAAGGATGGAACCGATTAGACGATGTTTGTCACAAAGGCTTGTCTGAGCCCTAATTAACTTGTGATGATCTTAGATTTTGCATAAACCCAGCTTTTGTTGAGCTCTGGAAACCTCTTGACGTTGACACCTAATCAGGGCCCCTCGAGGGTTGAGGAAGGCCAAAGCCACCTCCCTATTTAAAATTAAAATTTTGCTTTTAAAAGTCAAAAGGGAATGTGGAAATTATGGTAGATTTTCAGTACTTGGGTTTAATAAAATAATACTTTTCACGTAAAGTTCAATGATTACTCATCTAAGTTTAGACAGCGTCACAAGTCTAAGTTGGAGGAATCTGTGAATGAATGGCTGGGGGCCAGATTGCCCCCCTGCCCTTTTCCCCCACTCGAGAACAGGCACCAAACTGCTGAATTATACTGACCCCGGTGCTGGAGTCAAGCAGAGATAACAAAGCGTCTCCATCCTTCCAGTTCCTGGAGAGGGTGGCAGGAGCAAGTCTACCTACCTCCACTTCAAACAAGCAGGTTCTCTGCACAGGAGTTGAAGGGGAGGGGGCCATCCAGGGCCAGGGTGGGGGAGGGAGAGTGAGGTTAAGGAAATTTCTCACCCAAGCTGAATTCTTGACCATCTGGCTTGGGGTGAGGTTGATCCCAAACACCCAGCCCCTATTCAAAGGATGCACCAAGTTCATTCCAGAAACAGAAGAAAGGATTTTGAATTCCCAGCCGTTGGGTAATAAAGGGAAGAGGCTGGACTTTGGATTTGGTTTCTGTTTCTACCCCTTTGGAGCTGTGTGACTTTGGGTTAACCTCTTTGAACTTCTGATTCTTCACCTCTCAGGTCAGCTTGATAATTACCTCTTCCCAGGCAGCTACAGGAGAAAGTGCGGTTCATTCAGCCTACACTGAGGGTGGGCCCCTGAGCACTGGGGGTCTGCCGGGCACTTGGGGTGCAGAGGACTTGAGGGCACCAGTCCTAAACTCAGGGTCGTGGCGTGGCATGTGGGAGACAAGGCATTGGGATTTCTAGAGAGATCAGTGTGGGGTTGGGGAACACAGGGCAGGGCTGCTGATCCCACCGCCTGTGGCTCAGAGAGAGGGTCCTGTGAGTACCAGTGTGGTGATAACAGCAGGGGTAACCAGCGTCTGGGGGAGGGGGGACTGTTGGCCTTTTCACCTTTGCAACAGCCTGTGATTGAGGTGTTATGGCCCCATTCTGCAGGCTGCTGAGGCACACGCTAGCTTAGATGGTGCCAGAACCCTTGTTGACAGCCAGTGGCAGAGTGGGGTCTCGTGCCTGACCCCACAGACCTCAGGACCAACTCTGTCAGAGCGGGGAAAAGAGCACACAAGCAGGGGGAGTGGGAGAGGGAGAAGCAGGCTCCCCGCTGAGCAAGGAGCCCGACGACGCAGGGCTCGATCCCAGGAGCCTGAGCTCATGACCTGAGCCGAAGGCAGATGCTTAACTGACTGAGCCACCCAGGCACCCCAAGTTTATCTCCACTCTTAATAGGCTCTAGAAAGCCTGTTTTTCCAGCCCCGCTGCCCAGCTCCTGGAAGGGCCCTGGGCCGCCTCAACATTTGATGACCTCCAGGCTCATGCTCCTGGGGGCACCTCTCACCCTGCACCCCAGCTGCACATATGAGGAGCACAGAAGTTTGGGTTAATTTTCACACGTGCACGCAAAACCCTCTAGGAGGGCATTTGGGCCCAGAGAAGGTTCGGATCAGTGGAAGGACTCACAGCTCAGTAACCAAGCACAGCTACCGGGTGATGGTGAACACCCCCCATCTTACAAAGCTCACAGCGTTTTCACACTTCCGGCTCATCCCCAGCCTTGGGACCCACCTCACTTCCCCCTGCTCCTCCCCCCCCCCCCAGCACCTCTCCCTGCCTTCCAAACCTCCGTGCTTTAGCGCTGAGCACTTCAGCGGATCTCTCTACCAGGCCTGACCTCCAGGGTCCCTTTATGCCTCCAGAGGCTGTCTGGGCCCAAAACTACCAACCTTTTCAATGTTTCGCAAAAGGCTTCAAGTCTAGATTTTGGGTGAAATCTGCCCACTTGTGAGGGTTAACATTCATTATTGTGATATTATGCAGACTTTCTCAGCTCCGTAGCCTGACAGCTTGTGACTTTTGGACAGAAACTCAGTGATACTCTCCCCCAGTTTAAAATGTTTGTGACTTTGACACAGCCCCTGGGGAGAGCAAAATTGAATACACACGTGTCTTGTGACACACCAGTTCCACCCCTCTGCTTTGGTACCCTGGAAAAAGCCTCATTCCCGGGTGCGGGAGCCACGCT
This sequence comes from Ursus arctos, assembly GCF_023065955.2. Lineage (NCBI taxonomy): Eukaryota > Metazoa > Chordata > Mammalia > Carnivora > Ursidae > Ursus > Ursus arctos. The sequence goes on along the minus strand of NW_026622830.1, from coordinate 10,349,879 downwards.
GAAGGACACTCACCTCAGCGTGGTGTGTAGACGTGCGTCGTAGGGAAACACGGGAAGCCGTCCAGGGGTCCGGCACCGGGCAGATGGAACGGCACTTGTGACATATTTGCAGGGAAAAGGAACCGCGGCTACATCTACGACCGTGGACAGATTTCAAAACATCACTTCAGAATGAGAAAAACATAGTATTTTATTTCTGTAAAGCGTTCAGCCTGACAAATAATAACGTGAATTGTTTATGTGTCTGTGTCCTGTCAACGTGAGAGCAGAGCTGGGAATGATGGGTGGCATGTTCAGAATGATGGCACCAGGGCGAGAGAGAGAGAGAGAGAGAGAGAGAGAGAGAAGGTGGGACAGTTACCCATGAGGCTTTAACTTGATCTGCCGCAAAGATAGGTTTTGTTTCTTAAAAACAAACCATGGGCACATGAAGGGTTTTCTGGGAGGCTGCTAATAGATTTGTTAGTCTGGATGCTGGCGTCGCTCTGTGACAATTCATCCAGCTGATCACATCATACATGTGCATTTTTCTGCACATATGTGATTTTTCAATAAAAGTTGAAGAACTGAAGTCACGAAGCAGCTCTGATCCAAGCTGGGCAGTGGAGCCAGGCTGTTCTTGTATATTCGTCTCTGTTCTTTGTCGTAGGCTTGAAATCCTTACTAATGCAATTCTGCGAGCCTGTAAATGCTTGGCAGCGACCCGGCAAATTGAGATGACAAAGGTTTTGTCTTCACGGCTGCCTGGCTGGGGGGCTGGAGGGTTGCACCGTGAGGGCGAGTCTGTGACAAACACAGTCCTAGAAATAAGATCCGTCTGCCACCTTGGGCTCCTCATTTGCCAAAGGGGAAGGGTCATGCCAGCCTTACAGCTCCGTGGGGAGGCTCTCCGAGGCCAGACCCTCGTGGGGCCCTCAAGGAGGCGTAGCTCTGGGCCTTTGCCCCGAGCTCAGCAGGATGTGACGGGGAGCCAGTCCATGGGAGGCCTTCTCTGCTAAGTCAGCGCTGTTGGGAATTTGCAGGGTGGCTTGTCCAGGGAGAAGATTCTTCCTTCACACGCCTATTCCCATCTCTGGCACTTCCTTCCCTCTGATGGGAGTGGCACAGGCTGAACACAGCCCCCCCCACGCACACCCCCCCCAATACATGTGAACGCACACACACACCATCCCAGAAGATTTGATGGGTGACCAGTGTTGATTAGAAGATGACAGTTCATCAGCATGAGGGCAATGTCTGTTCTCTGAGCTCATCAGGATGAAAAATAGCAAGGAGCTCCAAGAAGGGGTCCCCCAGGTGTCATTTTGTCCCCCTCAAGGTCATTTGGCAGAGTCTGGAGATACTTTGTTACGAGGTAGGGAGGCGCTGCTGGCATCTAGTGGCTGCCGGTGAGGAGTGCAGCTGGACATCCTACGGTGCCCAGGACACCGCCCGCAGCAGAGAAGGATCTGGTCCAGATGTCAGTAGTGCCCAGGTTCTGGCTTCCAGGAGAGGAGGGCGGCGGGGAGAGAGGAGGGCGGCGGGGAGAGAAGAGCTACTACTTGGAAAAGCTGACAGATGCCATTCAGGGTGTGCGAAAGGCTATCACAGATCGGAAGCATCTTCTGAAGGCCAGCTTCTCTGGAGCTCTGCCTGCAGAGAGCCCCCTGTCCCACCTGCTGTTATTCCCAGGGCCTGCCATTGGAGTGGGGCTATGGAAAGAGGGGGTCCTCTCCCTCTGCCTGGACTGGCTGCCACGGGGTCAGAGCTGGTCTTGGGGCCTAATCTGGAGCCCTTAGAAGGGCACAGGTGGACACATTCCAGCACTGGCTTTCTCTCCCACTTGATTACTGACCTCACGGCCTAGCAAGAAATAGTGCACTTGAGAACAGTCGAGGGAGGAAGACCCAGAGCTGAAAGGGAGAAAAGAACCAGGAGAAGATACCATCACCTCACTTTGGTCTAGGACTCTGGGGTCACCGGCTTTGCCTCACTTAATACCCCCAGCAGCCATGGCAGGGTGAGTGTGATCCGCAGCCAGGTGACAGATGCGGAGACCGGGCCCAGAGCGGCGGTTATGGCGGCAGGTCCCACCACTAATAACAAACTTGAACTCGGGCCCGAGTCCCTGGAGTTCAGAGCCACCCCTGCAGACACCGCCTCTCCAGGCCTGGACATGGGGACAGCGAGCTCAGCAGCCAGGCAGCTAGAGGAGGGAGCCGCAGGGGGAGACGCTGTGGAAGTCAGCTGATGTGTGACGCCCCTCACCCAGTCCTTTACACACAGGGCATCATGCGGTCCTCCCCGAAGCATTTAGCGAAAGCTAAATGTTGTCAACTCCATTTTCCAGAAGGACACAAAATGAAACCTACCCAGCGTTACCCAAGTAGAGAGGCGCAGAGGCAGGATTCGAACTCCAGACTCTGATTCTCTAACCAGCCGCTCACCCACCACACAGACCTGCCTTTGGGTCTACGCTACTTCTAGTTGCTGTTACCACAAGTTCCGGCCATTAGGATGTGAAAGGCCTGGCTAATTCCCCTCGTGTCTCAGGAAATGGAAATGCCCCCAGCAAATCCACTCTAAGTCCTCAGGCTCGGTGCCTTAGCTTTTGTGCCTCTGCAGAAAGTTTTAGACGGACTAGCTGTGTGTGTGTTTAAAGCACGGAGTTGAAATACTGTTTGCTCAGAGGGGTGTGGAAATTTGTCCAGCGTTTCCTTGGTTACGTGTTTTTCTAGGGTGCTAGGGGAGGCCCCCACAAATCATTGTAGCAGTAGTATTTTATACATTTCTAAATCGTTAACCTCAAACCCCCTCCTCTCAGAAATCCGTAGCACTGGAGATCGACCTTCCTTTTGGGCGAGCCCGTTAACAGCTCACTCCCCTCCGCAGACCGTATCCATCTTCGCGTGGTGCTGGAAACGGGAGCGCCGGGGTTTTGGTGGGCAGACGGAGGGGAAGCCTCCCACAGACACCCTGGGTCTGGCCTTGGGGGCTGGTCCTGCTGTCACGTCTCGGACCCGAGCCGCAGTGATGTCACCCGAAGCCACAGTGCGGAACTCCCGTCCGTGGTGTCTGTGGTCGGCCCTGGGCCCAGAAGTGTCTCCCTTCCTGGGCTTCGGTGTCCTGATGAAGTCACATTTCCTGGGCTGTGGCTTCGGTTACCGATAATTGCCTTGCGAACTGGCAGATGCAAAATCAACATTTCTGGAGCCTGGAGCACACGGAGCTCTGGCGGTGGCCCGCCACGACGGCCGGGAGGGAGTCCTGTGGGGAGGCCGGCCCGGCGCTCTGCCCGTGGGACACGCACACCGAGAGGAACCCCCGCACGGCGGCGGGGCCTGACCTGCGGCTTGCGGGGAAGGGAGGGACGAGCGTGTGTGACCGGGGCCAGGCTGAGGGGCCCTTGTGGAATGTGGGTTTTCCACACTCACACAGAAAGCAGATATGGCAATGGGAGGGTCCCCTGCCAGGCCGAGCCATGAGTCATTTTTTCCACCAGCCACTGTCCCCCCTCCAAGTCTGCTCTCTCACACTGTGGTTATTCTGTGGAGGGAGAGCAGAGCCTGGAAAGGGCAGATCCAGAGCCCGGGTCGAAGGGACCGTGTCCTTCCCACTGGCCAGGTGTGAGTAAGGTAGTGGGACTTCCCCAACAAAGAGCTGTTGCTGCGGAGGAATGGGCCTCCCTTCACAAAGAGAATAAAATCCAAATTCCTACAAGGCCCTGCGTAATGTAGGCCTGCCTAGCATCCCCCTCACCTACCCACCTTCTGGATGGTTCAGCCTCAAGATCCCCCCTGCTGTTTCTCACCTACCCTGGGCTCCTACCCACAATCTGACCTCAGGGTGTTTGCACCCTCTGCCTACAGTGTTGGTTTCAGGTTTCTACCCCATTGTCACCTCCTCAAGAAAGCCCTCCATGATAACTCTATCTAAAATTCTATCCCCATAACTTTATTTTCTCATTCTTATAGGTTTTTTTTTCACCCTACAGCCTTTATAATTACCTGGCATGATGTCACATATTTGATTATTTACTGATTGTCTGTCTCTCCCTCACTAAAACTTCAGCCCCTTCAGGGAGGGGATTTTTGCCTGTCTTGCTCACTAAGTCTGTTTTGGCATCGGAAAACTGGAGCTAATAATAATACAAGAGATTTGGGGTGGGTCTAATGAGATAACACAGCTAACAAATTTAGATCCGTGCCTGGCACTTGGAGCCGCTACAAGAAACGTTAGCTGTAAAAAGATTTGGTTGCTCAAGGGACCAGCTTTTCCCATCCGGGCTGCTGTAATCCAGAGTACCACAGACTGGGTGGCTCGCAAGCAACAGAAATTCATTTCTCATAGTTCTGGAAGCTGAGAAGTCCCAAGATTAAGGCACCAGCAGATTTGGGGTCTAGTGAGAGCCCACTTTCTTGTTCACAGGAGGCCATCTCCTCGCTGTGTCCTCACATGGCAGATGGGGCAAAGGAACTCTCTGGGGTCTCTTTTATAAAGGCACAAATCCCATTCTTGGGGGCTCCACCCTCATGACTTAATCACCTCCTAAAGGCCCCACCTCCAAATACCATCACATTGGGGGTTAGGATTTCAACGTATGAATTTGGGGAGAGGGAGGGACGCAAACGTTCAGTCCAGAATACCTCCCAACACCTGGACCCAGGACAGGTATCACTCTGCTTGGGTTTTCACAGTCTGTGCAAAATACTCCACTGTTTAGGTCAGACTTTTTATTTTTCTGAGTATTTTAATTTGCATGCCACTATTGAAAAACATAGAAGTCTTTTGAGGTAGATACAGTTATGATACCTACCAACTTTTCATATCTTTGGCGCCTGTGTGGTCTACAGACAGGTGTATTAGTTACTGCTACATAATGAATGACCACAGCCCAGTGGCTTAAAACAGCACAACAAAAACAATCTCACCATTTCTGCGTGTCGGGAATCCAGCATGACTTGGCTGGTCCACTGCTTTGGCATCACCCAAGACTGCAGTCGAGGTGTCTGCCAGGGCCGGGGTCCCATCTGAAGGCTGGACTGGGGATGGATCTACTTCCAAGCTTGCTCACGTGGTTGTGTGCCAGATTTGGTACCTTGCAGGTTGTCAAAGGGCCTCAGTGGCTCCCTGGCTGTTGGGGAACCCTCTTGGTTCCTCACCGCTGTGGCCTCCCCATGGTGCAGCCAACGGTGTGAGCTGGCTGTTGGCCTGTAAGTTTGCTTCATCACAACCAGCATGGGAGAGAGTCTGCTAGCAAGATGGAAGTTAGAACCCACCAATACTGACAGCCCACCAACACCGAAGTGTTCTGTTGGGTAGACACAGGCTACTGGGGGAGGGGGGCGGTTATCCGGGACATGACGGCCAGGCAGTGGAGAGCATTGGCGCCATCTCAGATGCTACTGACAACAGGGAAGAACCTGTGAGGTGTAAGCCAAGGCTTAGCCCAGTGGGCTTAAGGTTATCCCCTCCTTTAGTTGGTAATAAGATCCCTGAACCTGCCCACACCTCTGCTCAAGTCACCTCATAGTCAACCTTTGATCAGGAGGCAACTGGTCCCTCTTAGCTCGTGTGACAGGGGACAGTTAAACCATTGCTTAAAGATGGTTGTAAAGAACTCGTGTGACCCAACAAAGGCAGGTCTCTCACCATAAAGACCTAGTGGCTGGCTGGGGTCAGGGCTGAGGGAGACTGGATCACTCTGCACATGGAGCCAGGATCTCTAGAGAAGGAAGGGGCTCAGACATCTGACCTCTGCTCCTCAAGACTGGAAGTCAGGAAAACCCATCAGAGTGGACTCCAAAGCTCCCACCTAACACCCACCGGCAGAGGAGGACAAGAAACCCATGTGGGAACTCGTTAGGAGGGTGGGGGCGCCTGGCCAAAGATTGAGAGTCCCAAGGAACTTTGTGGGGGGCTGCTTCTGACAGAGCAAGTGAATGAGCTGGAACCCCTTCAGACCCCCGCAGACTTCCTACAACTGAGTCTGGGATCAGTACTAATTGTGAACTAGGAGATCTGCGGGGACTGTGTGCAGCCTGTGTTCCACAGTGACCCCTAGTGGCCTCAAGAACCAGTGAATGGCCAGACACCCAATTCTGTTCAAATGCTCCCCTGGCCCGCTTTGGACCGAGTAAAACCCTGTGTTCTTGAACAGTAGGCATGTTGAGGAAGTCAGAGGCGCAAGAGGAGGTGTCAGGCTTTTCAATGAGGCGTAATTTATTTATTGAAGACACAAAAGCAATAGGGAAGTCGTTGAATACTTCACAGGTCATAGAGATTGTAGAATAAACCAGAGGTCAGCAAACTTTTATTTGAGGGTCACATAATCAATACTTTTAGACTTGCAGGCCATATGTCTCTGTCCCAGCTAATGAACTCTGTCCTTGTCACATGAAAGCGGCCGCGGGCAATAAGTAAAAGAATGAGCACAGTTGTGTTCCAATAAAAGTTTATTTACAAAAACAGCCAGCTCGCCATGGGCCCTAGTTTGCCGCCCCCTGGAATAAACAGTTGAAGTCAGTCTTTCCATCTTCAAAAAATAGAAAATCATTTATGTTTTTGTAGAGTGTCCTTTCCTCCCTTGGGTAAATGAAGTCTCATCCGTGGATTTGCTAATTGCTCTTTTCTCCTTTAAATAGAGGCTCACTCGGATTTACTTATTTTTTCCTCCTTTGGATAAATGGAGGCTTATCAACAGACTTTCTAGTTGCTATTGCTTTCTTTATGTAAGTGGAAAGTTATTATCTTCTGCTTTAGGTTAATAGAAGCTCAATCATAGGCTTGCTTGCTGTTCCCCATTGTCAGTTACGCTTGATTCGGTCATTTTAACGCATTGACATACACACGTACAACCTTAAGAATGTACTACTTGTGGTTGTAAAAGTGAAGCTGTTCATCTTCTGCTGTGAGAGTCTGGAAAAGCTTATGCATCTTGAACAGTATCCGCCGTCATTGTCCAAGAAGACACATCACTTCCTAGTATGCGGGCACTTCTGTCCTGTCTAGCCGCATGCTTGCAGCCTAGCTCAAGCTGGCATCAGGATTTTCCACTAGACAGTCCACATTCTCCAGCAGCCAGTTCGGAGCTATTCCTGCCCTCAAGGCCACAGCCAAGTCCAAGGCCTTGGTGGCAGGTCTGGGGAAAAACCACCAAGTGATTTGGGAGAACCAAGGAGTCTGGGTCAAAGGCGTAGGGATTTCCTCCCACCTCTGCACCTCTCCAGACAGACCTGCCATTCATCCTGAGTATACTTTTTCATAACTTCAAGCAGAGCTTTTTAACCATGACGCGTGACACCTGTAGGTATTCCTTACATGCTCCTAGGTATTTGATATAGTTACCTGAAAACAGTGGAGCTGTGAGATAGTCTTGGGATCTTATATTTTAAAGTACATTAGAAGAGCATTAGCCTCCAATTACTGTCTAAGGGTTTGATGGGAGAAACAACTGGAGGAATTTATCATAAGGATTTGATATTACGCAGATGTCGGAGGTGGTTCGACAGCCTCTGTGAGCCTGTTTCTTTTGAATCTGGTGCTGGAGCCTCAGGGCAGCAGGACGGCCACCAAGAAGGCAGGGTGAGCAAGACGTGGAGGGATGAGGACAGCCCGGAGTCACTAGCACAGGCCGGAAGCCCTGCCCTGGTGATCCGCTGGAGACAGTGGCATCCTTTGTCATAGGACTAAACAGGCACCTGCCTGGGGTTTGGAGGAGCTGAAAGAGGACTTGTAGGAGCTGGAAGCTGTGGGCTGTCTGCTGCCCCCATGCCAGCCAGGTGAGCCAGGAGAAGAGCGTCGGTGTGAGTGAGCCACAGCCAGCCCCCCACACCCACCCTCCAAGCGTGGAAATAGTGTATCTGCTGCTTCTGCCTTCCTAGTTCTTACCAAACCTGTGTCTCCTGGGGCACATGCCAGCCAGAAACTCGACAGGGGAAGGAATTCTGGAAATTCTAACTCTGCTGATGACACACTCAAACCCACCACAATTACCACATTAAAAAGTAAATAGCAGTAAGTGAATTGATTTGCGCTTTTATTAGAAATGTCACTCCTAACGGCCAGTTTAAATGGACATTTAAAACACGCATGTGAAAAGGTTCTGATGTGGAAGGAAAGGCTTGGGGGTTAGAAAACCTAGATTCCCGGTACTGTGTGACCTAGGACACGTTACTTAACCTCTCTGAGACTGCATTGCCTCACTTGTAAAATGGGGATTAAAAATACAAACTCATCTAGGTAATATAAATAAGATATAGCTTACTGGCTGCATATGGTAGCTGCTCAGTAGATGAAAAAGGAATTTGTCAAGGCACTTACAACAGCATGTCCTGTTGTGTGGTACTGTTTTCAGAATGGACCAATCCATCTGAGTCTCGTTAAACTGTGAATCCATGATGTCTGGGATTATGATTAAATGACCAACATAAATGAATAAATGAACTATATCCCCAGGTGCTAGGCAGAATGGGTGTGGCCCCTCCCATGTAAGTATAACAAATGAAACTTTAGTAGTTGATCAATTAAGTAGCCAAATCAGGACCAGACACTGACCTTCTGATATCTAACCTAGTGTCCTTAACCGCACATCCTTATGTCTCTTCTGCGCACCAGAAGATTCTGGGAGTATAATGAGGAAGTGGCTTTGTGTTCAAAGCTGTTGCTTTTTCTTTGGGGTCCCCATGATTCTGAAGCTGTCGTACACAGTTGGCTTCACAGGCTGCCCGGGAGAAAGCCTTGCTGGAGAGGCCATGCTCCACCTGTCTGCAGAGAGGTGTGTCATTCTGCTTTGGCTGACCGAGTTCCACCTGTACTATTCATTCATAGAGTCAGTCAGTTATCCAACAAAATGGATTAAGAATCTGTTATGTGCCAAGCATTGTTCTAGAGACTGAAGACAACTGTGAACAAAACAGACATGGTTCTGCTCTCGTGGTATTTGTGTTCTAGTAGACTGTGGTAGCCAGCCTTTAAGATGGCCTCAATGATCCTTGCCTCCTGGTAGTCATATCTTGTGTGGTCCCCTCCCACTCTGAGCAGGGATGACTTCTGTCTCACACACACATATGCACACACGCATGCACACACACACACACACACACACACACACACACAGAATGATGGAGGTGACTTCTGAGGTAAGGGTGTAAAGACACTGTGCCTTCTATCATGCTCTCTCTTGAATCCTTCACTCCGAGGGAACCCAGCTGCCATGTTGTAAGTACATCAAGCGGCCTTGTGACAGGGTCCACATAGTGAGGAACTAAGGCCTCCAGCCAACAGCCATGTGCAGGCACCATCTTGGAAACAGATCCTCCAGCCCCAGTCCAGCCTTCAGATGAGACTGTAGTGCCAGCTGACATTTTGACTGCAACTCACGAGAGAGTTCTGACTCATAAAAACTGTAAGATAATCAACATTTCTTCTTTTAAGACTACTTTAGTCTTGGAGTAATTTGTTATGCAGCAATAACTAATACACAGGGAGAGACAAATTTTGCCCAAAATAATGCCAGATGGAGGATAAGTGCTATGGAGAAAAATAGAGCAGGGAAGGGTGAGGTGGAGGGAATTGAAGTGTTAAGTAAGGTAGTCACTAAGGCCTCACTAAGAAGGTGACAGTTGGCTAAAGACTGGAAGTGGTTGAGGGAGTGAACTGTATGGAAGAGTGTCTCAGGCAGTGAGATCGGCAGGTGCAAAGTTCCTGAGGCAGGAGCTTGAGTGTGTCATCAACAAAGAGCCTGATGTGGCTACACCAGGTGAGGGGAGGAAGATGGTAGAAGATGTGGTCGGAGAGATGATAAAGGGTCCAACGTGAGGCACCGAAAGCTCCAGGATGAGAAGCACATAGTGGCTAATGACCCCGGGCGTGCCTCAGCGCCAGGCGTGGCCTTTCCCATGCATTGCTTCCTTCAATTGTCGCCAAATGGGGTAGACACTCTTACTGTCCCCACTTGCCACATAAGGAAAGTGAGGCCCACAGAGGTTATCTAACTTACTTGAGGCCACACCATCAAGTAGGGATTCAAATTCAGGTCTGAGGTCCTCAAACCTGTGGTCTTAACCAACTGGAATTTGGGTGGGAAGGGAAGAAGAGGGGGCTTCATCTGTTTCCCTGAGGCATCATGACACTCTGCGATGCTTTGTCCGAGCTGGGATCTGTGGACCCTGTGCTGCAGGAGGTAAGTATGCAGACTTCAGGCCCTGGAGAGAGCACAGGCCATAAATGACCCAATGGGCTGGAATTCAGGATGGGTCCAAGGTTCTGAGGATTAGCAGAGTAGCTTGGGGGATCTCCAGCCCCAGGGCAAAGTGGGACCAGCCGAGGCCCACTTGGCAGTGGAGCGCGCCGGCTTCGGTCCTGGCTCCCCACAGACATGCATGAATCACCACGGGCAGCCCCGCGCGGTCTGCCCAGGACGCGCCGTTCTGCGGGGACCACGGCTCCCACTGGGAGCTGGGGCCAAGCAGGCAGAGTCTGTGGAAAAAGGCTGTGGTGGGGTCCACCCTGGCACTCTGCTGTGTTCTGTGCTGCCCCAGATTCACCCGTGGCCTCCTGCCAGCCCAGTGGGATTTGGTGCGTTGGTTTAAAAAAAAAAAAAAAAAGCCAATAGAGCACTTTTTGAGAAGTCAGAGGCCCAGATGTTAGGTTTTGCTGCTTTCCCCGTCTAGGTTATCACAACAACCACAATGTCAAACGACACTTACTTCATGGGGACTGCGTGCCAGCGACTGTACCAATATGTACATTGTTCTCTCACATCTGGGCCTCCTCGTGGTCTTGGGGGGCAATGCCTTTATTATTCCCATTTTCCACGGGACAACCCTGAGGCAGAGAGGTTAAATAACTTGACCAAGGTGAAGAGGGAGCTTTCACACCATGTGGTGTGGTGCCCTGGCACCTCTCATGTTAATTCAAGGTCACACTAAGGGGCATGGAGGGCACCCACTTCTCCCCACTTCCATCAGCGCACCTCAATCTTCTATGTGGGGCTTCCGTTAATAGCATTAGTTGAGCATTAAACTAGTTTTCTTTTGCTTATCAAAGCTAATAACAATATAAAGTGTACAAGGCCGAGACTTTTAGTTGTCTTCTCAATGTCCGTTCTTCCCTTCTTCACTAACAAGACCCCGGTTTTATTTACTGTGGCTCTGTGTCTAGCTAAAAGACCCCAATCCCACCCCTGCTTACAGCTAGAGGCAGCCGGGAAGATAAAGGCCAAAGTCACCAGATGGGGCTTTTAAAAAGGCTCTTAATAAAGAGTTTACTTGCTCACTGGAAGGTGTCCTTTTGGTCCTTCCTCTCTTTGCCTCCTTTCTCCTGCTTAGAACTTCACAGTAATGGCTGGATCCCTAGCAGCCACTTTGGACCACGATTCATCATTGAACATGGAAGTCCTATGCTGAGGGTGGTTGAGCAGGAGGCTGGGAAGTTACTGGCATCATGGCGTCACCATGCCAGCCCCGTATTGCCTTCTACATGAAAAGGAAAGGAGCCCTACATTTTTTTAAACCGTATTTGGGTTTCTATTCTAATCAGTGGGAGTTAAGCTTCTGTAGTAATGTTTGTTGAGCATTTGCCACATGCTGGGCACTGAGCTAAAGCTGTTCACATAATCTCATTTAACCCTTACAATAACCCAGTGAGTTAGGTGGGCTCAGGAACCATGTAGTCTGGACTCAAATCCTTGCCTCTTTCAACTTAGGCAAGTAATTCCATCTCCTTGTGCCCTTATTTTCCTTCTTTCTAAAATGGAAACAGCAGCAGTGGGGTCCACCCCATCAGGTCACCCGGACGCTTAAATGAGGCTGTGTGCATAAAGTGCGAACAGGAACAGCTGGCGCGTAGTAGGCGCTCCGTGAATGCCAGCCCTTGTCCCTGTGGCCCAGACGAGGACATCTGGGTGGTTGGGTCTGAGGCTCCACAGCCAGCATAGGGAGGGAGCAGGAATTTGAAGTCCGTCAGGATCCTGTTGCTGAAATAAGTTAGCTGCTCACTATTCGATGATCTGGAAGGATTATTCTCATTTTGATTTCTGTGCAGTTTATTACTATATGTGTCTATGATAATAAATACAGAACTAAAATATGTCGCTACTTTTCAACCAGTAAAGAAACGCTCAGTTTAAACAAAAACACGGAGCCCAACTGGGTGCCCAGGAGTGGCAGGGCTGGGAATACAATGAAGAATAAACTGAAAAGTCAGAGCTGGTGTCCTTCAGGAGCCCCCAGTCTGATGAGGCGGGGGGCTCATCCATGGTGCTGACACACAGTAACGTAATGTCATAAAGCCATCTCCAGGTTGCGGAAGCTCAAAGAAGGGGCTCCTAATCCAGGAGTCAGGGAGGGCTTCCTGGAGGAGGAGACATTACCATTTAATGCTGAAAGAAGTTGTGGTAGGCCGCTTTCGCCACAGCCCCTAGTGATCCCTGCCTGCCTCGTGTATTCACATCCTTGTGTCAGCCTTCCCCTGTGTGTGCATTGGAGCTGGTGACCTGCTCCCAGTGAATAAAATGTGGCAGAATGATGGGGTGTCGCTTCCAGGACTAGGTGCACAACACTGCGACCTCCATCTCCCTGGCACTCCCTCTTGCTCACTCTGCCAGCCGCCGTGTTGTGACATGCGCCGTGGAGAGGCCCCCATGGTGAGGAACCAAGAAGGACTTCTAGCCAGCGGCTTGTGAGGACTGCGGTCCTCAGTCCAACAACTCAGGAAGAACCGAACCTGCCAACAGCCCCGTGGCTCGGCTAGAGGCCTTGCCAGTCAGGCTTGGGGATGACTGCCGCCCTTGAGAGCCCCAGAGCCAGAGGACCGAGCTAACGGCGTCTGGATTCCTGACCCATAGAAACCACGAGATCAAAAATGCTGTTGGAAGCCACTTTGTTTTGAGGACGTTTGTTCTGCCACAGCAGATAACCAACATAGAGGAGTAGGAATTAGCCGTGCGTTGGAAGGGAACACGGGGAGAGTGGGGAGGCCACGGGGGACATGGGGGCCAGCTGAGCAGGGGTCTAGAAGGAAGAGGGAACGGGGCTTTAGCAGAGCCACCAAGATCTGGTTGGGGTAGAGCTCAGGCTGCAAATGGCCACCCCCGAAGAGCAGGGGCTCCACCTCACTGACCGCCAGCGCCTAGAGTGTGAAGGGCAGGTGGGCACACAATGGGTACTCAATAAATGTGTACGGGAGGTGTGATCAAGAGAGGGAAATGGTCAAGGAGAATCCTGGGAGGAAAGCTCAGGGCAGGTAGCCGAGGCCTGCTGGCCTGCTCACGGAACCTGGGCCAGTCCTCAGGGCCCCCAGGGTCACAGCTCACATGTCAGCGGGATGATAGCCGCGCAGCGAGAATGGCCCAGGGACAAGGAGGAGGAGGCCGGCACGGGCCTGCCGGTGAGCAATGGCCTGGACCAGGCTGGGCCTCGGGGAGGGGAGACATGGGCCCAGCCCTGGGGCATCGTTGGAAGGAGCGCCCACAGACCTGCCCGTAGATAGGATGTGTGGGCCGAGGGAAGTGGGGGCATCAAGGGACACCTACTGTGTTGGTCAGAGTGGCCGGAAGGGGGGAAGCGGTGCTGTGTTTTGTGATAGAAAACATCGGAGACGTGACCGTGGGCCAGTCAGTTAGCCTCTCCGTGCCTCAGTCTGAGTCATCAGTAAATAGGGGTAGCAAGTCTACCGAGTAGGGCTGCTGCAAAACTTAAATGAAGTAATGGATGAAGACCCTGGAGCGAGAAAACAACAAGATTTACGCACACGATTCACGTGTAATACATGATTTATGTATTGCGTATGTCGTTTCTACATCTGAGTTTTACGTTCCGTCTCAGACAGGAACACACTGGAGAAGGAGTGGCCCGGGCCGCTCGAGGGGGCGCCGGGAGAGACGGGCCCTCTTGGAGTTCTTTTCCCCAGCTTCTGTCCCTGGGCAGAAACAAGCCGCTCAAAGGAAATCAGAACCCTCTGGATGAAAACTCACTGCTGCCGATTGTGGCAGAGGCGAATTGCATCATGCGTTCGCCCCCCTCCTGAGAAGCGGCCTACGCCGCCCCCCCCCCCCCCCCCCCCCCCGCAGAAGGTCCGAAGTAGGCCGCGGCTCGCAGTGATTACGTGCAGACCCGCTCGCATCTTGATATCACTCCGGGCTCGGGGCTCGTCCCACCACGACGGATGTATAGATTTCAGGGGGCGGGCGTGACGGAGCTGCAGCATTCTTGTGGGCTCGGGTCACGTCTTCGCTTCGAGGCCCAGTCGTGCCTGCTCCCATGATGGGTGTCGCGGGGTCCTGACAAAGGGACGGACTGGCCACATGTCAGATGTGTCAGGGGCTTGGGCGTTGTGTTTCCGACTCTCGGGTGATTGTGCAGGGTGTCCGTGGGGTTGTGCTAACACTCTGCCTCAGGGGTTCTCAGCTGGTGGTGGTTTTGTTCTGCAGGGAACATTTTTGGTTGTCCCAGTGGAGGGGGATGGAGTGAGTTGGGGTGCTGCTGGGCTCTCACAGGTGGAAACCAGGGAGGCCGCGAAACCCCCTGCGATGCCCGGGCCTCCCCTCCCCCGCGGACGTCAGTAGTGCTGAGGACAAGGGACTCTGCTCTAGGTTGACTTGCTTATTGAATGAATTCTCGGTGCCTGCTGTGTGCCAGACCCTGTTCAGCCCTGACAGTAAAACTGGGAACGAGACCTCTGAGTTTCCTCCCCTCCTGGAACTGCCTCACTCTCCGGTGGAGAAGACTGATAGAAGCAGTGTAGAATGAAGTGGATTTCCGAAGATATCTCAGATCGTGGAAATTGTGGCAGACGCTGTGTTTGTGCACACGGTCGTTTCCCGGGCACAGTGCTCAGCGTGGAGTTCTCACGGAGTTGGCATTGGTTAAGAGCGCTCAGCTCCGTGGCCAGCCCACTTTGTGCTCTCGGGCAAAGTCATCTCTCTGTGCCTCAGTTTCTTCATCTGTAAAATGGGGGTGGTCACAGGACCCACCTGGTAGAATTGTGGCGACCAAGGGAGAGGATATATGTACGGAGCACCTCAAACATACCTGGCCTGCCGCCAGTGCTCCGTAAACGTTGGTGATGTTCATTCATTCATTCTCCACCCCCTCCTCGTGGGTCAACAGAGTCTTTGCTCTGTCTCCTTGGTTCCATCTCTGCCCTTGACCTTGGCCAGCTGTGATGGGTAACAAGTGCCTAGCACAGTGCAATAGACCTTCCAGAAGGTATGAGAAGGAAGGTCATAAAAGGGCTTGGTGGGGAATGGTCATGACGGAGAATAGTTCACGCCACTCTGGGGAGGGTACCGTGTAGCTCTGTGTCCCCAGATGGCCCTTCAGGGTCATCATGACCCTGAGTGGTCAGCGCATTTCTTGTGCCCGTACCTTGGTGGCTCACACAGATCCCCAGTTGGCTTCTGACTTCTAGTAAGTTCTTCTTCCTGCCTTTGGCCAGTTCCTGGGGGGCTGGGGTCTAAGGACTTAGTGTCCTTGGATGAGTTAGGAGCCTTCTGGTTACAAGTAAGAGAAGACCACCCCCCAGATGCCATGGACACCCCCCCCCGCACCTCCTCACCTCCTCCCTGGAAAGACCCTGTGAACTTTCCATAGAACAAAACTCTCATCGGATCCCCTTTCTTTACAGACAACTCACCTAAAGTTGGAGGCAAACTCATGAAACCAGCTGAATTATAAAGCATACTCAAGATGAAACCCAACTCTAAACCTATTTCTTGTGTAAATGAGAGGTTTGGATATGCCTGCAACTATTTTGTTGAGTTGTTTGAAAACTTTCAATCGATTTTATTTGGTTTTTAAACTTCTTCCAACGGCATCTGCTTGTCTTAAATAAGAACAGGAGGTGGAAATGCCGCTCTGAACGTTTTCCTTGTTCAATTTTTAATGGAATAAATATAATAACATACAAATTAAACATCATGCAATAAAAAACAACACTTTCCAGGAGGAGTAACTTCGAATAGAAACTCTGCGGTACTACTAGCAGCAGTAGTGGTAAGAGTAGCTCATGCGTATGACCCCTCTCCTGTGAACCAGGCGGCGCTCGAAGCGCTTTATCAGTATGCGCTAGATGCTAACATTGTCCCCATTTTACAGATGGGGACACTGAGGCACAGAGCAGTGACGTGAGTTGGGTAGGGTAATGTGGGTAGTAAACGATAGAGCAGGGATTTGAAGCTGTCTCGCCCAGCTGCAGAGTCTGGGTCCCCGAGCACTGGCCCAGGGGCCTGGGTGGTCTGGGTCCCAGCCATTATGTCACAGGATAATGTCACTCCCAGATGGCTGAAAGGGAGGCCACCCCACCTGAACCTGTTTGCAGGTTCATTCAGCAAAGGTTGCATTTCATGCCTGCTTGATGTCTTTGTAGTTAAGCCGAGAAGCCATATTGGTAAATGGATTCTCTCAAAATTTCTTCCTCCGCCCAAGTTCTCTTGGGCTGCAATCCTCAAAGGCACTCTGCATATACAGACTTCAAAGCCAGTTACATCCAGCCTGGCGTGACTGGAGGGTGCCTCCAAGGCCCTGGCAGAGATGACAGTTGGTGATGGAACTGTTTTTAATGATGTTTCATTTTGATCAAGCCAGAAAAAAATGTGCAAACTGAAAAGATTGTTTACAAACTCCAGCTGTGGTCGCTGACCCGCATCTAATCCTGATAATCACGTAGATGCGAGCTTTATCCCCACCCCGCGGAATCCATTTCCAGCCGTCCCCACCTTTCACCCTGCCCCCATGCCTGTCCCCACTGCTGTCCCCACACCAACCAAGAAACCGCTTTTCTTTGTGACTACAATTGCTGTAATTAGCACTGTCTACACGGCATTACCAGGCCTGTTCCCATTCTTTCCCCAGCCCAAGTTGTGCCATTAAAACAGAGAGCTTGGAGGTTTTGTAAAATCTAAACATCCCAAATGTGTAGGGCTGCATTTGTAAAAAAAATTTCAGCGGAAGAGTCCCACTTGAGATTTCCATTTATAACCAATTATATCTGTTAGGATTAGGTTTCACTAAGTATAACAGGAAAAAACAAAACAAAACACCCACCCCAAATATGTTATGCCCTAAAAAAGACCAAAGTTTATTATTTTTTCATAAAAAATTAAGAGACCCAGACTATCTTTCTCCTCCACCATCCTCAGCATGTGTCCTCTATCTCATGATTGGAGATAGAGGCTGAAGGTCATCTCGTGATTCTAAATGGCTGCTGCAGCTCCAACCATCACATCCACCTTCTAGGCCAGCAGCTAGAAGAAACTGAGGAGCCAAGGGCCCTCACCACTCCCATTTACAGAGCCTTCTTGGCAATAACCCACCAAATCTCCTTTTATGTCTCCTGAGCCAAATCATAGTCACATGGTCATATCTAGCTTCAGTGGATGCTGAGAAATGTAGTCTTTGGACATTGGCTGACAATGAGGTCTCTGTCACCATCAGAGATGCAGCATGACTGGATCAGTCCAAAAGAACTGAAGTTCTGACCACCCAGCACAGTGCTGGGGACCAAGTAGTCCCCTGGTGCTTCTCCCGTCCTTCACTGACCCCAAGTCTTTATTTCTTGGGCCAAACTCTCCTCTTCCAGAGGGGCTATGATCTGGGGATAGAAAAGGCTTACCGGTTTTAGGTAAATTTGGCCTAGCAAAACCAAAGGAGCAGTCTTTGAGATCTCTGGGGTATATCTCCACCCTCTGCCTCGGAGGCAGTTACTCTGGTAACAGTAGCTGAGGATCTGTCCCTCTCATTCACACTCTGCTGTCCTCTACCCCACCTGTCCCAATAGAAAAGCATCCCAGCGCTATCCTCTGGGTTTCCTTGTCTCCCTCAAGGTGGCGTTGCCAACATGTCAGCCCTTCTGCCTTCACTTTGCTCTCATCTCGTCCTTCACCTCCCGTCAGCTCTTTCTGGAACATTAGAGGTGGCTGTGGGATAGGGTCCTCAGGAGAAGTGGGGTCTCCTTCAAGAGAGGGGATCACTGGGACTTAAAGCCCAGAGGGGAGAACTAGGGTTGAAACAGGAGGTTTCAACCAGGAGGGATTTTGCCCCCTGGGGAAGTTTGACAATATCTGGAGACACTTTTGGTTGGCACAGCTGGGGTGGGAGGTGTTACAGGCATCGCGTGTAGAAGCCGGGGGGGTGCTAGACATCTGACAGTCTAGAGCGCAAGGCCCACAAACAAGGCATCTGGCCCCAAATGCCAAGAGCGTTAAGGCTTAAAGGGAGCAGAGATGATGTAGCTTCGTAGTTGAAAGCATGTGTTCTGACGTCGAAAGGCCTGGGTCAGATTCCAGCCCTGCCACGTGGCAACTTCGTTGACTTTGGACAGGGCCCCCTGGCCTCTCTGACCCTTTCTGTGCATCCACAGTATTCATAGCTCTTGGGGGTTGTCTGGGGGGTGAAGGAGATAATCCCAGAAAGTGGTTTATAAAACACCTGGCCCCTCGCACTCTCCCGAGTTTGCAGAGCAGGATCGAGGAAGAGAAATGCACAGACACCGGGATTCCCACGCCGAGCCTCAGAGCATTTACTTCCTGTCCTACAATTAAAAGGAAAGCGGAGGTTGATTCTAAAGTTGAAAAACAAGAAACAGATCTAATGTGGTTGTGCAAATGCTGTCTCTGGAGAGAACGAAACGCAGGGCCACACGGCCGAACCCAAGCCCTTCGAAGGCGGGTGCGCAGCACGGCCCGCCAACCAGATCCTCCTATGTTCTCTTCATGCTCACAGCACTGCCTCACTTTAATCGTCCGGCCTGTGCCTTTCCTTGTCCAGACTGCTTGTGTGTTTTGGTCTCATTAAGAAGGGGCTCTTCAAGCAAAGCCTTGAAGGAGAGGAGAGAAAAGGTTGTTCCAGAAAGAGCGAACCAGGCAGGGGGAACAGCAAGAATAAAGCAGAGGCACGTCAGACGTGTTGGGGAGCAGCAAGGGGTCCCGTGTGGCTGCAGCAGGCTGAGAAAGGAGAGCGAATGGGAAGAGACGGGCACTGGGCCAGTCTGGGCTTTTGTTTTCTGCCTACGAAATGAGAAGCCACTGAGAAGCCGGGAACAGAGGAGGGACGTGATTTGCTTGGTTTTAACAGGGCTCCCCGTGCTGTCGTTCTGACAGTGGGCTGTGGGGCACCAGGGAAGAGTCGGGTGGGGGGTGCTCAGAGCAGGGGAGGCGGAGGAAGATATTCAGCATATATTTAGAAGCTGGGACCAGTAGGATTTGCCGATGGACTGGGCACGGGCTATCAGAGAGAGTCACGTCACCATCAAAGTTGTCTCCACATGTTCTGGCCTGAGAAACTGTGTGATGGGTTCAGTAATGCCCCCTCCCCACCAAAAGATATGCCTAAGTCCCAACCCCCTGGAACCGGTGAAAGTGACTTTATTTGGAGAAAGGGTCTTTGCAGGATCTCAAGGTGGGATCATCCCAGATTTAGGTGGGCCCTAAATCCAATGACAGATGTCCTTATAAAGATTGGAGGGGACACAGACTCCTACGGAGGAGAAGGGTGTGTGAAGACAGGGGCAGAAGTCGGGTGGTGCATCTACAAGGAGCACCGGAGCGAATACATCCACCAGGAGCTGGGGGGGCACGGGGTCTACCCCCCCCCCCCCACAGAGCCCGCCATCACCTTGATACTGATCGTCCAGCCTCCAGACTCTTGAGAGGACAAATGTCTGTTGTTTAAGCCCCCAGGGTGCATGCCTCGTTCCAGCAGCCCCAGGAACCAAGCACAGACTGGAAGGATGGGGCTGGCACTATTTGAGATGGAGGAAGTTAGTGTAGAAGGGGGTAGAGGGTGGGGTCCCTAATCCTGTGCAGGGATGTTGTGAGGCCAAATGAGGCAGTGTAGGCAAAGTGCCCAGCACACCTGACCCTAGCTGTCTCACCTGGAACCTTCTCCCCCGACTTCCCATGCCTGGCCTCATGGCTCAGGTCTCCCCACCCCCCATGCCCCAGTGACTCCCCCTACCCCCCACAAGAAAGACCTTCCCCACCACTGTCTAAAACGGTCCTCTGGCCTCCCATTAGGCCCTACCATCCCATCTATTTTCCTTCCCAGCACATAGTACTTTCTGGAATAATCTCATTCTTTGTCTGCTTTTCGCCATCTGTTACTGCAGGACCAAGACACTCACATGCTCTAAACTGAAATTTGCATGTGGGTGGGGGCTTTTTCTGTTTTTATTTCATTTTATGTTTCGTTCCTTTGTTTTTCATGTCACTTTCTTTTATGCGTCCCCAGGGGCCAGGACCATGCCTGGCCCCTAGCAGGCCTCTGATGAGCCATCATGGAAGGTGCTTAGTGGCTGCTTGGCAACCGTGAGGCCTCCAGCCCCCTGGCCTGACGGCCCTGTCTTGTGAAGACTCCTTGCACGGTTCCGAGTCACTGGGTCTGGGTTAGGACTTGGAAATCTGCGTCTGTAACCAGATCCCTACGTGATCCCAATGCAAGTGTCCTAGGGGGTCACACGCCTTGTCGATCGCCGCCGTCCAGGCTGTTCCAGGAATGGTAGAGGGCACGGGCCTGCTGTCAAAATGCTGCCCGCCTGGGAGGCTCCTGCTTCCAGGCCCCGGCATGTTTTTGATTGGCAGGAGCTTGGACTCACATACAGCTTTAGGCCCTTCTCCTAAGGCCTGTTCTTCAGGGTGGGGCGTCTGATACACACACAGGGCGTTTGTGCATATGTCTGTATCTGACTCACACGACACTAGATCGAGCCAGGAAGGAGCCTCCCAGCAGGACACCCACTTCGATGCCAGCCCTGGGATAATGTCACTCCAGTTGCCTTGTGACTAACCCATGGCCCCAAGGGCATCCCTGGGTGGGGAAGGATGAGGTCTGGCATCTACAGAGTTTAAAACCAAACATCTCAATATAATTTCTTAAAGCATCGACTATACTCAGGGAAAATTCAGATAAAGGCCAGAGCTTGAGGGATGAAGGCAAGGAATGGTAGCCAAGAGGTCGACTTGTAAGCTTGACCAATTAAGGGCATGGCTTCCAGAGCCTTAGGCATAGCTGACCTTCAAAATGATACTTGACCTTGGGAAAGCAGTGAGTCACAAGGCTCTAGTGCCTGGTTCCTGACGGCAGAGCTTCCAAAGTCTGTGAGCCTCGGGGCCTTTCTGTCCTGACAGTGTCAGTCCCACGTCAGCCGATTCTGCCAGAAGAATGTGGCATCTTGCCCTGGGAGCTGACCTCCCTGGGGAGAGCTCAGCTTCCTGGGGGGGCCCCTGGACTGATAAGGACTTAGGATCTCAAATGGGTCTCAGCTGGTCCCAGGTTTGGGGTGACCAGTAGGCACTGAATCCATCCAGGAGAATAAATCTCGCTGACATGTGGAGAGGAAGCCAGTGAGAAGCAGAAAGCGGAGGGACAGCAGCAGGTGGGGTGGGCTGTCTTCTCTCTGTGTCGGTGTGTACCGATCGAGAACAACAGCTAAGATTGATGGAGCAGCCTCATTGGCCAGACTGAACAGGAAAAAACCCTGTTCTCTGTGCGTTTTCTCACCCACTGCTTACAGCGTCTCTCACAGTAGATGTGTGGGGTTCCCCCCAACACAGCTCTGCCACACCAGCTGCGGGTCCACGACGCCCTCCGATTCTGACGCGCACCGGAATCGGCGCAGACCCCATGGGCTACGGGGTCAGTCCCACGAGACTGCCTCGCCCTCCCCGGGTGACATCGATACCAACCAGGAGTCCAAATGGTCGCCGGTGCTTCTGACCCACCAGCACTCAGTGGGGGTTCCCATGACCCCCTCCTGAGGTTTGATCATTTGCGAGAGGGGCTCACAGAGCACAGAAAACACTTTACTTCCTCTTGCTGGTTGATTACAAAGGATATTTCTAAGGATAGGAATGAACAGCCGGCTGAAGAGATTCATAAGGCCAGGTCCAGGAGGGTCCTGAGGGCAGGTGACTGTCCCCCTGGGGTTGGGATGTGCCATCCTTCTGGCACGTGGATCTGTTCACTAGGTCTGAAGCTCTCTGAATCCCATACTTAAGAGATTTTTACGGGCTCTTCATCACATAGACACAGTCAATTATGGATTCACTTTCCAGCCCCTCTCCTCTCTCTGGAGGACAGGGCTGGGGCTGAAAGTTCCAAGCTTCTGACCACGGCTTGGTCTTTCTAGTGACCAGACCCCATCCAGGAGCCCACCACCACGAGAACAAAAGATCCTGCTGTCACCCAGGAAATCCCAAGGGATTCAGGAACTCTAGGTCAGGAACCAGGGATAGAGACCTATATATCTTCATCTGTCTGTCTGTCTGTCTATCTATCTGTCTTTTGTAGGATTTCACACACGCCTGCCCTAAGTGCCCTGCAAACATCTCCTCTCCTCTCTGTTCAGAGGTGGTATGAGAGGAAAAGCACTGGGCTAAGAAGCAGGGGATCAAAGCTGCAGACCCAATGATTTCTAAATTGTTGGGAGGCCTCAGGTCACTTAGGGCAGTGGTAACAGTAACCGTGTCCATGGCCCTGGTCCTTGAGCCAGGGGCTGGGCTAAGCCCTTTCCATGGAGTCCAATGGGCCGGGTGTGTGTGCGTGGGAGCAAAGGAGACAGGCTCAGTCTGCACCTCGGCTGCGCCATCTGGTGTTCACGGGGTTCGGGATCCAGGACACCCACCATGCTGGAGGTCGTGGAGACTCAGAGCGAGTCCAAGGTGTGTGTGTGACACTTATGACTGAGTCATCACTGGGGGGGGGCACTGACAGCTCTGAGAGGCCAGGCTTTCTGTCAGAACCCAAACCTGCTTTGAATGTAGAAACAAGGCAAAGGCAGAAGGAAACACAACCAACCAGGGAGCCCTTGCTTATACGTGGAACTTGCCCGTTCTGGTTGGTCACAAACCCTGAAAATGAGGACTCGGAAGGAGAGGAAGGATTGCAGAACCCAGAATTCCTTCTCCTCTCTGTCCGTCCTCGCTCCAAGGTGAGCAGAAGGCAGAGGGGGGCTTCTAGAACGTGCGTGTACTCACTATGCTGGTCAGGACGGTGTGTGTGTGTGCATGTGTGTGTGTGTGTGTGCGTGCGCGCGCGTGTGTGTGTGTGTGTGTGTGTGCGTGTGCATGTGTGTGAGAGAGAGAGAGAGCTGCGAAATACCAGTCATGTAATCTGGGTGTAACTACTGATGGGCGAGGTGCCCTTATATTTGAATTTAGAGTTGGGGTTCTGCAGTATACAGATCGGCAGCAAAAATTCATGCTAATAATTTCAAATGTTGAATGTTTCCATACTTAGAGCAACGTCAAATAGCAAAGAAACGCCACGAGCAGTCAAGAAAGGAAAATACTTGATGTTGTCGTACCTTGAATACCTTTAGCGACACTTTCTTCCTGCTTTTTGAACAAGGGCCTGGCGTTCTCATTTTACCCTGGGTTCCCTGCTTGCGCCCCAAGCCCGAGCACTGTGTAGAGAGAAGGGCAGAAGGGAGCAAGGGCCCAGAGCGGTGTGTGGCGAGCGGGACTTGGCTCGGGGCCCAGCCCTGGCCTCCCCCAGCCCAGATTTGCAGAGAGGAAGGAGCTGGGAGAGTTGTTTGCACTCGGTTCAGTTAATCAAGGGGCCGGGCAGGCATCAGCAGTAACTTAGACTTTATCACAATATTTGCTTTGGCCCCTGGCTTCGCCTTGAAGGTGAAGTTTGGTGAGGGCAACGGCTGCTGTGAGCTCACTCCCTTGGGTCCTTCCGGAGGCGTGTGAGCACAAAGAAAGCTCATTCTTCTGCTCTTAAAAACAATCAGGCCCTTTCCCTCTTTTATTTATTTTTTCGTCTTAAGTCCAATTTAGAACGGGCCGGGGGCCGTGACTCAGTCCTACCTGGTGCCCCTTGGAGAAGCCGAGGACGGAGCGTGGGGCCCTGTCATCTCCGGGAGCAATATTTATGACCTGCTAGGGGGTGGAAGGCACACACTCTTGGGTTTCCTGTCACGGACTGGGAGCTGGGGCATGGAGGGCCCTGCCACTGGGTGGCCAGGGGCTGGCCCAGCACCCTCCCATAGGGACAGCCTTGTTGTCACCAGCTCAGCTTCTTTGAAAGGCTCGTCAGCTTCGGGGGCTGGCAGGAGTGACAAGCCGGAGAGAGAAGGGTGGCCATTGGCCTCTCCAGGGTCAGAGTGAGAGGTAGTGTCACCTTCTGTGGTCCCCAAGCTGAGGACCAGATGGGACAAAGCATGTGCCTGGGTCCCTCAGTGATCAGGAGGAGAGGCACTGAGAGAGGGGACACTGTCTGCCCGGATGGTGGGATGATGTCACTCTCAGGCGGGGATTGGGGGTAGGGTGGTTTGTGGAATTTACTCGCTGGGCCATTCCGAAGCTTTCTCTAGCTTGCATCCAGCAGGATACGGGAAGGAGCTTGGCTTTGCTTCACTTGGGGCTGAGTTTGAATGCCAGCTCACAATCTCAGAGGGACCCCGTCACACGGCCAGTGCAAGGAGGGCGGAGAGGTGCTCAATGCATGTGGGTTCTACGTATAATCGGTATGCCCCAGAATCTAAAGTTCCCCAGTTTTTAAATGTCAGTGTTTCAGAGACTACGCTTTGTCACCCAAATTGATGTTCTCTTTTTCCTTTGATAGTAGCACCTCTGAATTTTTGTCAGGCTCGTGGCCGTCCCAGGTACCATACACCCCAACAGCTGCATGTGGTCAAATGACCAATTTCAGGCCAATGGGTTGATAGCAGAGGTGATGTGGGCAACTGCAAGGCCCTGACCCCAAAAGGAAGGGCACACCCTCCCCTGCCCTTTTGTCGCTGGCTGGATGCAGACCCAGACCATGGGATGGTGAACCATTGTGGACCTTCTGGAGGGTAGCACTTGGGAAAGGAGGCAGGGCAAGAGGGAAGGAGCCCGAGTCCCCAGCCCCATAGAGGCTCTGTATCCACCTGCTTGTCCTCAAGCTGTTCTGGAAGAGAGAGAGAAAACGATCTCATCCCTAAGCTGCTATTATTTGGGGTCTCCAGGTCAGCAGCTGAACCTGTACCCTAATTCCTTCGGCAGCTATCTTAAGTTTTAAAACCACCATGTGGGCCAATACCTAGCGTGCCAAACAGAACACATCCCCGGCTGGGCCCAACCTGTGGGACCCTCGTATACAAAGTCTGCCTTAGATTTGGAAACCTGACCTGGGGACTCAGATAGGAAAGAAACCAGTTTTATTAGAATCAATGTATAATAGTAATAATAATTAAAATCTCAATATTTGGGGCGCCTGGGTAGCTCAGTTGGTTAGACATCCAACTTTTGATTTCAGCTCAGGTCATGATCTCAGGTCGTGAGATCGAGTCCTCATTGGGTGTGGAGACTGCTTGGGATTCTCTCTCTCCCTCTCCCTCTGCCTCCTCCCCCTGCTCATGTTCTCTCTCTCTCTCAAAATTTAACTAATTAAATTAATTAAAATAAAAGCTCAATAATTATCATGAGCTGTCCGTGCCAAGACTGTACTCAGTCTTTTTCCTGCATTATCTAGTTAACTAGTTGAATCCTCCAACAATCCTGTAAGGTAGGTCCTTTTACAGCTGAGGGTATGGGGGCTTATGACAGTAAGTCCAGAACAGAACAAGTTGTGTCTGTGGTCAGTGAGAGCCTCTGGGTACCTGGGGCCAGCAGGAGGCCACAGGGACCGTGGACGTGATGCATTCTAATTGCACAGTCACCGTGGCAGATCTGAGACTGTGGCTGGGGTGGTGGGGTTGGGGGGGACCTGCCCCTCCACAGACAGCCAGGCAGTGGCAGCGTTGGGCCTCAGGAGAGGTATCGCTGTGGTAGAGAAGCAGAGCAAGTGTGTGAGGGACCAGGGGATTCACTCCCTCACGGCTGGTGGCAGAGCTCCCTCAGCTCCTTCGTAAGTGGCCTGGATGAGGGAGATGCCCAGAGGGTCCTGAGAGTGTGTTGAGATGGGATGGGGAGCCTCTCAGGTTTGGCTGAGGCCCTGCCCCTGTGGTTTCCTGAGCATGGTTGCTCTTGGGAGTACCCTGGCTCCAGGTCCCCAACAGCACCCCTGACTCATGCTTCTGTTGTCACAGGAGAACTGTTCCCCCAAACAAAGGGAGGAGGCCTGCGGTGTGCTTATGGGCAGCCGCAAATGAGGGGTCTCTGAGCCACCAAACTGCAGCAAAGCAAAGGCTATTTTAAACCAGAAGAGAGAGGCTTAGGGGATTAGAAGGATATCCTGACAAGTTGGAAAAAATAAGGCATTACTTCGCAGGTTGATTTGCAGGGCATGGCTTTCCTGCCACACTCTTGCCCTTCTGAACCTTCTTAAGTTTTTTTTCAAGCTAAAGGCCGCAGAGCGACATGTTGGGAACATACCCTGGCTCTGCCACTTACCAGCTGTGTGGTCTTGGACAATTTACATAACCTCTCTGAGTCTCAACTTCTTCTGTGAAATGGGGGTAGTGGGAGTAGTTCCCTGGTAGGGTCGTGAGGATTGAGGTGGAATCTTTTGCGTCATGAATTTGCGGTATACAGGTTGGATGAAACACTCTACGAATGGCTACTTTTATTTTCTCTTGGACGACATCCTTAGCTAGCGGATGAGTTTCCCATTGCTGCTGTAAGAAGTTACCACAAACTTCAAAACAACACACACTGAGTACTTGACAGCTCTGGAGTTCAGAAAGCCTAAACTGAAGGTGTCAGAAAGGCTGACAGGTTCTGAGAGAGGATCCATTCCCTTGCTTCGTCCAGCTTCTAGAGGCTGCGTTCTTGGGTTGTGGCTCTTACCTCCATCTTCAAAGCCAGCAGCATCTTTATTTTTTCTTAAAGATTTATTTATTTATTTGAGAGAGAGAGCACAAGCAGGGGGAGAGGCAGAGGATGAGAGAGAGGGAAAGAATCTCCAGCAGACTTCCCACTGAGCATGGAGCCAGACACAGGGCTTGATCTCACCACCCTGAGAATGTGACTTGAGCCGAAATCAAGAGTTGGACACTTAACAAACTGAGCCACCCAGGTGCCCCCCAGCAGCATCTTTAAATCTCTGTCTCTGACCCCTGCTTCTATCACCACATCTCCCCCCCTGACTCTGACCCTTTGTCCCCCTCTTACATGGACCCTTGTGATGACATTTGGTGCCCCAGGCAACCCAAGGTGATCTTCCCATCTCAAAATCCTTAATCACATCTGTGAAGCCCCTTTTGCCACCCAGGGGAATGTATTCATTGGTTCTGGGGATTAGGACGTGGACATCTTGGGCTAATTATTCCGTCTGTAACTGGCGGTGGTTATTTTTGTTAATGGGACTGAGAAGGCATCTTTTTTTAAAAAAAAATTTTTTTTATTTATTTGAGAGAGAGAGAGACAGAGATAGTGACAGAGCGAGAGAGAGAGCACGAGTGGGGAGGGAGAGGGAGAAGCAGACTCCCCGCTGAGCAGGGAGCCCGACGTGGGGCTCGATCCCAGGACCCCAAGATCATGACCTGAGCCGAAGGCAGACGCTTCACCGACTGAGCCCCCCAGGCGCCCTGCGAAGGCATCTTGAAGGTGGCTGTTTGCACTAAGCATCTGCCACAGAGGCCCAAATAGCAGCGGCTAAAACAAGATGAAGCTCTCGCCGGAACTAAGGAGGTGCCCCTTATATCACGTCCTCACTCCCCCCACCTTACCATCCCCAGGCGCGTTCCAGAAAAGTCTCCATCACATCTACAGCCTAGCCAGTGGGAAGGAGTGAAGGGGAGAGGACACCCCTGCTCTCCTTTATGAGCACACCCAAAAGTTGGATCCTTCACTTCCGCCACCACTCCGTTGTCTGGGCTTGGCCACCCTGGCACACCTAGTTGCACGGAAGGTTGGGAAGTGTGTTTATTCTAGGTGGCCATGTGCCCAGTAAAAATGGGCGTACTAAACTAAATGGGCGTACTAGTACTAAAAAGGAGGGAGCGAACCAATTGGAGGGGACACAGAGCCATCTCCACGACAGGGCTGAGAGAGGAGAGAAACCCGAGGTCTCTCTCGTGGACATGGGGTTGGTGGGGGGAATAAGCAGCTCCCTGGGGGGGGATATGGAAGCATCCATCCCTCGTACACTTGATCACTCACCCAACATCTGATTTCCTTCTCCTGTCCTAAGAGGAGCCCTGGTTTGTTCAAGACCGCAAAGCATTTGGCTAAGAAGTTTTATCTCCGTCTCCCTTGAGACCATAACTATGAGCAGAAATCTGGGATTTCTGGAATAGCTTTCCGTCTCCTGATATAAACGCCCTCCTTTCTTGTTTCCCTGGTCTTCCTCTTCTTACCAGAAGCTCAGGAGTGAGGCTTCAAGGTGCAGCAGCCATCTGTCTGTCAAACGTGACAGGTGGGCACCTAGGAGGAGCCTTGATGGATGATGGATGATCTCACCCTAACATCTGGGGACTTCCTGCCCTCAGACTGCCTTCCTCCAGAGAAAAATGAACCCCTTGTTTGTTTAATCCTCTTTGCTCTGGTAATTTGGAATCTCCTCTGCCCTCCTGTTTGCTCTCTGCTCTTGTACCTTATAGGGAGGCTTGCTGGTGGTTGTGTCCTGCCCGTGGTGTGTCTCACCCTTCCAAGGAGAGGTCCACTAGGAGAAGGAAACCATTCGGAGTTGCAGAGGAAAACCATGCCTCTCACAGACGTTGGCCAACTTGATCCCATTTGTCAATGCAAAACAACATTCAGAGGATCTCAAGGCACTTGGAGAAAACAAATACCACAAAAGGGAAGGATAGCAGTGGATACACTGACTACTTTACTCTGGAAGAAGAAGAGATGGTCCAGGGAAGAGGAGAAAAGTGATTTTGTTCTAGTTTGCATCTCTAAGAGGATTTGAGAGACTCTTGCATCAACAAGAGTAGGTTGGTGTGAAAATGTAGTCGTCTGAGAAGAAGAAAATGAAAGAAATATGATCTCATTTGAAGATTTCAGTGAGTGGGCTGAAAAATAAAATAGACCAGCCGATGATAAAGTTACTATCTGGAAAACGGAATCGAAGAAATACCCCAAATGTAAAGAGAGAACACTGGAAAATATGAGGACGTTGAGACAGAGGGGATAAATCCAGAAGTTCCAACCCCTGGAAAATGGGAATTTCCAAAGAGGGAAGAGAATGGATGAGGGCTTAGGGGGTGGGGGTGGCTAATAAAAGAAATGAGAAGAATATTTCCCTGAAGTCCCGGAGAAACTTCAGGTCTGCAGATTACATGCTCCACCAACTTCCATTTCTGATTCATGCCCACAGATATCAAGGGAAGTTTTAAAACTTGGAGAATAAAGAGGCTACTGTATAGGCTTTGGGAAATAATCATTTTAAAGTGGCAAACTACAAAAGATTGAGAATCCAATGACACCAGATTTGTCGTCTACTTGGATGCCTAAGATTAGAAAGGGAGGTCTCCCACGATCTGAGGGTAAGAGATTCTCAATCCAGAGTTCCTTGGATATAGCTCAACAAAGAAATTCTCAGATGTTCCAGAACTCAAGCATTCACAGTCCTTGTACTCTCTATATAGAGAAAACTGCTCAAAGGTCGAGGTCAGCATCCTGAAAATCTAAGAGAGAGCATGGCATACACTTTTTAAAGTGGCAGTTGACTGTTATACTGAAGAGGCAGGGAATACTAGAAAGAAATGAAGAGTATGTATTAGACCTGATACTTGGAAGATTCCCCTCTGAGTGGTAAAGGTTCGGTGACCAGAATCACGTTTCCTTCTCCGTGGGTCCGTGCGCATGTAGTGAATACTATTTATTGGTCATGGTTTTTAATTTTTAGAGTCAGCCTATTGACGGTTCAAAGAAGACTTAGCTCCAAATTCTAGAGCAGGATAATGAGAAATCGTTTAAGTAATAATAACAAGTTAATAATAATTTATCAAAAAATTCTATAGCAGGCACTGTTTTAAGCACTTTGCACGATTAGTCCATTTAATCTTCATGACAACTTTATGAAGCAAAAACCAGCGTTAGGCACATTTTTAACAATGAGGAAACCAGAGCACAGGTTAAGCAGTTTGCCCAAAGTCACACAGCAGGAAGTGGGAGAGGTGGGATTTGAATTCAGACACTGACCTCAGGGTCCACAAAGTAAAACTAATATAACTATTATGCATGGGAGGGGATGGGGTGGTAGGGGGAACAAAAGGGTAACTATATTAATTCCCTCATGCCTCAATGGAAGGAATTGTTCAGTACCATTTAACATTGATAAATCAAGCAGAAGTGAACATATCATTCAAGGTAAACTTGACCATCAGAAAAACAAGAAAAGCCAAACCAAGAACGGACAGCACTGGGGAGGGGCTCGTGAGTACCCTGGTGGAAGAAGACCTCTTGTGTTACACTCTTTTCCCCTTGATATTAACATCCTTAGATACTAACTTTGTCTTCATGTTCGCTGCTAATACTTATCTTTATTATTGAAAAGAGTGTTATCATGTGCACATGTGATTGCTGTCACTTCAATTTTCAAAAAACGTGACTCTCTAAGTGCAGTGAGCCATCCTGACAGTCCGAGTGGAAGTTATGCATTTTGGAAGAACACTGACAGTGGGTCTGGGGCCCAATTCTAACAGCCTGCTCGGCCGGACCCCTCCGCTCTGTCCAGTCAGGGCTCTCTCCCAGTCTGGGGAGCAGTCAGTCTGGCAAAGTCTTCCAAGTTCAGAACCTTGGCAGACTCAGCATTTTAAAGGGATCCCCCAGGGCGTCTGGGTGGCTCAGTCGGTTAGGCCTCTGGCTTGGTTTTGTTTCAGGTCATGATCTCAGGGTCATGGGGTCAAGCCCCATGTCGGGCTCTGTGCTCAGCGCAGTCTGCTTGGGATTCTCTCTCCCTCGCTCTCTGCCCCTCCCCCCACTCATGCTCATGCACTCTCTCAAAATAAAAAAATAAATCTTAAAAATAAATAAAGGGAGCCCCAAGCTTCCTGGGAAATGGCTGTTTGTTCTCCCCCAGAAAGAAGGGTATTGGATGAGGTGGGCCGGGGAGAACCTGGAGCAAATAGACTCACCATTCAGGGCATTTTGGACATTTGTAAAACCCAGTCTCAGTCTAGCAGGATCCTCCAGCTCCCCAGAAGCTAGTGTGGGGTGGAGTCACCCCAACTTTGGGGTCTCTCCATGGTCACTCCTGTGACCCCCTGGATCTGTGGTCCGTTGGCCTCCTGGCTCCACCACCCATCAGTGCCGGGTTCCCAGGGCCCTCTCGGGAGCCACAGCCCCTGCCGCTGGCCCCTCTGAGGGGTCCGGGTGGCCCGGGTCGGTCATACCCCTGTGGTTCTCGCCGTGAGTCATGTGGG
This sequence comes from Ursus arctos, assembly GCF_023065955.2. NCBI lineage: Eukaryota > Metazoa > Chordata > Mammalia > Carnivora > Ursidae > Ursus > Ursus arctos. Next base: position 10,318,664 of record NW_026622830.1, on the reverse strand, counting down.
TCGGCTGTGCGGTCCCCGCTATCTCGGGGAGCCGGAGATCCCCGTTAATTCCCTCCAGCTGCCTCTCTGCAGGACTGAGGTCATCTGGCGCAGGAGGAAAGCGGAGTTTGTTGTGTCTTTCTTTCATTCAAATGGTTTGGATGATGACTCACTTAATTTCTTCTTTCTTTCTTTTTAAACCAGGGCCCCGTCTGGGAGTCGTTTTTGATTAGGAGTTGACCTCAGAAATATGCTCGCATCATTTTGAAAACATCTTCCAGCACCACAGAAACCAACTCAGAATGAGAAAGGACACTGAGTGGACGAGGGCCAGGACTGGGCGTGTGCTCGGCACCAGGGCCTTCCCGGGGCTCCAGGGGTGTGCGGGCCTGAAGGGAAGTGGGGATGCATCCCGGTCATGCCCCCGGAAGCGTATTGGCCTGGCCCAGCTGGGAGTGATGGTGATGATGGTCGTCGCCGTCCTCGTGCACGACACCAGCCGGTGTTAGTGACTACCTATCACAGACCCTACGGCTTCTAGGGGAGTCCCATGGGTGACCTCATTACGTACTCACACCTCCTCTCAGATGGGTCTCATTGGAGTTCGAGGTCTGAGCGGCATTGTCAGGTACTGCTCAGGAACTGGCAAGGTCAGGGTGGAAGGCCAGTGCACTTGACCCACTGGGTCAGGACTATCATATGGGTCCTATAGGAAGCACAAAGCCAAAAGGCAGAAAGTGTGGACCCAGGGTGGGTGTGGGAGAGGGTGGTCACAGGCGGTGGGCAGGGCATTAAGTGATGTCAGAGGTCAATGTTGGCAAGAGGGGAGCAGGAGGTAGGGAGTTGGGTGCGCAGGGTGGGGGGCAGCAGAGAGCTGTGGCTGACCAAGGATGAGGCGCTCTGTTTTCATTTCTTGCTGTGCCTCTGCGATCTGCCAGGTGGCTTATGGGGGGAGACAGGTGAGGTGGGAGGTGTTCCTTTCCCTGGGCGTCCACAGCCCATAGGAGAACCAGAGAGAAATCCCCCCACAGCAGGGGATTAGGGAAAGCGTCCAGTGGGGAGGCGGCTTTGGCGTCAGGGAGGGTGGGAAGGGAGCACCCCTGCATTCAGGTGAGTTACACACCTGTGTGTCACAGAGTTGCTCCGTGTGGCAGGGGCGTGAGCTGAGGGAAGGGGAACTCTAGGACATCTGAAACGTAGGTTAGAATAGACTGGGAAGGTCTCATCACAGTGGCGGTGAGGATACTGGAGGAGAGGCATGGCGTCTCCGTCTCCAGGGCAACGGCAGGTGCCGGGAAGGAGGGCCGATCTGGCTGCACCTCTCGCAAGCGCAGCTCTTCCCATGGCGCCTCCCGGCGCGGGTCTCGGGAGCCCTTTTGTGGGATGTTTGCGTTTGGTCAACGTCTCAGTCTCCCAGGGCCACGCAGCAACAAAGGGCCACATACTCAGTGGTCTAAAACAACAATTTGTGTTTTCAAAAACAAAGTTTACTCCTTACAGATCTAGAGGCAAAAGTCCACGGTCAAGGTGTCGGCAGAGCCAGCCTCCCTCCAAAGGCTTCAGGGAGGAATCCTTCATGGCTTCCTGTGGCTTCCGTGGCCCCGGGTGCCCCTTGGCTTGTGGCTCTGCTCTCTGCCTGCATCTCCACAGCCTTCTCCGTCTGAGTCTGGCCCTCTTCTCGTGAGGATGCTTGTCATTGGATTTAGGGTCCACCCAGATAATCCAGGATGATCTCGTCTTGAGATCATTAACCTAATTGCATCCCCCAAGACCCTTTTTCCAAATAAGGTAGCACTCACAGGTCCCTGGTGGGCCTTTCAGGGGGTACGGGCACCGTTCAGCCTACTGCAGTGAATAAGGTCGATTTTCCCCCATTAAGCGGGAGCTTGAGACTAGAAACTGTGTAACTTCATTCATTCGTTCAGTCATTCATTCATCCCACAAATAACGGAGGGAACGCCTACTGTGTTCCAGGCCCAGTCACGGCGTCCGGAAGCAACCCCAACAGATCCAGTGCCCGCCCTCCCGGAGCTGACCCTGCAGCGAGGGAGGCAGACCCAGTGAGACCAGTGAGACCGGAAACACGACTGCCATTGCGGGCGGAGCTGCCAAGGGAACAAGGGAGAGGCAAGGCCAGTAGGGGTGGGGTGGGGTGGGCCAGCTCTAATCAGGGAGGGCAGCGAAAGCTTCTCAAAAGACGTGACCCGAGAGCTGGGCCCTGGAAGCTGAGAAGGACCCGGTTGTTCCCTCCCCCTCACTGCGTCGCCGTGTGATCTTGGGCAAGCTGCCTTCTCTCTCTCTGCCTCAGTGTCCTCCTACGTAGAGTGTCGATGGTGACAACCCAGCCTGGTAGAGCCGTCCTGCGGACAGGGTGAGTGAGCCGGGAGGAGCCCTCAGAACCGCAGGGTCCCTGGGACCTGCTCCAGGAGCAGCAGCTAATCCTCATAAAAGAATACCGAAGTGTTAGCATTATTAGAGCCTGAGCAAGGTGATGCACCAAACATTCTTGGTTAGTAGTTTGAGGGATATTTATTCTAAAAAATGGAGAAGTCTTCAAAGTCGTCATCATGCAACACTCGGAACCGTCTTGGACGTCCCTGTTTTACCGAATGTTGGGTTTTGTTTGAGTTAGATTAGGGGGCATGAGACGTCATATTCTATTCAGAGCTCAGGGATTTACCATCTTTGGAGAGGCCTGGCGGAAGTGCCTGGACGCCAGTCTCTACTTTGGGCAGATCAAGCTGAGTCCTTGGGATGCAGCCCACGATCCAGGGACCTGACTCAGCTGGCGGGGCTCAGGGCCTCCTCCACCTTGTTGACTCAGCAGATGGACTGAGGTCAGGCTAACATTGTCCCAGAGGAGGGACAAAGAAGCCCAAGGAGCTGCTCTGGCAGGGGGCACAGGGAGGGCCCCAGGCCCCAGGTTCCAGGCCCGCACATCCCCAGCGAAGCCCCCAGAATGTGTCCCTCTAGGGGGCAGTAGGGCTCCACTGAGCGTCCCCATCTGGGCTCCCAGAGGCCAGGAAATGCTCTTTGCCTTAAAACCTGCCTCAGTGTTCAGCATAAAGGGGACTTTCTGCCCACACGTTGCCTTGTCTGGGCCCAGAGATTATATCTTTGCACATTCAGGTGTTGGCGAGGTGTTAGGAGGGCAGTTGTTCGTGTCATCGTACCGTGAATGTTTCTAAAAACAGAAGCCCAACAGCTGCATCCACTTAGGGGACCCTTAGGGGTTTAGGGGTTCCAACCAGCATGGGAAGTCCACCTCCTATGGCCAGGGAAGGTAGGTGGATTTCTAAGGCTCAAAATATTCACGTGGAGAAGATGTGCATTTCTGCGTGCATGTTTATGGCCAGACTCAGGTTTCTAGACTAAGAACTCGGGTTCTAGACCTCCTTGGCTGGTCTTCTCCCCCATCCTAGGGAGCACCTGCTCCTCCTCTCTCTCGCTTGGCAGACGAGGCTAGCCCCTGGGTGTGTTTGGTGTAGCACTGTGACCCCAGATCTGAGACTCGTGGGCAGCACCCCCTGTGGTCCCATGGTTTGCCCCCCTCTCCAGGGGCAGGTGTAGGGGTTATGAGCACTTCTGCCTTGGGCGCACACAGCCCAGGGGTTAGATCCTAACTTTGCCACTTCAGGCTGGGTGGTCATCCGCAGGGATCCTCCATGACCCTCCCACCTCGCCCGGGAAACAAGGGGAGACCTGCCTTGCCGGGTGGCTGGGGTTCCTGGACACCATTCTGGGGACAGGATTCCTGGAATGGGCTTAGCATGGCGCCAGGGACATCGTAAACATGCCCCACAACACTGCCAGCCACCCCTCCCTGCTACCACCCATCCCGCCTGCGAGACTCTTGCTACCTTGACCCACTTCTTTCCTCCACGGCACTTGCCACTTGACTCCGTGCCTTCTCTGCTGCATCCCCAGCACCCTGTTCCGGGCACACAGTCCGCATCCATGTCTGGTTATTGCGTGTGTGAATGAATACTGGGAGCTCTCGTGACAGCTCTCCGGGCCTCCGTTTCCCCAGCTGTGCAAAGGAGGATAATGGTATTAATAACAAGTCTCCGAGGTTGCCTGGGACGGATGAATGCCAGCAGACCTGTGTGACAGCACCTGGCCCAGGCACTCAACAGGTGCAAATGTGCTTCCTGGTTCAGATTTCCGATGTCGTCCGAGGCTTTAGAATGCTGTTAGGAGAATCGCCAGCCCCCCTCCTGCCCCGCAGCCCCCAAGGGCCGCTCAGAGCTATGGGCCACCAGCCACCCATTTATACAGCCTCGACCAGCGAGACCTGAGTTGGTTCTCTGCATCAGGCACTGTCACATTGGATCTTTCTGAAGGCCAGACAGAGGAGGCCCGGGTCAGGGAGGAGGACCCAGGGCTCAGAGAAGTGGGGTCACTGGCCTGTGTAAGTGGCAGCATCGAGCCTAGAAATGGTCTCAGCTGTTTCTCTGTGTGAAACAGCCAGAGGCTGCGAGTCTCCAGGGGGAGAGGTGGCCCATGGTGGGGGACAGAGCTCACATGGTGGCCAAGAGCAAGGACTCCTGACGCATGAGTCCCAGCTTGGCAGCGTTCCCCACCCAGTGGCCTCTGGCAGGTGGATTCACACCTGTGAGGCCCAGTTTCCTGTAAAGTGGGGGTGATGCTAGCCCCTCCCTCCAAGAGCCGTAGTGAGAATATAACAAACACCAAAAATGGGAGTCATTACTGTGCTGAGTTCACTGTTGAGAAAGGAGTAACAGCCCCCAAAGATGTGCCAATCCTGGTCCCCAGAACCTCTGGATTTATATTATGTGGCGGGGGGGGGGGGGAGGGGAGATTAAGGCTGCTAATGAGCTGGCCTGATGATAGGGAGGCCAGCCTGGAGTAGATCCACTGTGGCCACAGGACCCTTAGCAGTGGCAGGGGGAGGCAGGGGTGTTGGTGTCGAGATGCAGAGAGAGACTCCGCCTGCCGTTGCCAGCTTTGACGATGGAGGGAGGGGCCCCGAGCCAAGGCAGGCGGGTGGCCTCCAGAGGCTGGAAAGGGCAGGAAACTTAGAGCCTCCAGAGGGAACACAGCCCCGGCAACACCTTGCTTTTAGCCCAAAGAGGCTTCCGATCTCCCAAACTGTAAGATCATCACTTTACTTTAAGCTGCACGCTTGTGGCGGTGGGTCATGACGGCTACGGCGAGGTCTTGGGGAGGGCTCAGTCTCGGGAAGAGGGTCTCACACCTGCGCACGGTGAGCTGAAACTCCGAAACTCCCGGTCCTTTATACAGGAAAGAGAACTTCAGGATCATGTCGCTCAGCATTTCAGAGTGAGGTGTCGTGAGAATGGGTCCAGGGCAGTAGTCCACTCCGAAGGGCCTCATGGGTCAGTCAGGAAATGCCGCACACGCGGTCCACCATGGAGATAGTCACAGGGTTCTCAGCTCTTCAAGGGCCTGAGAAGGTCCGCAGCAAAGAGCAGAAACGGATTTCCGACTTTTAACTCGGCACTTCCAAAGATGATGTACCACCAGCTACACCCCCTTCCAGAACACCTATGAACAACTCACAAAGCATGTGTTCAGTGCAGGGGCTGGCCTAATCAATCGATCTCTGTGCCAAGGGAGAAACGAGCCCAGAGAGGCAGCTGAGCAGCGGCGCGGCCCGGCGGGAAGAGTGTAGGCGTTGGAAGCAGGGAGAGCCGGTTTGCAGCCTGGCTCTGTGGAAACCAGCTGCATGACCTGGGGAGGTCACGTCGCCTCCCCCGGCCTCCATTTCCTCATGGGTAACATGGAGATAAAAGTGCCTGCTTCGCACAACACCATGAATAGCTGTCTTAGTGCCATCTGCAAGCCAGAGCAACTTACTGTAGACCGGCTGGCTGACGAACAACAGAACTTTCTTTCTCGCAGTTGTGGAGGCTGGAAGTCGGAGACTGGGGTGGCAGTGCCAGGCTTCTGTGAGGGCCTCCTCTGGGTGGGCCCCTCACGTGGGGGATGGAGAGCTGGCGAGCTCTTTTGTAAAGGCGCTCACCCCTTTCTTGAGAATTAGGCTCCACCCCCGGGACCCAAGCTCCTCCCCAAAGGCCCCGCCTCCTGATACCATCACATTGGGGCTTAGGATTTCACACTGGAATCCTCACTCCGTACAAGGATCCGCCGCAGGGGCTGGCGCGCACACGGTCGTTAGGGGAGACTAAATATTACTGTTTGTATTAGTTTCCTCTTGTTGCCGTAACAAATCACTACCGACTTCGCGGCTTCAAAGACAAATGTATTATCTTGCATTTCTGGAGGTCAGCAGTCCTAAAACCAAGATGTCGGCGCTGATTCCTTCTGGAGGCTCCGAGGAGAATCTTACTTTGCCTTTTCCACGTCCTAGAAGCTGCCCACGTTCCTCGGCGCACATCCCTGTGGCCCCTGCTTCCTGTCACTTCTCAGACTCTGACCCTCCTGCCTCCCTCCTTGAAGGACCCCTGTGGTCACATTGCGTCCACCTGGATAGTCCAGGACAATCTCCGGATCTCATGGTTCTTCGGCACAGCTGCAGAGTCCCCTTTACCGTGTAAGTAAGGTGACACATTCACAGGGCCCAGGGATGAGGATGTGGACGTCTTCGGGGGCCACCATTCAGCTGACCGCACGACTCCTCTGATGCCTCCGTGCCTGGCCCTCCATTCCTCCTGCTGCCCTGGGTTCTCCTCCACTCCAGCCTGGACACCAAAGGAGTGATTGAGTTCTAGTTTAGGGTTCCAGTTGGGTCAAGTGGAGGAGAAGGTTTGTCTCCCCAAATACTCCTCCTCACCCCCAGACCATGTAGGTGGCCATGGAGGAGCTTCTCAGAAGGCAGTCTGCAGCCAAGGATTCCAGAGAAAATGGATAGCCAACATACCCGTGCACTTGTCAGATATTGGAGTGCCTGCCACATGCCTGGCCTGTCTGGTCCCTGTGGGGATGGCTGTGGACTGGACAGAGCGGGCTTGCTCTCAAGGACTGACTTCCTTATGGCGAAGAAAGACAGTCAGGGGAGAGATCATGTAATAGGCACTAGACCAAAACAAGATGGTGGGTATGGAGATGGAGGGTGGCGGAGGGGTGGCCGGTAGCCATACTGGGCTGGGGAGGTGGGAGGAATCCTGGGTTTCTGGGTTTAGCACCAGGGCAGATGGTGGTATCGTATTCTGGGAGGGGTTCACAGGAAGAGAAGCACATTTTGCAGGCAAGGGGGTGATGATGAATTCCATTCTGGGTATGACAGAATGATGGCGTGAAGGGCCTAAGGTGGAGCCACACGGGGCATCGGTGGTGAGGGAAGATCTGAGCTGGAGCAAACGGACACAGGCATTGTTGGTCTCAGGATGGGAATCAAAGCCGTGGGGTCCCCAAGGGTGAGAAGAGGACCCAGGTTTGGAGCCTGCGGAGCCTCTGTGGTAGCTGTAGAGGAGAGGGCTGGAGGGCAGAAGCAGGGGAAATCCCTGGGTGGGGTGTGGGTGTCCTGAAAACCCAGGGGAAGGGGACAGGTTCACATGGCGGAGAGAACTCGACAGTGCCAAACACTGCTGAGAAGTCCAGGAAGAGAAGGATCAAGACGACTCCATTTGATTCAGCCTGGGAAGGGAGCTGGTAGCCTTGGTCTCAGCAGTGGGGGGGCGGGGGGGGCGGGCAGAGGCTGTGGGGCAGCAGCTGAGGAGAGAGCAGAAGAGGAAACAAGAACAAGACACATCAAACTCTTTCTAGACCCTTGGCTGGGAGGGGGGCAAGAGAGCTAGGCCAGTGGCTGGAGACAGCAGTGGGGCCGATGGTTTTTCTATTTTTGTTTCCGGTTTGACAGGGGACACCTCACATGTGTATAGGCGGATTGCTGGAGGCCAGAAGAGAGAGCGTGAAGATAAAGGGGAGGGGTTGAGCCCATGGGAGGGTGGAGCAGCCCTCCCGGGAGGAAGGAGGGGGGATCCTTGGGCGGGACATGTGTGCACCAAACGCAGGGGCTGGGGCTCTGGGTGGGACAGGTGTGGGCCGGGCCTTGTGTTGGCAGCCCCAAGAACTCCATAAAGGGGTCATCCCAGGGCTTCAAATCTCAGAGCGATGGGGTCTGATTTGAGCTTTCAAATCAGTGTCTGGCAGTTGAATGAATGGGTGGAGGCACGAGGACCATTCAGGAGGCAAATGTGCAGGCCTGGCAGCCTGCCAGGAGCAGGGCTCACACCCATCTTCTTTGTGGAGATGCTGGTGGAACTGTCCTTCCTAACACAAGACGCAGAATATTCTGAGAAGTGCTGTGTTTCAAGAATAAAAAGCACAAGTTCTCAGGGATGAACTGGGCGTGGACCCTGACTCCTTTCCAACAAGCTGTGTGACTTCAGGCTGATGACTAGATTTCTCTGTGTGTGTTATTCACTGTATAAGAAATTGCCTCAGAACTCAGCATCTGAGGACCACCTGGGTGGCTCAGTTGGTTAAGCGTCTGCCTTGGGCTTGGGTCATGATCCTGGGGTCCTGGAATCAAGCCCTGCGTCGGGCTTTCTGCTCAGCGGGGAGTCTGCCTCTCTGTCTGCCTCAGTCCTCCCCCCACCACGTGCTTTCCCTCTCCCAAATAAATAAAATTAAAAAAAAAAAAAAAAAAAAAAGCTTAGCATCAAACGACATGTTTATCATCTTATGGTTTCTGAGAGTTAGGAATCCAGGAGCAGCTTAGCTGGGTCCCCTGCTCAGGGTTTGTCATAGGGCTGTGATCAAGATGTCCGCTGGGGCCAGAGTCCTCTCCAAGGCCCGTGAGGCACAATCAGCTGCTGCTGGCGGGGTTCAGTTCCAGCTGTTACCATTTCCCTCATCAAATGGGGCCGCTGGGAGAGAGGGAGGGTGGGGGAGGTGCTGGGGGAGAGGAGAGGGGAGAAGGTGTGAAGGGCTCCTCCAGCAGAGCTGAGAGCTGCGGACAAGGAGCGAGGGACTTGGGTGCCTGGGCCCTGACAGAGGCCGGTGTGTCATTGGTGGTCACGCACGGGCAGTGGGTTTGTGCTTTGCTGTAGCACGTTCATGGGTACAGGCGCGGAGGAAACAGCGCTGGATTTAACCAGCGTGGGCAAGATGGGTTGAAGCTGGGAAAGGGGAGGAGGAAGCAGGTCAAGGGAAAGGCAACAGGGAAAAGGTTATAGGGACAAAGGATTGTGGGTGGCAGGTGGGATGTAGGATTGTTGGAGTCAGGTGCTAGAGAGGGAGGAGAGAGGGTCAGAGGGGGGTGCTCGAAATTGATTGGAGGGAGGAGCTACGGTGACGGGTGATCTCAGGGTCAGCGTGCCAGTTCTGCACGTCGTCCCAGAACCTTGTTAGATGTGCCCGTTCTCTGGCCCACCCCCGACCTGCTGCCTCAGAATCTCTGGGGATGGGACCAGCGATGTGTGTTTCAACAAGGTCCCCGGGTTTTCTGATACACACAAAGATTTGAAAACCACAGCTCTAGGGTCTGATGGCTGAAGGAGGGGACAAATCACAGGACAAGAAGAATTTAAGAAACTGAAAGTCGGGATGAGGAAAGGATCCTTTGATGGATGATGAAATTGCCAGAAATTAGGCCAAGAGTAGAAGCTGAAGAAAGGGCTCTGGCCCGGGAGCCAAAATCACGAAGAAATGAGCACATTGGCTGGGGATGGAGTAAGGAAGGCACCGACACGCCGAGCCCGGCCGTGCAAGGGCTGTGGGCAGCACAGTGGGCGGACAGCAGTCCCCGACGTCCACCTCGCAATCCCCAGCACCTGCGGATGTCCCGTGCACTCCGCAGGTGTGAGTACTACGCCCAGGCTGGGGAGAGTTGCTTGCATTTTCCAGGTGAGCCCAGTGTAATCACACGGGTCCTTAAAGAGGGAGGCCGAGGGGTGGGGGGATGGGATCGCCGGCTTCGAAGATGGAGCGGGCCCCAGGCCAGGAGGCAGATTCTCCCCTCGAGCCTCCAGAAAGGACGAGGCTCCGTGGACACCTTGGTTTTAGCCCAGGAGACCATTTGGGATTTCTGACTCCAGAACCGTAAGTTAATGAATTTGCACTGCGTCAAGCCCCTCGGTTTGTGATCGTTTGTCACGGGCCTCCGAGCGAAACGGGGGCCTCAGCAGTGTGGCGTCCTCAGTTGGAGCAAAAACCCCTGGCATGCATGGGCCAAAAGCCCGAGGGTGTGGGGGTTGTGTGTGTGGCTGGCCGTGAGATGCCTCAGGCGTAAGCCCCAGCACTGTTTTGGGAGGCGGGGGGGGGGGGGGGGAGCGCAAAACGTGAGGTGTGCAGAGCCTCATGGGGGCCGGCGCCGGGGAGACAGAGGGAGGCTGGCTTGTCTCTGACATGAACAGGAATGAAGGACAGAAAAAAGATCAGTGCTGAGGATGAGGCCGTGGGCAGCGGGAGATGAAAAGGGGGGGGTTCTGGGACCCGTCTTCACAGCGCGCAGAGGGGGCCTGGACCCACTCAGGGCAGTGTTGGTCCCTGTCAGGGCCCCAGGGGAGGTGTCCAGGGGGTTGGCTTGAGAAGGACTTTCTGCAACGCCTGTATCCAGAGCGCCTGTTGGGGGATGGACGAGATGTCAGACCAGGCGCAGCCCGGCGCAGGTGTTTCTGGGGGAGGACCAGGTAACGAGGAGCCCCAGCCACGCGTGTTTGCACAAGCAGGCAGGACACTCTGGCTGCACCTCGCCTGCTTCAGACTCTCCTATTACTCACCTTGTCAAACAGACTCCCCAGAGAAGTCGTGTTTCACATGTGGCTTGTAAATGGCAGGTGGCCAGCCGCCCTGCTCTCCCCTGTCCCCAAAGAGCCGTCGAGCCACAGCAGTAAGCACTTTACAGGCAAGAGGGCCACTGACTGCACGATGCCAGGAGGCAGATAAAGCTCGGCAGGCCCCCGGATTCTAGGGCATAATGGTCTTTATTGGCTTCTGCAGCCAGGAGAACTGGCTCTTTGTAGAAGACGGGCTGGAATACACCCATGTGTAATTAGAAGTAAAGAAACTGAGTCACATGGGACCAAAGGTCTCTCTTGAGTTAGATGTTTGGCTTTTTTAAAATGTATTAAATAGTAGGAAACAATTTTTCATGCATTCCAGACAAGTCCGATGTTCTCAGTGTCGCTTGCATATGTGAAATTTAGACGTGTTTATTCATTCAGCATGTCGTTCCAGGGGGCCTACTGTATGCAGGGGCCAGGTGTGTGGCATTGAACAGAGACCAACCCCTCGCGCTCATGGAATTGACAGATGTAAGAGATAGACCAGAAGCAAACAAGAAAGTGGTTATCCAAACAGGAGCATGCATGGGTTGTGACGGGTATATGTGTCAATCCCACATTACCCAGTGGTCAGGGAAGTCCTCTGAGGACGAGATGGTTGATCAGAAACCTGAAGAATGAGGGAGAGCCAGGTCCATGAGCATTTGAAATCCTGGGAGAGCAGAGAAGGAGGCGGGAGAAAAGTTTTTGCCTGTGCAAGGATCAGGAGAGCAGCCGAGGCTTTAGCCAGAGGCAAGTCTGGAGAAGTGGTTGGCGGGGAAGTTCACTGGAAGTCTTGCCTGCAATCTGGACCATTCTGAATGCACAGGGAAGAGCTCGGTCCTGTGACTGGCAGGACACCAGGGCTCTTGCAGTGTCTCAGAGCCAAGTGGTTGAGCTACTTGCTCCAGGTTTGAAATTAAAATAAAGAAGTGATGTCAGCAAAATGGCAACTAGGAGCTTTTTACCCTCCTTCTCCCACAGAGCGTTGATTTCCACCCCCCCCCCCAGCTTTACTGAAGTGTAACTGACATGAAATTGTAACCTGAAGTGTACAGGGTATATACATTGTGAAAGGCTTCCCACCCACCCTTCGCTTCACATACTGTCGTTTTTCTGTGTGTGAGAACGTTTAGCTTGGCCTCCGTTAGCCGATTTCAGTTACACAAGTGTTGTCAACCGTCATCACCGTGCTGTACGTTAGATCCTCAGAACATACTCCTCTTACAGCTGAAAGTCTGTACCCTTTTACCAACCTCTCCCTATTTTCCCCGGCCCCTGGTTACCAGACTTTTCTACTGTCTCTTTGAGTTGGACTTTTTTTTTTTTTTTTCCTTTCCTCTTAGATTCCACATAGAAGTGAAACCATGTAGTATTTGTCTTTCCGTGTCTGGCTGACTTCACTTAGCATAATGCCGTCCAGGTCCATGTTGCTGCAAACAGCAGGATATCTTTCCTTCTCGTGGCTGAATGATAGATATTCCACTATGCGTACATACCCACTCTTCCTTGTCCATTCATCCACTGACAGATGCTTAGGTGGTTTCTATATCTTAGCTACTAGGAAAAGTGCTGCAGTGAACGTGGGAGTGTAGGTCTCTCTCTCATTTCCTTTGGATCTATACCCTGAAGGGGGATGGCTGGATTTCGAGGAAACTCCATACCGTTTTCCATAGTGGTTGCACCAGTTTACATCCCCACCAGCAGTGTATCAAGGTTCCCTTTGCTTCCTCACCAGTGCCTCTCTTGTTTTTTCGGTAACTGCCATCCTAAGAGGTATAAAGTGAGATCTCATTGTGGTTATGATTTGTGTTTCCCTGACGGCGAGTGGTGCTGAACACCTTTTCAAGTACCTGGTGGCCAGTTGCCTGTGTTCTTTGGAAAAATGTCTTATTTAGTTACTCTGCCCATTTTTAAAAAATTGAATCATTTGGTGGTTTTGCACATATTTTGAATATTAACCCCTTATTAAGATTTGCGGATATTTTCTCCCATTCTATAAGTTGCCTTTTCATTTTCTTGATGGTTTCCTTTGCTTTGAGGGAGCTCTTTTAGTTTGATGTAGTCCCATTTGGGTTTTCTTTCTTTTTTTGTTTAGCGTTTTTTCCCTGTGTTTTTGGTGTCAAATTCAAAAAACCATCACCAACATTGATGTCCAGGAGCTCACTGCCTATATTTTCTTCTAGGCGTTCCATGGTTTCAGGTCTTATGTGAAGTCTCTAATCCATTTTTGAATTGATTTTTGTGTATAAGGGTCCAGTTTCATTCTTTTGTGTGTGGCCGTCCAGTTTTTCCAGGACCATTTATTGAAGAGACTATCCTTTCCCTGTTTTATATTCTTGGCTCCTTTGTTGTAAATTAGGCAGCCATGTATGTGTGGCTTTATTTCTAGACACTCTCTCTGCTCTCTCACTGATCCATATGTCTGTTTTTAGGCCAGTCCCACACTGTTTTGATTACTATGGGTATAATTGAAAATCAGGAAGTGTGATGCCTACAGCTTTGTTCATCTTGCTCAACATTGCTGTGGCTATCTGGGCTCTTCTGTGGCTCCACACAGATCTTAGAATTCTTTATTTTTGTGAAAAGATGAAGGTTTTTTATTTCTATTTTATTTCTTCTTTGGAAATTTGATAGGGTTTAAAATCTATGGATCGTTTTAGGTAGAATGGACTTGAGATATCGTTCTATCTCTGTGTCCTCTTCAAATTCTTTCATCAGTAACTTCTAGTTTTCAGTATACAGACCTTTCACCGCCTTGGTTAAATTCATTTGCAGGTATTTTATTCTTTTAGGATGAATTTCTCTTTCAGTTTGTTAGTGTATAGAAATGCAACTGACTTTTGTGGAATGATTTTTGTATCCTGTTACTTCACTGAATTTGTTAGTTCTAACAGTTCTTTGGTGGAATCTTTACGATTTTCTATAGATGACATGTCGTCTGCAAATAGAGACATGACTTCTGATAATGAAATCTAGGGATCATAGGCCATTTCTTCTAGATTATCCAGTATAGTGATGGGGTTCAAATATCTTTTTGAATAAGCATTTTCCTGTTCTTTGGGTAAATACCCAGTAGTGTGATTACTGGATTGTAGGGTAGCTCTATTTTTAATATTCTAAGGAACCTCCTTACTGTTTTCTGGAGGGACCGCACCAGTTTGCATTCCCACCAACAGGACATGAGGGTTTCTATTTCTCCACATCCACGCCTACTCTTGTTGTTTCCTGTCGTTTTTATTTTAGCCATTCTGACAAGTGTGAGCCGATCTCTCATTGTGGTTTTGATTTGCATTTTCCTGATTATTTATGAATGATGCTGAGCATCTTTTCGTGTGTCTGTTGGCCATCTGGATGTCTTTGGAGAAATGTCTGTTCATGTCTTCCCATTTTTAATTGGATTATTTGGGTTTTTTGGTGTGGAGTTTTAGAAGTTCTTTATATATTTTGGATACTAACCCTTTATTGGATACGTCCTTTGCAAATACCTCCTCCCATTCAGTAAATGGTCTTTTAGTTTTATCGATAGTTTCCTTTGCTGTGCAGAAGCTTTTTATTTTGATGGGGTCCCAATAGTTTATTTCTGCTTTTATTTCCCTTGCCTCAGGAGACCTATCTAGAAAAATATTCCTACAGTCAGTGTCAGAGAAATTACTGACTGTGCTCTCTTCTAGGATTTTTATGTTTTCAGGTCTCACATTTAGGTCCTTGATCCCATTTTGAGTTGATTTTTGTGTGTGTGTCTGGTGTGAGAAAGTGGTCCAGTTTCAGTCTTCTGCATATAGCTGTCCAGTTTCCCAGCGCCATTTGTTGAAGAGCCCGTCTTTTCCCCATGGCACATTTGTGCCTCCTTTGTCAAAGATTAATTGACCTATAATTGTGGGTTTATTTCTGGGGTCTCTCTTATGTTCCATTGGTCTACGTGTCTCTTTTTGTGCCAGTACCATACTGTTTTGATTAGTACAGCTTTGTAGCCTATCTTGAAATCTAGCATTAGGATACCTACTTTTGTTCTTTTTCAAGATTGTTTTGGCTATTCGGGGTCTTCTGTGGCTCCATACAAATTTTAGGATTATTTGTTCTAGTTCTGTTAAAAGTGCTGTTGGTATTTTGATAGGGATTGCATTAAATCTGTAGATTGCTTTGGGTAGTGTGGACATTTTAACAGTATTTGTTCTTCCAATCCATGAGCATGGATATCTTTCCATCTGTGTCATCTTCAGTTTCTTTCATCCGTGTTTTATACCTTCAGAGTACAAGTGTTTCATCCTCCTTGGTTAAGTTCATTCCTAGGTATTTTATTATTTTCGGTGCAGTTGTTAAGTGGGATCGTTCTCTTAATTTCTCTTTGTGCTGCTTCATGATCAGTGTGTAGAGATGCAGCGGGTTTCTGTATAGTGGTCTCGTATCCCGCAAACTTACTCAGTTCCTTCATCAGATCTAGTAGGTTTTTTAGTAGTCTTTAGGGTTTTCTCTATAGAGAAACCAACAGTGAAAGTTTTAATTCTTCTTTACCAGTTTGGGTGTCTTTATTTCTTTCGGCTGTCCAATGGCTGTGGTTAGGACTTCCAGTATTATGTTGAGTAAAAGTGGTGAGAGCGGACAGCTTTGTCTTGTTTCTGATCTTGGAGGAAACACTGTTTTTCACCGTTGAGTATGATGTTCACTGTGGGTTTTTCACATAAGGCCTTCAGTATGTTGAGATCTGTTCCCTCTAAATCTACTTCGTTGAAGTGTTTTTTTTTTTTTTTTTAAAGATTTTGTTTATTTATTCGACAGAGATAGAGACAGCCAGCGAGAGAGGGAACACAAGCAGGGGGAGTGGGAGAGGAAGAAGCAGGCTCATAGCGGAGGAGCCTGGTGTGGGGCTCGATCCCAGAACGCCGGGATCACGCCCTGAGCCGAAGGCAGACGCTTAACGACTGAGCCACCCAGGCGCCCCTTTCTTTTTTTTCTGATTTTTTTTTTATCCCTTTTCTTGTTGATGTGAAGTACCGCATTGATTTGCAAATATTGAACCACCCTTGCACCCCAGGAATAAATACCACTTGATTGTGGTGAATGATTTTTTTTTAAATGTATTGTTGGACTTGGTTTGCCAGTATTTTGTTGAGGAGTTTTGCATCTGTGTTCATCAGAGATATTGACCTATAGTTCTTTTTCTGTAGTGTCTATCTGGTTTTGGTATCAGGGTGATGCTGGTCTCAGAATGAATTTAGAAGCTTTCTTTCCTTTTCTATTTTTTGGAATAGTTTGAGAATAGGTATTAACTCTTCTATAAATATTTGGTAGAATTCACTTGTGAAGCCATCTGGCCCTGGACTTCTGTTTGCTGGGAGTTTTTGTTTGTATTTCATTTTTTTAGTTTGTTAGAGAACGGAGAGGCAGAGGGAGAGAGAGAATCTTAAGCAGGTTCCACACCCAGTACGGAGCCCAACTTGAGGCTCAATCTCATGACCCTGAGATCATGACCTGAGCCAAAATCAAGAGTCGGCTGCTTAACTGACTGAGCTGCCCCAGTGCCCCTGCTGGGAATTTTTTTATTATTGATTCACTGCTGGTAATTGGTCTGTTCAAATTTTCTATTTCTTCCTGCTTTACTTTTGGGAGGTTATATGTTTCTAGGAAGTTATCCATTTCTTCTAGGTTGTCCAATTTGTGGGCATATGATTTTTCCTAATTTTCTCATCCTTTGTATTTCTGTGGTGGTGTTATTCTTTCTCCTCTTTCATTTCTGCTTTTGGTTGAGTCCTCCCCCTCTCTCTTTTTTTTTTTAAAATGAGTCTGGCTAAAGGTTTTCTTTGGTCGTTCTTTTTCAAAGAACCAGCTCCTGGTTTCATTAATCTTCTCTGTTGTTGTTGTTGTTTGTTTTAGTTTCTATTTCATTTATTTCTGCCCTAATTTTTTTTTTCTCCTGGTTTTGGGTTTTGTTTATATTTTCTATATTTTTGTTTATATTTTCTATATTTTCTAGCTCCTTTAGGTGTAAGGCTAGGTTGTTAATTTGAGAGTTTTCTCACTTCTTGAGGCAGGCTTGTATTGCTATACACTGCCCTCTTGGAACACCCTTTGCTGCATCCCAAAGATCTTGGCCCATTGTGTTTTCATTTTTATTTGTCTCCATGTACTCTTTGATTTCCTCCTTGATTTCTTGGTTGACCCATTCACTATTTAGTAGCCTGTCACTTAACCTCCACGTATTTGCGTTTTTTCCCAGATTTTTTTTCTTGCAGTTGATTTCCAGTTTCATAGC
Organism: Ursus arctos; assembly: GCF_023065955.2. Taxonomy (NCBI): domain Eukaryota; kingdom Metazoa; phylum Chordata; class Mammalia; order Carnivora; family Ursidae; genus Ursus; species Ursus arctos. The sequence goes on along the minus strand of NW_026622830.1, from coordinate 10,301,720 downwards.
ATTGTGGTGAGAAAAGCTACTTGGTATGACTTCGATCTTTCTGAATTTGTTGAGACTTGTTTTATGGCCTCATGTGTGATCTATTTTGGAAAATATTCCATTTGCACTTGAAAAGAATGTATTCTGTTTTAGGATGGAATGTTCTGAATATATCTGTTAGACCCATCTGTCCAATGTGTCAGTAAAAAACACGATTTCCTTATTGGTTTCTGTTTGGATGACCTATCTATTGTTGCAAGTGGGGTGTTAAAGTCCCCTACTATTGCATTACTATCGATTACTTCCTCTGCTTGTTACTAACTGCTTTATGTATTTGGGTGCTCCCATGTTGGGTGCATAAAGTGTTTACAATTGTCATATCTTCTTGTTGGATTGTCCCCTTGGTGATTATATAGTGTCTGTCTTTGTCTCGTCACAGTCTTTGTTTTAAAGTCTATTTTGTCCAATATAAGTGTTGCTTCCTTGGCTTTTCACTTCCATTTGCATGATGAATGCTTTTCCGTTTCTTCGATTTCAGTCTGCACGTGTCATAGGTCTGAAATGAGTCTCTTGTAGGCAACATCTGGACGGGTCTTGTTTCGTTTTGATCCATTCAGTCACCCTAAGTTTTTGTATTGGAGCATTTAGTCCATTTGTATTCAAAGTAATTACGAAGTATCGCCATTTTGACATCCGTTTTGTGGTTCTTTTATAGTTCTCTGTTCCTTCCTTCTCGATCTCTTCTCGCACGATTTGCTGGTCTTCTTTAGTAATATACTTGGGTTCTTTCTCTTTGTCTGCATATCTATTACGAGCTTTTGATTTGTGGTTACCATTAGGTTTCTATATAACATCTTCTGCATATAGCCGTCTCTATTAAGTTGATGGTCACTTAAATATGAACCCATTCTTTACTCCTCTCCCCTCCACATTTTAGGTTTATGGTGTCCTACTTTGTGTCTTTTTATTTTGTAAATCCTGTGGTTTTTATAGATATACTTAATTTTACTGCTTCTGTGTTTCCTACCGTTCTTACTCCTACTTATGGTTTTTTCCTTTCCACTGAAAGAGTCCCCTTTAACATTTCCTGTAGGGCTGGTTTAGTGGCCATGAATTCCTTTTGTGTTTGTTTATCTGGGAATTTCTTTCGCTCTCGTTCTATTCTGAATGATAGCCTTGCTGGATAGAGTACTCTTGGCTGCCCATTTTTCCCTTTCGGCACTTTGAATATATCATACACTCCCTTCTGGCCCACAGAGTTTCTGCTCAAAAATCAGCTAAAAGCCTCATGGGGTTCCCCCTTGTATTTGCTTTCTTTTTTCTTGTTGCCTTTAAAATTCTCTATCTCTACTTTTTGCCATTTTTATTACTGTGTGTCTTGGTGTGGACCTCCTTGGATTGACTTTATTGGGGGATCTCTGTGTCTCCTGGATCTGAATATGTTTCCTTCCCCAGATTTGGGAAATTTTCAGCTATTATTTCTTCAAACAAATTTTCGGCCCCTTTTCTCTCTTTTCTCCTTCTGGGATCCCTATGTGTATTACAACTTGATGGTGTTGCTAAATTTCCTGTCTATTTTCACTTATTATTTTCTCTCTTCTGTTCAGCTTGCTTGCTTTCCATTAGTCTGTCCTCCAGGTCACTGATCCATTCTGCTGCTTCCTCTAGTATGTCATTTATTCCCTTTCGTGTATTTTCAGTTTAGTTATTGAGTTCTTCATCTCTGATTGGTTCTCTTTGTGTTCTGCCTCCTTGTTAGGGGTCTCAAGGAGGTCCTCCACTCTTTTCTCAAATCCAGCGAGTATCTTTATTACCATTATTTTAAATTCTCTATCAGGCATATTACTGCTCTCCATCTCGTCTCGGTCTCTTGCTGTGTTTTGCCTTGTTCTTTCATTTGGGGCCTATTCCTCTGTCTCCTCACTTTGTGGGACTCTCTGTGTCTGTTTCTTTTCTTTTAAAAAAAGAATATTTATCTATCTATCTATCTATTTATTTATGAAAGCAAGAGAAAGCAGGGGAAAGGGCAGAGGAAGAGGGAGACAGAATCTCAAGCAGACTCCCTGCTGAGTGTGGAGCCCGATGTGGGGTCCAGTCCCACAACCCTGTGATCGTGACCTGATCCAAAATCAAGAGTCAGATGCTTAACTGAGCCACGCAAGTGCCCCTCTGTCTGTTTCTGTGTTAGTAAAGTCAGTGAGGTTTCCTACTCCTGAGAGTAGTGGCCTCGTGAGGAAGAGGCCCTGTAGTGCCCTGCAGTGCTGTGTCCCCTGTTCACCAGAGCTTGGTGCTTCTGGGGTGTCTCCTGTGTGTTGCATGTGCCCTACCGTGGCTGTGTGGCTTTTGCCTTCAGTCCAGGCATCTGCAATGGCTCTTTTCGCCTGTTGTGGGCAGGGTTTGGTACCTGTGTTATTAGTGGACCAGTCTGGGGCTGCCTTGGGCTTGAGTTGAGTCAGACCAGACATTTCCTGGAGACGTAGTTGCCCTGAACTGCAGGAGCATGGGGCGGGGGGGCACACGGTGCCAGCAAGGTCCACACCGGTGGGAGAGGACCTGTAGCCCCCAACTGCAGCAGGCTGGGTGGGAGGGGGCAGATCCCTAGAGGCAGGTGGGGGGTGGTGGGAAGCAAGGTTTGCACGAGTCTGCTGTGGGAGGAGACCTGGTAGAGGGGATGTATCCACAGGAGAACACGGGGGCAGGGCACGCCGTTAGCAAGTTAGGTAGGGATTGTTGTTGCTGTTTCCCGTAGGTGTCTAGGCTGGGGGGCAGAGGGAGGGAAAGGGCACCCACCAGCTCCCTTGTTCCTGGAGACGTGTCTCTGTCCCTCCAGCACGAGCTCTGAGATTAGTAAGCAGGTCTCGCTCCCATATACCGCAGGCAGTTTTCAAACTGCGGCTTCCATACTTTATGTCCACAGGCTGGTTTGTTGTGCTCTCTCTTTAAGGGCAAGGACTCCACTTCCTCTCTCCTCCCAGCTCTCCTAGAGCCTGTTGATTTTTAACATTCTAGGTTTTAAGCCCCGTGAATTGTAAGAACTGAAATTTGGCCCCTGCAGTTTTCAAAGCCAAGTGGTATGGGGATTTCTTTCCCATGCAGGCTTCCTAGTCTAAGTTGTTTCTCTCCCCTCCATGCGCCTGTGGCACCCTTCCAGTGGACAGTCCTGTGGGTCCATTCAGCTCCCAGCCGCATCTCCGCCCTTCCTACACTCGTCTGCTCCAGCGTTAGCTGTGGGGGGTCTGTTCTGCCCTTCTTTGTGTCATTTTCTGGGTGGTTTACCCTGATGTGGCTGTTGCCTCGTCCTATCAGTGGCACGAGGTGAGCTTAGGGCCCTCCTGTTCTGCCATCTTCCCCGGAAGTCTGGCCTTCATTTCTTAATGGTCCCTGTGGTTATGCCTCCTTCCCAGGATTATTTCATGTTCAGCCTGCTCCTGCCAAGAAGTCCGTTTCCTTCCAGTTTGTGAACCTGAAAATGGTAGCATTTCATCTGCTCTCGTCTGCTTCTTCATATTCCCACTTGTTACTAAACCAGTGTTGTTTTTAGTCCTTTGTACAAAACCACATCACGCCGTTGCCTGCAGCAAGAGACCCTCACAAATTTGCCAAGTTGCCCTGATGCAGAGAAGTTAGCTGTCCCCGTGAGTTTCCCTTTTGTTTCAGGACTTGAAAAGTGGACAAGCTCAAGTTTTTGGCTGTAACAATTTCGTGTGAAAAGTTCAAGACCTACTGTCAGAGCTCTGAATGCTTCCTTCCCGATATGAGGAAAACGGGGGCCAGCTCTGGGTGACTCTTCAGTTTGCCAGATGATGGGATGTCGCATCAACAGCTAATTGTTAAGTGAGCGGTGTTAGTGCCTACGATGCAGGGACTGTTCTTATCCTCAGTGTACATCTAGGGAAAATGAGGCACAGGTTGAATCGTGTTTACCAAGTGTGACTCAGATATAAACCTAGAAGACACTTATTTTCTAAATGGTGTATAGTCTTATCCTCGTCCTGTGCCTAAGGTGATGGAGTTTCTATTCAGGACAAGCAGCATAAAGCTTTCAGAAAGTTGGTTTATTTAAAGACCACCAGCATACACAGCGACAACAGAAGCTGTAAGGGGGCAGAATTGCCCAGAGAGTGTGTGGGCCTGGGCAGACTGTTCTTATGGGGATCCTGGCTACATAAGAAGTTTGGAACTTCTTCAAATCAATGTTTTAGCTCCAATCTGGTGACCCAATTTCACAGGATCCCACCAAAAAAATGAAAAACTCTTCACCACGAAGCTCTTCTGGAAACCAGGTCAGACCCCATAGGTGTGGGCCCTCTTTGGGGCATCTGGTTGACCTTGTGCTCTGAACGGCAGAAATGGGAACCAGCTGGTCCCAGCCACTAGAGGGGACCATGGGTTCCACTAGCCAGAACCCACGCAGGCCCCTGTGTGTACCCCACTTAACAGTACTGCTGTGGTACTGCTACTTCTGGGCCCTGGAAGGGGGGCTCAGAAAGTCCCCAGGAAGGCATTCCCAAGGCGGGGCCATGTGTGGGAGAGTGGTCCTTGAAGCACAGGACCTGGGGCAGGGATCCGGCTTCCCGAGGGCATAAGGGCAGCACTGAGCAGTGGATGAAGTTTGAACAATATTAAGACTTAGTGATTACTTCCAAAACCTCTTAATAGCTAAAGGACCCGAGGGCCGGGGGTGGGGTGGGGGGGGGAGCTCTTGTAAGGAGGAAGCCAGCTGGAAAATTCTAGTATTTACAATATCTAACTCTGTGGGTTTGGTAAAAGGGACTTTTTTTTTTTTTTTTAATTGTGTAAAATGTTCAGGCAAAGAACTGCTTTTCCTTTCAAGTGCCCAGTTCAGCCCAGCTGGCTGTGAACGCTCTGCAGGCCTCCGTGAGCTGGCCCAAGGGGGACGTTCCAAATCTTCTTTACGTAGATGCTACTTCTAAAAAGGTGTAGAGACCGATTATAGCAGAGCTGCCCTGATGGGAGCGGGGAGAGAAACGGCGGAATCGAGGGTGACCTTGTGGCTCTGCCGCTTGGGGCCAGTGGCTGCTGAGCCCCAGCGTTAGACGTAAAACAGACAGTGTCTACCTCCTGGGACTGAGACGAGGGTATAAGTACACACACCGAAGGGCCTTCTAGGAACTCGACCCGCAGAGGGCAAATCTGAGCAGCCTCGCTGGAGAAGAAAAGGCTCACGGATGCAGCCGTTGCTTTCAACTGTTTTATTGCTAAACTATGATGATACAAGCCGTATAAAAATACTTTACATATAGCAAAAATAAACTACATTAAACTGGAGATTAAAAACGTTTTGCATAGGAATGTGATGTATTCAAACTTCTTTAACAGTCAAGATTGTAAAAACCTAAGCCTCCCAGCACCACCCCGCTGGAGAGAATTCTGTTTGCTGGAGAACAGCTGTGGCATTGTCCACATTTTCTCCCCTCTGAGGGCTGCAGAGGCAACAGGCGTAAGGAAGGTTCTTTGACAAGATGCTCAGGATGTTAAGCTTGTCCTAACCATGGCCCCTGTCTGCTTACGCCAGCCTCCATGCTGCAAGCACCTGCCTCCTGGAAACCCAGCCAGACCCGGGAGCAGGCAGGAGTTTGGTCCGCTAACCGCTGCGCCGAGGCCAAGTGTTCAGTGTTTTTTCCAGCACCCTGTCTCCTGTTCAGAGGGGCTTTGCTTAGGGACCATCTCTGAGGGAGGTTAGGATGTGCGGGGCACCTGCTGAAGGGTTACCCCTCCAAAGAACAAGTGCAGGAAAGTTTACCCCAGCTCGTCAAGAACGTCACAACCCCCTGCCTCTTGTAAACGCGGACGCAACCATTGACTGGACTTCTGACACTTTCAATTCTGAACAACGGAAAGCCCTTGGAAAGTGTTTGACGTGAAAATAAACACATTCGGCCCTCCCTTTAGTTCAGAGTGACAACTAGAACACATGAGCTTCCAATCTGTCTAAATGTGACCGCTCCCGCACCGGCCAAGGCTGGCTTCCTGAGACCGACGTCTTGGCTCCTGGCTATAAACAAGAGAGGCCACATCAGTGCTTCCCAGCTTCTAGAAGAAATCAACCCGATTCATCTAGGGTGTGTCTACGCTGGAAAACTCTGCAGGTCCTTTGGATAATGGGTGCGGGGCGGGGGGGTTATCTACCAGGATGAGGTCAGCTCTGTAAACACGAGCCTGTACTTAGGGTTCTGTGAACGCGAACGTGAACTCTTCCAGAGTCCCATTACCGCACAGGCGGTTTTGTTTTTAAATCAAAATCCCCTACTAGGCTACTGCTTTGGGGGATCTCAGCACTTTACGATTCTCCTCCGTGACCAGATGAAGGCTCAGAGCCGACGTCCGTGTCCTCTCAGGCAACCAGCAGAGCGTTCCTCCTTCTGCAAAGTCGTCCCTCGGTCTCCAGAGACGCTTTCTTCTGAGACTTAGGTGACTGACAGACTCGGAGGTGGGTTTTGGGGTGGGTTTTTTTTGTGTGTTTTTTGTGGGGTTTTTTTTGGGGGGGGGTTGCTAGCATGAATCCCACAGTTTCAAGAATACATCATTTCCCTTAGGGGAAAAAAATCAACATATGTAAAAAGAAACACTTGAAAAAGATTTCAACCATTTATAAATATTTTCTAATTCCAACAGGGGTGGGGTGTGATATTTTCAGGACAGATAAAAAGCATAAACATACAGATAAGAAAATAAAATTTAATAACCTACTAACTTGGATCGCTCTTATATATTATCAAGCAGCAGTATTTCTGGACAATCCAGGAAGACTTGCAGACTCTGGACATCTACATTCAGCAACACGGTAGAGTCCTGTTGGCGGGGCTACATATCTACCTTGGACGTAGCAAGTGCAAACCTCGACCTGAGCTCCTTCTATCACGTGCAACACACACATCTTTACCACTTAGACATCCTTACTTTTCTCCTTCTCTGAGAGGATCTTATTGCCTCTTCCCAGACCGAAAAGATTTCATGAGCAATTCCTCTTGGCAAAATTTCCTCCTGGCAGTTGTTACCGACCAAACTTTCTTGATCGCTGTCGGTTCCTGATACACATTCTCTCGCCTGTTTAGGTCTCAAAACTAATGCTTTGGCTTCTCTTTCCTTTGTCATTTGGTATAGTTGTTTATGAAAGTGCTTCCTCTAATATCCAGCTAAGAGGTCTTAGAAAAAGCTTGTGTGTGCATTAGACACACACATACACACACATACGTACAGGAGTCGGGCGGGAGGCCTTTTTCACGGACATAGTTGGAAGATGGATAGAAAACATGTTAGCCCTTGTTCGCCCCATCCAGGCACAACGAAGCAGAGCGACTTTGCTACAATAGCAGGAAGGCACTTGGGTAAAACATTCAGATAACTGAGGAAAGGCCAAATTCCCTCATGTGCAAAAAAAAAAAAAAAAAAGTTAAGGTTCTCAGCCAGGTCAAGTGAAAACAGATCGTTCACCAAACACTTTAACTCTTCCCCAGTGAAGTCAATATTGCTGGAGAGAAAATGCTTTAGGTGAAGCTGCTGGTATAAGGAATCTTTTATTAGGCAGAATTTCACATCCCCGAAGTTCTGCAACAGCGGGCAAGCTCTCACTGGCATTTTGTATAGCAGAGGATTTTGCCAAACTTTGGTCCCCACTTGGGGAAAATAAATGCTAGGTCTCCATTGAAAGGTCACACCCTGGGCGTTCTCTTCTACTTTCTGGAGCACCAGACCCTCCGGGCCTTAGTCAGCAAGCCTCACGTTCCTGGCCAAGCCATGGGGAAGGCTTAACCTCCGGGTAACCTTGACAAGGAAGCCAGAACCCAGAAAACCCACAGCGAGCCCTGAATGGCCATCCTAGGCCTCTACCTAGCAGAGTTGACTGAGAGATCCCGAAGAAGAGCCTTTCGAAGAGGCCCAGGGACGTTTACATTCTGCGTGGAAGAAGCTGAAAGGCTACAAAGGAATCCCTGGCTTGTCCCAGGGTGTCCGCAGTCAAGGCCAACAGGAACACATCTGTGTGATGACAAAAATCCCCTTCCGAGAACTCAGAGTTCTAGGTGTTTGCAAAAACTGCACCAAAGGAGGAAGACTCTTGAGGACTGATGTGCGCAGTAGAAACAACTGGGGAGAAAATCACCATCCAACCGGTCTGGGCAGAGCTCCTGCCAACTGAGGAGGCACGGGGGTGGTTCTCTTCGATGCGGATGAAGCAGCTAATGCAAACAGGTCTTTGGGGACAGAGGGGTGCTTTAAATGGGTTTGGGGGAAAAAAAAAAACCAATGAACTTTGGGGCCAAAGCCTGAGCTTGTCCCACCAGGAGTCTAGGCCAGAGAGGGCGTTCCACCCTTGCCGTGGGGGAACTCACTTAGAGAAACACTTAGGCCTGCCCGTTGCCTCATTTCACACTTGACAAAAATACCTGTGCCGTTTCCATGCTCCTTTCCTTTGGTTCCTGGAGCTCCTCTGTGATTCCTTCTCAAAACTCAATGCACATGCTCGAGATTTTTCTTCACGAGTTAATGGAAAAGCGCTTTGGCCGCTAGGAAGGAAGCAAGCGAGACTAGCAGAAAGCCCTTGGGTTCAGGGCCGCAGAGGCCGGGTGCTCACGCCGCAGCCTGAGGTCCCTGCTCCAGGCCCACTGCTCCCTGCAGGGGTGAAGAGCAGCGGGCCCGAGAACTTCCCCCTCCGGCCACCTTAGGCCGGCTTTTTGAAGCAGAGACAAAAATAACAAACGTGGACACATGTCATAACTTAACGCTGAGTTTTAACTGGTCATCTTGCATGGGCCACACAGTCTTGCTTCAGAATGAGAAAACTGAAAAATAAGGCTTGAGCGGTGGCCCAGCCGTGGCCGGGACTAGGTGGTCCCTAAGGAGGACGGTCCGGCTTCTGGTTTTTCCTTCAGCCTGGAAGCCAGGCTCGCTCGGCTCACGTTCCTTGGGTGGCTCTGTTTGAAAACTCCTTTCCTTCAAAAAGTACAGGAGCTGTATCTGTGACCTGGAAAAATGAACGCAGGGCTGGGGTTTAATCACAGGGGCCCACATCTTCCATCCCCCAGCCCAGCCCACGCCCCACGCTCCGGTCACTCCGTTCTCAGGGCCGATGCAGCTTGCTGTCTTGTGTGTTTGGTCAGCAGGCACTTAAGGCTTTTGGATGGGACACCACGAAAGTCAACCGAGATGCTCTCTGGGATTTAAAACAAAAATCAAAAGGCAGAGTGTTCTCTCTGGTGTTTACACAGAGAGGTGGCGAGCTCCTTAATCGAGAGTCAGCTTTCTGCCAGGACCTTGTCCCGCGCGCGTGGCCTCCGGGCCAGGAGATGTACAGGAAAGGAAACAGAGGTGAGGGCAGTGGGAGGCTCCAAGGGGTCAGATACGGGAGGTGTCTTGCTAATGGCATCTTCTACGTCTGATTTCTGGCGGGAGGTCCTGAAAACTCCTTCCTGATAATTTCATTAACTACAAAAGAACAGAGAGAGAGGGGGAGAGAGAGAGAGAGAGAAGGGGCGAGTGAGCGGGCACCAACAACACGGATCAGGTTAGCTTTCTAGAACCTCAACAATGGGGCTGTTCTTAAAAACACGCTTTTGTTCTGATAATACATCGGACGGTTTTTAACCTAAGAAATGCTTTCCTCTGCTCTTTTTTCTGGACGATATTCTGGGCTTGAGGTGTTTGTGAGAGTTAACTTAAAAAATCATGGCAGAAACGGTGCTGGGCCAGAGGGCAGGTGCTAAGTATGTTCTGTCTCTCTGCTGGCTACCGAACTCCTTCCATTACTCTAGCATCCAGAAAATACCTGCTGCGTGATGAAACCATAGTTGACCCACAGGGCCTACAGTTCCTAGAAGAGGGACCTTTCAAAAGATAGTAGATGGGAATCCCACAAAGACTAGCCATCAGTGTAGACAAAATCTCTCTCAGCACAACCAGGAATCCCCCCCACACCCCCCCCCACACTAGTGAAGGATCACGCTGTGAGTCTTCGCAAGTGGAAAATGTCCTCCGAGGGGTCTGGAAAATTCGGCCACCCCCTCCCCCAGAAGGACTGTGTAATTCCTAGCAGGGACGCAGGGATGGGATGGCAGCCCCTGGCATCAAGAAGCTGGCTATCTTCTCCCATCTTGGCCCCTTCCCGGGCCGTGGTCCCTGTAAGCGAGGCAGTGAGGTCTTAGCAGGGGGTTGCTGGCAGAAAGGTTTCCTCCGACTTTCTTGGTAAAAGTTGCGGTCAGAGGTGCCCACCTGCCCTGAGGTGTGTGTCCGCCCTGGTTTGTGCAGGGGGGTGGGGTGACTGGTCCCAGGGGCAGGAGGGGAGGGGGAGAGCCTTTTGGGTGCCACGGAAGGTCTCCCACGTTCCCCGCAGCCCTTCCCCAGCCTCCTCAGACGGGGGGTTTCACTTCCGCCTTGCTTTTCCCTAACTGTTGAGATGTGCTCCCACTCTCCCCACGTTCGAGCCGAGCCCTCCGAGGTCCAGCGTGCTTTTCCCAGAAGCCCCCGCGCGCCCCCAGGTAAGAGGAGCGCAATCGCCCTGCCCCAGGGCGGCCAGCGGCGCGTCTGCCCCTCGGCTCCCCCGCTCCCAGGGCGGCGGGACTCGACCTCTCTGTGCCTCGTGCTTTCCACTTTACAGAGAAAACAAACCGTGCGGACCGTTCCGTCCCCAGGAGGCACTGAGGTCCCTGCAAGCTCCTCGCACCCACCCGGTCCCTGGTAGCTGTTGCCCACGATCTTGGTGCCCAGGCTCGGGGTGGGGCTCCGAGGGAGTGTTTCGCACCAGCGGCCTTCGTTTTGTGCTAGAAACTAGTCAAGCACCGCTCTCTCTCGTTCAGATACAAGGGGGGAGTTTGGGCTCTGGAGCCCGCCGGCCAGCGTTAGAATCCCACCTCGACTGCCGCCTCGCTTGCTGAACCTTGCCTCAGTCTCCCCATCTGTACACCGTGTATAGGAACGTCCCCTTCCTTCTAGGGTTGTGGAGGAGCTCGGATGAGATCATGCAAGTGATGAAACGGTCACCGGGCCTAGTGTGTGGCAGGTGTTCAAGTATGGTGTGCATTAGTTAGACGCCTCCGGTGTGCACAGATGCATGTGTTCGTGTCTATCAGAATGGCAACCTGTGGGAGCGGATCTGTTAGTAGCAGCTCCGAGGAAGACTTCATAGCGAACCCACACTTACTGTATACCGGGCACCAGCCTAGCTGACTCCCAGGGGCCCTCAGGCAGGAACCCCACCAAGAATGGCCACCCCATGGCCTGCCCTTGGGCGCACCCCACCAGGGCCTGCTAAGCCCAGAGGCCTTTGTGCGGCGGGCAGGGGGGCAGCAGTGAAAGCAGAATGCCAGGGGAGGGGGGGCAGTGCGGCTTCACGCCGAGCTTTTCAAAGCCCGGATCCTGAAGGGCTTCCTGTTTTCTCAATCTAGGAAACCAGAGGAGTCGATCCTTAATGGAAACTTTCCATAGCCTGGGCTTTCTAAAAATATCTGGGAGGCAGTGATGTTGGCACCATGGCCCTTGCTAAAGGGTCGTTTCCCTTCTCAGAAGGCAGGGGCCGGGGCCGGGGAGGGGATGGAAGGTAGGGAACGTGGCCAGCAGGCTGACGCGGCGTTCCCCTCCTGCCTTCTGAAAGCGACTTCCAGGTAGAAGCTAATAGTGGCGTCTGGAAAAGCTCTGGACACGGTGTACTTAGCCCTTCATGTGGTTGGGGGTGGGCAGGCGGCTGTGCACTCAGGCCCTGAAGGGAGGCCCCGCTTGAACCCCACAGAAACCTCTCTGGGTAGAGGAACCTTCACTTGCTGAAACCTCAGAGTGTGCTCCCCTCGCTGTGAACAAGGAGAAAGTTCTACGGCAGAAGAGCTGGGTGGGCGGCCGCCACGGCAGGGCAGCCCCATGGGTCTGGGGGCTTGGAGGGTCTCTGCTCCACTGCTTCCTCCAGAGCCCGGGGTCCTGCCTGTAGGAGGTCTTCTCTTCACAGCCAAGGCTACTGGAAGAGTAAGCGAGTCCACCCTGCCCTCTCAGTTCCGCGGTGCCCACCATGAAACCCCTCCCTTGGTCTTTCCGCAGCTGCTGTCCTTCAGGGGAAGACGGACTCCAGACTCAGCCCCATAGCACCTCATTCTCGGGCTTTGGTCTCACTCCCAAGCTCTGTCTCTCTTAAGGTCTCCCTGATGCAAAAAAAACACAAAAACCCTGCTCTGGGCCCCACCTGTTCTCTTAGAGGTCCTGCAACCTGGTCCCAGCTCCCTGCACCCTCCCCTCCTGCTGGCTGGCCACGTGAGCTTTTCCCTGCACCCCACTAGGCCTCTGCCCTGGCTGCCTCCCCCGCCACCTCTAATGAATGCCTTTCTCCTCACTCCTTCATTCAAGGCTCTGCTCCCTCTCCTCCAGGAAGGCTGCCTGGGTGCTCCACAGTGTGCACCCCCTGCCCCGCCCAGTTGCATTCTCCCTCCATCTTCTCCAGTCAACCGTTCCTGCAGTTCACCAGCTAGTGCTTTGGTTATGTTCTTGTTCCCCACTGAATCCTCAGCTTTTCAACAGGGCCTCAGGACACAGGAAGTGCTCGCTGACACTTAATGAGAAAAAGGAAGCTGAGAAAGAGGTTAAGTAGCCTCAGGTCCTACTGACAGTCCTGCGCTTGGTCCCCAGCTCTCCCGGATGTCTGTCTAAGGGCTGGATTCTGTGTCAGCCCTCTGTGTTGCAGTCATTCAGTAAATGTTTTGAGCATCTATCCTATGCCAACCTCTGTGTCTATCTATCTTCCCACCTCTTCTCAAACTGGGCCACGTACATTTCTCCAAGTAGCCCCTCTCCTTGTCCCAGCCCTGACTTCCCTCCTGCCCCTGTTCCAACGCCACTTTTTCACGGAAGCCATCTCCCACTCCCACCCTCGGGCGTTTACTCCTTCCAAAAGCAAATACTGAATTCTCAAAATGCTTTGCTTGTGAACTCCTGGGCCAGGTTATTTGAGTTACCTGTATCCCCGTGGTGCTGTGCCTAGCACCATGCACACAGGTACCGACTGCATGCATCTCAGCCCCCCACGGGGATCCCACACCAGTCCCTTGGAGGTGGATTTTCCTCTGTCACCCAGTTGACAAATGGGTTGCTGGTCTATTGTCTCTACAGAAGAATAGAAGCCATTCATGTTTACTGAAGGCTAACCATGCACCAAGCACTGTAGTAAATGCAAATTTTTCTTAAACCTAGTAATACAATCCTTGTCTTAGAGATGGCAGTCACCAGCCATACCAGGTGATGGGGTCGGGATTTGAACTCAGGGCCCGTGTGTTAACCTGAACACCATATGGCTACACAATTGGTAAAGCGACTGTGCTATTCAGTTCAGGGGTCACCGCCTTTCCTCTGTGGCCCTGGGGTCCTCAGTGTCGTGTGTGTGTGTGTCAGGAAACGAGAAGGGCAGCCTCTGCTAAGTTAACAGCAGAGAAGGCCATGTGCTGAGTGGTTAAGGCGGTCACCGAGTATCACTTTCTCAGAACACGATTGAGGCCAGTGGTGCTGACTGTACCACAAGCACTCCTGACCTTTGATCACCCTCAGAGCGAGGCACTGTGCTGAAAACACTGAACGTGCGTCCCACCTCAGCGTGATTTCTAAGCCTGACACCTGAGGCTGAAGCCAGAAAGGAAAAGAAAGATTGACAGATGTATTATTATAATTATACATTTTTCTCTTTCAAACTCCAAAAAATCAAACTGGTAGAATAAGTAAAATATAACTATTCTAATAAATGGCTGTAGGCATAAATAGACTATACAAGGGGTCACCAAGCTGCTTCTATAAAGGGCCAAAAATATTTTCGGTGCTATGGGCTAGATGGCCCCTTACTCAACTACCGAGCTCTGCCACTGTAATGCGAAAGCCACAGACAGCATGTGAGTAAACAGACATGACCATGTGCCAATAAAACTTTATTTAACCAGAACAGGCCGGGGGGCCAGATTTGAACAGAACACTTACCAACTGGCCTGAGCGTTCATGCACCAACCCCTAGTCTATACCAAGGGCAGAGAAGCACAGGAAAGCAGTGTTTTCTTCACCTACTTTTGGGGATTGGCAACTGCAGAAGCCCGTGCTTCCTGTTCAACGATTCTAGGTGTTTAATTGCTTGGGTTTCTGGGAGCATCCCACTTTGCCCTAGGAATTTTCTGATTCACTTGAAGGGCCAGACATCTGCATGCTGACTTCCTTCTTTCAGCTGAACTCGGAGGTTCTCAAGCTTCACCTTGCAGAAGAATGGCTGCTCAGAGTTGCAGAGAGAAAACCACACGCGTCTATGGTAGGTGTACTTTAAAAGTCTGTTAAGAGTCATTTTGACTCTAGGCCTTTCCCCCTTAAGTGCTGACTTTGGAACTTCATCCCCCGAGAAAGCAACAACAGGAAGGAGTGGACAGACCCCATCCTGCTTCTCTCCCAAACCTCAAGCATGTTTTCTAAAATCGGGTTAGATCATGTGAGTGCCGACGAGAGTGTGGGGCCAGCCACAAAGGCCACAGCCAGAGAGATACTCCTCAAGCTTGGATGGGAAGTGGGGGGGGGGGCTGCCTCCTCTAGGGCCAAAGAGGCTAAGAGCTAGGATGGGTGCAGCCCTGCCTGCCCCCCAACCCTTCTCTTCCATCCCATCCCCTCCCACGGTGCTTTCCTGCATTCACTCCCGAGACCCATGCTTGGGGCGAGAAGGCTGGACCAGAAAGCACGTGAGTGTGCCCTGGGTACTGCCGCCTCTTTGGGGGAGTACCTGCTCGGACAGCCAAGAGTGAGCGCCAGGCCTGTTTCCCCCACTAGCGTGTGGAAAGGGTCTAAGAAGGAAAGGGTGGCTAGTGGCCTTGGACCTTCTCCTGTGACTTCAATATCAAAACTGAAATGATTTGTCCTCTGAGACCAAAACTCTCCTAGGGCTCTGCTTTTTGCTTGCTCAGCAACTTCCAAGCCTTCACTGCCTGCTCTGGGGGCACTTGGGAACAGTGACGAACTTTCTACAGGGGCCAGGCCAGACGTTAGAGGCTCAGTGAAAAAGACAAAAAAAACCCCTTGACAGGCCTGAAGCCCAAAGCCGTGGGTGGGGTCTGCAAGTTGCGCGCTTTGGTAAATCCCCCTGGGGCCCTGAAGAGCAGAGCCCGCGCCAGAGTTCCCAGGCCCCTGTAAGGTCAGAAGCATTGCCAAGTGCTAATACCAGCGAGGGGAGAAGCACCAATCAAAAGGCCCTTGAAGGGCTTTGGTTAAGTGGCGTATGGCCTTGGCACTGACATCTTAGCTGCCTGTGCGTCACCCTGACTCGGGGAGAGGAAGCCCCCGGGAGGGAGTCTGGCACCTGCTGTCCAGCCACTGCTCGCTCATGGTAGTGGACGGAGTC